>NC_073633.1:105192500-105502500 GCF_029407905.1 Bubalus kerabau | reverse complement strand
CACTCGGCTCTGTCACGTTTACTGGTATATCTCTGAAGCCTGCCTAGGGCACAATAAACATAAATGAATTAATCTTAAGTCAAATTGAGTTAAAATTACGAACCAGAATATTGTACATGCTCTAAGAGGGGCAGGAGGTGGGTGAGGAGCAAATATAAAAGGAAAAGAAGCAGTTGTCAGACCGGTAGTAGGGGATCTGGGATAATATATAATAATGGGATCATAGTATGTAAGTGGTTCTCACTTTTGAGATTAGTAAATTGAATGATTGAGAAAAATGTGATGCATTTATTAGAATATTTAAGATATAGGAGAAAGCAGCTTTGTAACAGGATTTGCATTGTCAAAATAGCATCATTGGCAGTATATACATTCTTGTATTATATCAACTTCATACCTAGAAGAACATCTCCATTTAACATTTTAGGTCTTCTCTTGGAAGATAACCCATCTATACGTGCCATATCATTAGGACATGGTCATATTTTAGTTGGCACAAAGAATGGTGAAATACTAGAAGTGGATAAAAGTGGCCCAATAACACTTCTGGTCCAGGTAATTTTAAATGTTAATGTGTTTTTTCCCCCTTTGTATATAATCAGTTCAATACATAAAAGCCAAAAGCTGACAGTGGTGAAAAATACTGTTAAATTATTTACGGAAATACTTGTTAATATTTGCAAAAAAAATTAAATTTAATTATAGCTAAATGAGTAGTATCAGTAAATAATAGGTACATTATCATGTGGAATAATTACTAATATTTTCAGTAATTTATTACAAAACAAACCAGTAGAAAGAAAAGCTAGTTGTAGTTAATTTAACCCAGTCCATTTATTTTATACTTTATTTCTTTGAAATATATTTGTTGAACCTAAGGCAGTTTTTTTTCTATGAAACTCTTTAGTTCATTCTTTCTCAAGTTTCTAACTTAGAAAAGCAGAAACTGAATGTGTGCCACAATTTTACTCCTGAAAACATTTATGAGTGAAAATATGTTAATAATTTTGAAAATCCAAAAGTACAAACTTTGTGTGGTAGAAATATAAATGAAATAGCAGAATTAGCTAATCCTTGATATTTCTATCAGGAATGCTATATTAATTTTTCAGTTTACATTTCCTATATATGTTACGGGTTTTGATCCTATAAGGCATAGCAGGTGAGGTAGGATCTACCCTAATGGAAAATTGCCCTCATGCAACTGTGTATAGTAACACCCTTTGAGTTTTGTCTTCTACCCTGAAAAAGAATTGTTTTCTTTCTTAATGCAGACTGATTTCTTCCAACCCCTACTTCATTCCTGTTAAGTCACCAGAGAACACGTGTAGGTGAAAACACTGTGCTTTAACGTTAACAGGCTGTCCTTACGTAACAAGGAGAATTTGTAAGCAAAGAGCAAAACAGTGTATGGTAGACTACCTGTGAAACCTTCTTGTCTTACTCTTTAATTTCAGTCACATGATATTCCTTTAAAGTAAAAAGATGTTGGAGTCATGGTGTTTAAATATTTATGATCTCCTGGAAAATATTTACACAGGTACAGTTTTACAGATGAATCCATATATGGGCTTGTTAAAAAATACAGATGGTTTCATAATTGTAAGAAAAGATTTTTAGAAGTAATAAATGACATCTTATTGTTTTCTAATATTTATTATAGAGTTAAAGATTTCAAATATCTACTGTCTCCTAAATGTCAGAAACAAGACAAGGATACCAGGTCTCACCATTATTTTCCAACACTGTGTGTGAGGTCTAAGCCAATCCAGTAAAACAAAACATAAAAGGTATATGTATTAGAAACAAATGGGTGACACTGGATGGATGTCAGTATTGTAAGATGTTATAACCTTATGCCTTGAACAAGAGAATAAACTGAAAAATTATTATAACGAATTAAGTCCTTAAGCATTTATGCAAAATCAGCATGTAGAAGTCAATAGTATTTCTACGTGGTCTAGCTGGTCTAGCAATGACCAGTTAAAACAAATGACACAAAAATGGTACTCACAAAGAAAATTGCATAGTAACCAGAAATAGGGATTGCATTGAATCTATAAATTGCTTTGGGTAGTATACTCATTTTCACTATATTGATTCTTCCAATCCATGAACATGGTATATTTCTCCATCTGTTAGTGTCCTCTTTGATTTCTTTCACCAGTGTTTTATGGTTTTCTATATATAGGTCTTTAGATTCTTTAGGTAGATATATTCCTAAGTATTTTATTCTTTCCGTTGCAATGGTGAATGGAATTGTTTCCTTAATTTCTCTTTCTGTTTTGTCATTATTAGTGTATAGGAATGCAAGGGATTTCTGTGTGTTGATTTTATATCCTGCAACTTTACTATAGTCATTGATTAGTTCTAGTAATTTTCTGGTGGAGTCTTTAGGGTTTTCTATGTAGAGGATCATGTCATCTGCAAACAGTGAGAGCTTTACTTCTTCTTTTCCAATTTGGATTCCTTTTATTTCTTTTTCTGTTCTGATTGCTGTGGCCAAAACTTCCAAAACTATGTTGAAGAAGGTGAAATTCATTGTTTTGGGATGAAATGTCCTATAGATATCTAACTGGTCTATTGTATCGTTTAAAGTTTGTGTTTCCTTGTTAATTTTCTGTTTAGTTGATCTATCCATAGGTGTGAGTGGGGTATTAAAGTCTCCCACTATTATTGTATTATTGTTAATTTCTTCTTTCATACTTGTTAGCATTTGTCTTACATACTGCGGTGCTCCCGTGTTGGGTGCGCTGCTTCTCCGCTGGGGGAGTTACCGTAGGGCTCACAATCCGCGATTTTTAATTGTTTATTTTTTTTCCCCTCCCTTTTATGTTGCCCTCTGTGCTTCCAAAGCTCGGCACAGATTCGGCAGTGAGAGGGTTTCCTGGTGTTTGGAAACTTCTCTCTTTTTAAGACTCCCTTCCCGGGACGGAACTCCCTCTTTTGTCTCTTTTTTTGTCTTTTATATTTTTTCCTACCTCCTTTCGAAGAGTTCGGCTGCTTTTCTGGGTGCCTGATGTCCTCTGCCGGCATTCAGAAGTTGTTTTGTGGAATTTACTCGACGTTTAAATGCTCTTTTGATGAATTTGTGGGGGAGAAAGTGTTCTCCCTGTCCTATTCCTCCGCCATCTTGGCTCCTCCCCTCCTAGTAACCAGAAATAAAGATGGTTAAAAAATGCAAGACCTGTATTAAGAAAGCTATACAATTTTACTAAAGACATAAGAGACTTATAAGTAAATAATTCAGTATGATCCTAATCCATATCCTAATGAGATTTTTCACAAATGCTGGAAAGATTTTTTTTAATCATCTAGAAGAGAAACTATTTAAAAGTAGTCAAAAAGTCTTTTGGGGAAACTTTCCATGCTAGAAATAAAGATAATATAAAACTATAGTCATTTAAAGTGTGGGAATATACGTATACCACACAAGTGCATTCCTGTATGTACCAAAAACCCACGTTCAACCGTGTTTGTAGCGGCAGTGTTCTGTGAATCGGTTTGTGGACTGCTGCTGCTGCTGCTGCTAAGTTGCTTCAGTCATGTCCGACTCTGTGCGACCCCATGCGGCCCCATAGACGGCAGCCTACCAGGCTCCTCCATCCCTGGAATTCTCTAGGCAAGAGTACTGGAATGGGTTGCCATTTCCTTCTCCAGTGCATGAAAATGAAAAGTGAAAGTAAAGTCGCTCAGTCGTGTCTGACTCTTAGCGACCCCATGGACTGCAGCCCACCAGGCTCCTCTGTCCATGGGATTTTCCAGGCAAGAGTACTGGACTGGGTTGCTAGCGCCTCTTAATAATATTAAATCTTCTGATCCATGAACATGGATCTCTCCATTTATTTAGATCTTTTTAAACTTTTTTCAACAATGTTTTTTAGTTTTCAGTGTACATGTACGTATTTTGTTTAAATAACTTCATATATTCTAAGAGTTTTTTTGGTAATTTTTTTAGGATTTTCTGCATACTGTATAAGATTATGTCATGTGCAAATAGAAGTAGTTTTATTTCTCCCTTTCCAATCTAGATGCCTGTTATTTATTTTTCTTACCTAATTATCCTGCCTGGAACTGCCAGTACTGTGTTGAACAAAAGTAATGAGAGTAAACATCCTTGTCTTGTTTCTGATTTTAGGGAAGAAGCATCCAGATTTGTTCTGAATTTAATCAGTCTCTTCCCATCTATGAGATTTTCCTGTTTCTCCTCGACTTCAGTTTAGCCATGTCCAGGGAGTCTCGGTTGTTTCCCACTTTCCTTTCATCACAACCTCTGTTGTTTTTGAGAGCACCCTCAGTCTTCAGCTTTTCCACACTGTAGTAAATGAAGTCAGTTCCTTTGAGAAGAAGCTGGATGCTGAGTTATGACTTGCTTCTCCCTTCAGGAAAAATTTCTGATCCAGGGGTCTGGAGTTGAGGGTGAAAACAGTGGCATGCTTCTGTTTTTCTGAGTGTCCTTTGCTTTAGATGTGAGTGCCCACTCGTGTGGAGGAAGCAGTCGCCTCAGCCCTTCTTGGGTTGCCTTTGAGGCCCCAGTGTTCTCACCGGCCAATGCACCTGAGGTAGAGCCTCCATCTCAGAACCGGGAGTGAGGGGGGAGCTCGCACCTCTCAGCAGCGATCACCGGAGTTTAGCCTGAGTAACAGGGAGCCAGGAGCAGGTGGAGGACACAGACACCTGCCCTGTGTGGGAGGAGGCTCCCAGCTCGTGGCTGGGGAGAGAGCGCACCCTTATTCTTGGTTCCATCTGGTATGGAGTGTCCGTGTCACTGAGTAGGGAGGACAAGAGTGCGTCTCAATTCAGATACAGCAAACTCTCACTGTTCTTACTGAATTTTAGCAGATTTTCTTAGGTAAATGTTTCTTCCTTTCTTTTATCTCCTTGAAACCATTTCCAGAGACTTAATTTTTAAAAAACTATTTCTATCAGTTTCACTGGTGCACCAGTCTACAGTACTATTTACTCTGTCTGCAGGAAGTCCCTCACCTACGGCAATCATTAGCATTCCTGGGCAGCCAGTTCCTATTTTCTCTACCCTATACACATTATATGGAACAGGAAATGGCAACCCACTCCAGTATTCTTGCCTGGAGAATCCCATGGACAGAGGAGCCTGGCAGGCTACAGTCCACGGGGTTGTAAGAGTCGGACACGACTTAGCAACTAAACCACCACCGTACATGTTATAAGATTTTGAAGCTAGTTTCAATAGTAACTTGATTATATTGTAACTTTGAAGATAAAGTTGTTACAAAGATATTTTAAGGTATATTCCAAAGAGAGAAGTTTTACTAGAGTTATCTATTAATCATTATCCTATCATTATCATATATTATTGAATGTTTTTATTTTTCTTCTAAACACAAATATCTTTAGGTTGAAATGATCTTAACTATGTTTTCTTTACAGGGGCACATGGAAGGAGAGGTGTGGGGTTTGGCTACACATCCTTATCTGCCCATCTGTGCTACTGTAAGTGATGATAAGACCTTGAGAATATGGGATCTTTCTCCTAGTCATTGTATGCTGGCCGTCCGGAAACTTAAAAAAGGTAAGTGCCTCACAGGATTGAGCATAGATTAAATTGTCACAATTTTCTAACCCTCACAAATGTAAGAAAGCTATACTAAATATATAAAAAATACTTTAAATATTTATTCTGTATCTGCTTGCTCATAATAGTATATAAAGAAAATTAGTTATACCCAGTCTTTGCTTTATGGGACCTTCTCTGCTCATGCCTGTCCTGAGTCAGTTTTCCATATCATTTTGGAAAAAAGAATATAGGAAGGAAACAGAAACTAAGCTTTCTACCCTTTATGACTATAGATTATATGTAATTTAGAATAAGAAACTAAGAAAGCCTTAGCTTAAAAGGGGGTAGCAGAGTTGAGAGGAGGATATTTAATTTTATTTTGTTTTATTGTTATTTTTTGGCTATGTTGCACAGCATGTGGGATCTTAGGGAGCAGGGATTCCCTGACCAGGGATCAAGCCTGGAACTTCTGCATAGGAAACACGGACTCTGAACCATTGGACTGCCAGGGAACATTTGTAGGATATTCTGTCAATATAGAACAACAAAGAGTTCAATTGTTGGAGCAAGATTTTTACTAATAGGCTAGATGAGCTTCAGATTTCTTGGGAAAGTGGTAGAGAATATTATTTGTAGCCTCGAGATGTTTTAGGAGGAGCTCTAGCTTAAAAAGTTGGGAATTGTGACTAAGAAATATGACAGAGTACACAGATCAAGGAAAGAATTACCTGGAAATATGAGAACCAAGTTGAAATTAGGTAACTTGTTATAGTTCATTCAGCTGATTTATTTTCCCTCCTTCTGTTGACTTAAAAGAGTCAGTTCTCTTTTTCTAGTGCTGCTGTCCTGTATGCCTAACTGAACACCTGAAGTTACTCACAGTCTGTGGAGCGCCAGAGCGCCAGGCACTGTCCTTCCCCTACCCCTGTTTCTGCTAATTACTGATCTCTAGCATTCTCATTCTCTGGCGTGTGTGTATGCACATGCCTGCACATACGGTATTTCTTTATTTTTTCTCAGAAACTAGTGAGAATTGCCAGTGGTTTTATACATGAACTTTCAATGTGAACAGTTATCAGATCAGATCAGTCGCTCAGTCGTGTCCGACTCTTTGCGACCCCATCAATCGCAGCACGCCAGGCCTCCCTGTCCATCACCATCTCCCGGAGTTTACTGAGACTCACGTCAGTGATGCCATCCAGCCATCTCATCCTCTGTCGTCCCCTTCTCCTCCTGCCCCCAATCCCTCCCAGCATCAGAGTCTTTTCCAATGAGTCAACTCTTCGCATGAGGTGGCCAAAGTACTGGAGTTTCAGCTTCAGCATCATTCCCTCCAAAGAAATCCCAGGGCTGATCTCCTTCAGAATGGACTGGTTGGATCTCCTTGCAGTCCAAGGGACTCTCAAGAGTCTTCTCCAACACCACAGTGCAAAAGCATCAATTCTTCGGCACTCAGCCTTCTTCACAGTCCAACTCTCACATCCATACATGACCACAGGAAAAACCATAGCCTTGACTAGACGGACCTTTGTTGGCAAAGTAATGTCTCTGCTTTTGAATATGCTATCTAGGTTGGTCATAACTTTCCTTCCAAGGAGTAAGCGTCTTTTAATTTCATGGCTGCAGTCGCCATCTGTAGTGATTTTGGAGCCCAGAAAAATAAAGTCTGACACTGTTTCCACTGTTTCCCCATCTATTTCCCATGAAGTGGTGGGACCGGATGCCATGATCTTTGTTTTCTGAATGTTGAGCTTTAAGCCAACTTTTTCACTCTCCTCTTGTACTTTCATCCAGAGGCTCTTTAGTTCTTCTTCCCTTCTCCCCTTTCTGCCATAAGGGTGGTGTCATCTGTATATCTGAGGTTATTGATATGTCTCCCAGCACTCGATTCCAGATTGTGCTTCATCCAGCCCAGCATTTCTCATGATGTAGTCTGCATATAAGTTAAATAAGCAGGGTGACAATATACAGCCTTGATGTACTCCCTTTCCTATTTGGAAACAGTCTGTTGTTCCATGTCCAGTTCTAACTGTTGCTTCCTGACTTGCATACAAATTTCTCAAGAGGCAGATCAGGTGGTCTGGTATTCCTATCTCTTTCAGAATTGTCCACAGTTTATTGTTATCCACACAGTCAAGGGCTTTGGCATAGTCAATAGCAGAAATAGATGTTTTTCTGGAACTCTCTTGCTTTTTCCATGATCCAGTGGATGTTGGCAATTTGATGTTGGCAATTTGTGAACAGTTATAGTTAGAGTCTAAAACCACAATCTCATCTTTGTGCATAGAAAACCAGTGTCAAAAAATTCTTTCCTTCCCAAGTCCATTGGATGTCCTGACCAGTCAAATTCAGAACACACTTGCCATCAGATTTTCTTTCTTTTTTTAAATTGAAATATAACTGACAGAGAACTTTACCTTGGTTTCAGGTACACAACATATTGATCCAATATTTGCAAATATTGTGAAATAATCACCATAACATCACTACACATACTTAAAAATTTTTATATTATGATGAGCACTTTTAAGACCTGTTTTCTCAGAAACTTCCAGATATGCAGTGCAGTATTACTAACTGTAGTTACCATGCTGTCCATGACACCTCCATGACTTATTTTTTTTATAGCTGGAAGTTTACACCCTTTGACTCCCTTTACCCATTTTACCCAGTCCCCCCACCCCCACCACTGGCAACCTAGTCAGTTCTCTGTATCTTTGAGCTTTTTTTCTTTGATTGTATGTATAAGTGGGATATAGTTTTTGTCTTTCTGTGTCTGATTTATTTCACCTAGCATAATGCCCTCAAGGTCCATCCATGTTGTTGCAAATGGCAAGGGTTTATTCTTTTTACTGGCTGAATAATGTTAGTGTGTATGTATATGTACACATGTACATGTATATACCTACAGACATATCTATATCACATTTCCACATTTTCTTTATCCTTTAATCACTGGTGGCTCAGATGGTAAAGCGTCTGCCTGCAGTGCGGGAGACCCAGGTTCCATCCCTGGGTTGGGAAGATCTCCTGGAGAAGGAAATGGCAACCCACTCCAGTATTCTTGCCTGGAAAATTCCATGGACGGAGGAGCCTGGTAGGCTGTACAGTCCATGGGGTCGCACAGCTTCACTTCTTTCACTTTAATGCATTCATGGACAACCAAGCTGTTTCTGTGTCTTGGTTATTGTAAACAATGCTGCAGTGAACATAGGGGCTTATGTATCTTTTGAGTTAGTGTTTTTGTTTTCTTTAGATAAATACCCACGAGTGTAATTACTGGATCATATGATGTTCTGCTTTTAAATTTTTTGAGGATCTCTGTTTTTTTTTTTTTTTTTTTTTTTTTTTTTTAATTTTATTTTATTTTTAAACTTTACATAACTGTATTAGATTTGCCAAATATCAAAATGAATCCGCCACAGGTTTACATGTGTTCCCCATCCTGAACCCTCCTCCCTCCTCCCTCCCCATTCCATCCCTCTGGGTCGTCCCAGTGTACCAGCCCCAAGCATCCAGTATCGTGCATCGAACCTGGCGGCAACTCATTTCATACATGATATTTTACATGTTTCAATGCCATTCTCCCAAATCTTCCCACCCTCTCCCTCTCCCACAGAGTCCATAAGACTGTTCTATACATCAGTGTCTCTTTTGCTATCTCGTACACAGGGTTATTGTTACCATCTTTCTAAATTCCATATATATGCGTTAGTATACTGTATTGGTGTTTTGCTTTCTGGCTTACTTCACTCTGTATAATAGGCTCCAGTTTCATCCACCTCATTAGAACTGATTCAAATGTATTCTTTTTAATGGCTGAATAATACTCCATTGTGTATATGTACCACAGCTTTCTTATCCATTCATCTGCTGATGGACATCTAGGTTGCTTCCATGTCCTGGCTATTATAAACAGTGCCGCGATGAACATTGGGGTACTCGTGTCTCTTTCCCTTCTGGTTTTCTCAGTGTGTATGCCCAGCAGTGGGATTGCTGGATCATAAGGCAGTTCTATTTCCAGTTTTTTAAGGAATCTCCACACTGTTCTCCATAGTGGCTGTACTAGTTTGCATTCCCACCAACAGTGTAAGAGGGTTCCCTTTTCTCCACACCCTCTCCAGCATTTATTACTTGTAGACTTTTGGATTGCAGCCATTCTGACTGGTGTGAAATGGTACCTCATAGTGGTTTTGATTTGCATTTCTCTGATAATGAGTGATGTTGAGCATCTTTTCATGTGTTTGTTAGCCATCTGTATGTCTTCTTTGGAGAAATGTCTATTTAGTTCTTTGGCCCATTTTTTGATTGGGTCATTTATTTTTCTGGAGTTGAGCTGTAGGAGTTGCTTGTATATTCTCGAGATTAGTTGTTTGTCAGTTGCTTCATTTGCTATTATCTTCTCCCATTCTGAAGGCTGTCTTTTCACCTTGCTAATAGTTTCCTTTGATGTGCAGAAGCTTTTAAAGTTAATTAGGTCCCATTTGTTTATTTTTGCTTTTATTTCCAATATTCTGGGAGGTGGGTCATAGAGGATGCTGCTGTGATGTATGTCAGAGAGTGTTTTGCCTATGTTCTCCTCTAGGAGTTTTATAGTTTCTGGTCTTACGTTTAGATCTTTAATCCATTTTGAGTTTATTTTTGTGTATGGTGTTAGAAAGTGTTCTAGTTTCATTCTTTTACAAGTGGTTGACCAGAGTTCCCAGCACCACTTGTTAAAGAGATTGTCTTTAATCCATTGTATATTCTTGCCTCCTTTGTCAAAGATAAGGTGTCCATATGTGCGTGGATTTATCTCTGGGCTTTCTATTTTGTTCCATTGATCTATATTTCTGTCTTTGTGCCAGTACCATACTGTCTTGATAACTGTGGCTTTGTAGTAGAGCCTGAAGTCAGGTAGGTTGATTCCTCCAGTTCCATTCTTCTTTCTCAAGATCGCTTTGGCTATTCGAGGTTTTTTGTTTTTCCATACAAATTGTGAAATTATTTGTTCTAGCTCTGTGAAGAATGCTGTTGGTAGCTTGATAGGGATTGCATTGAATCTATAGATTGCTTTGGGTAGTATACTCATTTTCACTACATTGATTCTTCCAATCCATGAACATGGTATATTTCTCCATCTGTTAGTGTCCTCTTTGATTTCTTTCACCAGTGTTTTATAGTTTTCTATATATAGGTCTTTAGACTCTTTAGGTAGATATATTCCTAAGTATTTTATTCTTTCCGTTGCAATGGTGAATGGAATTGTTTCCTTAATTTCTCTTTCTGTTTTCTCATTATTAGTGTATAGGAATGCAAGGGATTTCTGTGTGTTGATTTTATATCCTGCAACTTTACTATAGTCATTGATTAGTTCTAGTAATTTTCTGGTGGAGTCTTTAGGGTTTTCTATGTAGAGGATCATGTCATCTGCAAACAGTGAGAGCTTTACTTCTTCTTTTCCAATTTGGATTCCTTTTATTTCTTTTTCTGCTCTGAGTGCTGTGGCCAAAACTTCCAAAACTATGTTGAATAGTAATGGTGAAAGTGGGCACCCTTGTTTTTTTAAACCTCCCTTCAAGTGGACGTTATTGTCGTTTCATGCAGCCAGTGTTACTTAGATTTATCTATGCATATGCATTTGTTTGTTCACCTTTTTTTCTTGTATCTCAAACATTTTCTTCTGTCATTTTCTTCTAAAATACAGTTTCAGAATTTCCATAATGAAGATTTGTTAGAAATGCTCTCATCGTCCTCTGAATGAACCAGTAGCGTATAAGAATAGGGTGGTGGGAATGGCCTATTCTAACAGAAATATTCTATCACTGATGCTGCAGTTCTTTATAAGCAGATCTGTTGTATTCAACTGTTCATTGTTGTTTTTAAATTTTTGATTGGCATTAGAGTACCACTTGGGGTGACTGTTGCCGCTGCCCTGCCCTTGGTATACTGCTAGTCTGAACATGTTTTGTTTTTTTTTTACTCTCATTCTTGAATGCTAATTTAACTGCTTCTAGAGTTCTTAACTCAGAGTTATTATTTCAATGGTTTTCATTGTTCTCTTTTACATTTTTCTATGGTTTTGAGGTTTAATAACATTGTGCATGTATGCGGTCTATTATTTAGGATTTGTTGTCTTTTCTGAATCTTTGGATTTATGTCATGTATTAGACCAGAAAAATTGTCTACTGGTATTACTGGCTCCTTCTAGAAGTAGATCTTTGTATTAGGTTGTTGAGAAGAGTCATAATACTATATTTTTGTTCTTAAATATTCTTCTATAATAACTTTTATTTTTACTTCTTCATTAATTCAAGAGAAGAACAAGTGGATTTCCATAACTTTAAAGAGGCATGTGGTTTTATGCTGATTGACTTAATTATAACAAAATACTGATATCATAATGGTTTAAATATTGTAAAACACAGTTATTTCTTTTAAACATTCAGTAAGCAAATACTGTTTTCTTCAGAAAATGAATATGCAAATATTATGATCCTGAGGCTTAACATTATAGTTAATATAAACTAGAATTTTGCCAAATAATTCAGTTTTATGGTAACTAGTTATAAAAATAACCAGAAGTATAAATATGCAACATGAATTAATGTCTGTATTCTTAATATCTATAAAATAAATATTTGCCAGCCTTTGCAATTTTCTGTATAGGGATATATTGGGAATGTCCTATTTAAAACTGTATCTGTGACTTTAGCTTTTAATTTTAATCAAACCTGAATGTTTTTCCACTACCCCCAGCCCATCCCACCACCCCTTTGTAACTGCTTTGTGTTCTCTGTATCATTTCATGTACCTTTTGGCCATTTGTATATCTTCTTTAGAAAAATATCAGTTCAGTATTTGTTCATTTTTAAACCAATGTGGATTTTTTGCTATTGAGTTTTATGAGTTCTTTATTCATTTTGGATGTATAACCCCTTATCTGATATATGATTTGCAGTTATTTTTCCCATTATGTAGGTTGCTTTTTTTTTCATTGATGATTTTCTTTCCTGTGCAGAAGCTTTATAGTTTGATGTCATCTCACTTGTTTATTTTGTTGTTGTTGTTTTTGCTTTTGTTGTCAGAATCAAAAAATTATTTCCAAGATATATGTCAAGGAGCTTACCACCTAAGTTTTCCTCTAGGAATTCTTTGGTTTCATATCTTACATTTCAAGTCTTCTATCCTTATAGAGTTCATTTTTGTTTGTGTGTAAGATAGTGATCCAGTTTCATTGTTTTGCATGTGGCCATTCTAGTTTCCCAGCACAATTTATTGAAGAGGCTCTCCTTTCTCCATTGTACATTCTTGACTTCTTTGGTAAATTAACTGACCATATGTACATGGGTTTATTTCTGGGCTCTATTCTTTTCCATTATTGTGTGTGTCTGTTTTTATGTGAACATCATGCTGTTTTGATTACTGTAGCTTTGTAATATAGTTTTAAATCAGGGAGAGTGAGGTCTTCACTTTTGTTGTTCTTTCTCAAGATTGCTTTGGCTTTGGAGTATTTTGTAGTACCATCCAAATTTTAAGATGATTAGTTCTGTATCTGACAAATGCCAGTGGAATTTTTATAGGGACTGTATTGAATCTTTAGATTGCTTTGGGTAGTGTGGACATTTTTACTAATGAACATGGATTGTCCCATGTCTGTTGATAAACATTCTAAAGTTCCATGGGATCTGTGGGTTCAACTCTGTGCCTTGTAGACCCTCAGCCTCTTTCTCATCTGTTGTAATTTGTTTCAAAATAAGAATTCATCATCATTCATATTTTTGTTTTGCATGTGTCAAACCAGACTGTCAACTAGTTATTTTATCTCTTATAGCAAAATTGCCTCATAATCAGTTATGTGGTGAATATGTTTGTGGCAAAATGTCTATGACAAAGTAGCTTACAGCAAAAATACTTGACACAATTAGATATAATAGTGAGAAGAAGGACTCCCACCTCCACTTCTTGATTTCTAGACCCATGGATTCTGACTTTGAGGTAGACAGCACCATATAATGATCTGTGCTTTTAACGCATATACTGCATCCTATAACACAAAACCCTGGTCTTTCAGGATATTGCTTGCAAAAGATTCTATACATCAGTTTTCAGGAAGCCATTCCATCATTTTGTTAGTAGCCCTCTGTGGAAGATGAGGGTATGTGATAAAACTAGCTAATTCCGTAGGTATGAGCCCGACGCTGCACATCCTTCACTATGAAAGAGTTCCTTGATCAGAACCTTGGAATTTGGTGATGGTGGATTAGGTATCCTGGCCATGGATAGTGGTGCTAGCAGAAGCTCTGTGGATAGGGAAGGTGAATCTGAAAGTCCTGTCTGTTCCACTGAGGATGACTCTGTCCTCTCCATAATGAAAGAAGCTCAGTGTAATCAGCTTGCCACCAGGTGCCGGGCTATTTTCCCTGAGGACTGTTTCCTTATTAGAGGTTCAGTAGGTCTCTACTGTTAGCAGATTGGGCAGTACCAAGGCTAGCTGTGGTAAAGAAAAGTCTGTGTTTTTGAACCCAAGCATAGACTTTGCCCTTGCCACCTTTGACCCACTAAGCAAGTGCTAGCTGGCTAGGAAAAGAGGCTGCCTGTTGTCCATAAAACGTATTATTTTGTCCATCTGATTATTGAGAGCTTCCTCTGCAGTAGGTACACGTATTGGACTTTATTTTGGACACAAAAATCTTCACAGCCTATGTATGCCCTTTCTAAGAGTTTTACCCACACGTTTATCTTCTAGATTTTCCTTTTCTCTCATTGTCCAATCCTGTTTCTTCCAGTTCCTATCTATTCAAATAGTGAACAGTTGCTAATGAATCAGTATAAATCTGTCTGTGTAGTCATCTCTCACTGCAAAAGTGATAAACCAGGTGCACTGCTTAAAGAGCTGCCCACTGGGGAGTTTACTACAGTCCTTCCGGGTTACCCCTAGTGTGGCTGTGATGCTTTAGTTCAGTTCAGTTCAGTCACTCAGTTGTGTCCAACTCTTTGCGACCCCATGGACCACAGCACACCAGGCCTCCCTGTCCATCACTAACTCCCAGAGTTCATTCAAACTCATGTCCATCGAGTCGGTGATGCCATCCAGCCATCTCATCCTCTGTTGTCCCTGTCTCCTCCTGCCCCCATCCCTCCCATAATCAGGGTCTTTTCCAATGAGTCAACTCTTCACATGAAGTGGCCAAAGTATTGGAGTTTCAGCTTCAGCATCAGTCCTTCCAACGAACACCCAGGACTGATCTCCTTTAGGATGGACTGGTTGGATCTCCTTGCAGTCCAAGGGACTCTCAAGAGTCTTCTCCAACACCACAGTTCAAAAGCATCAATTCTTCGGCACTCAGCTTTCTTCATAGTCCAACTCACACATCCATACATGACCACTGGAAAAACCATAGCCTTGACTAGACAGACCTTTGTTGGCAAAGGAATGTCTCTGCTTTTGAATATGCTATCTAGGTTGGTCATAACTTTCCTTCAAGGATTAAGCGTCTTTTAATTTCATGGCTGCAATCACCATCTGCAGTGATTTTGGAGCCCAAAAAATAAAGTCAGCCACTGTTTCCACTGTTTCCCATCTATTTCCTATGAAGTGATGGGACCAGATGCCATGATCTTCGTTTTCTGAATGTTGAGCTTTAAGCCAACTTTTTCACTCTCCTCTTTCAGTTTCATCAAGACTAACATACTGTGTAGGAACATCTGAAAATCTGGCTCAGTGTTTCTTCTTCACTCAGTTGATCATAATGAACCCCTGTGAGGCCATAAGTACAGATTGAGAGAGAGAAGAGACATTGCAGTAGGATTTATTGCTGAAGGATTCTGAGCCCCCTGTTCATACAAATTACTTGTAACTTCCAGATCTCGCCAAGCCTGGTCTTTTCTATTCTGTGTCTAGTTGATGACAGATTGCTCTTCTGCACACCCAGTCAGTAACTTGCCTGGTCATGTCATTTTCAGTTTATGAAAGGAAGCTCAGGACACAGTTACCTGATATCCCATAGTTAGGCATTTACTTGCTGTCTAGTGAGACCTGGTAGCAATCCAGAAGCTGCGTCTCAAAAGGAAAATAGTTACCTGTAAAGGACGTGGCATTTCTCCCATCTGAGGTGTGTTCCTTTGGGACCTTTCCAGAGGCGCCACAGACACTTTGAAGGTCATTAAATCTGCTTGATCCTAAGATCAGAGTGGAAGATCAGCTTGCCTTTTCTTGTCCTGGCCCCCACCGGAAGCTTATAAGCAACTTGATACACGGATAGAGCAGCTCACTCAAATGTGCTGTGTGTTGCTTTCCGAAAGGCCTACCAAGCATTTTGCTCCTTGTGTTTGTGGTAGGTGATGGGAGGTGTAGCAATTTGTCTTTCATGGTGGAGGGAATGGCTTGACATATTCCAAGATCATTGGATCCCTAGAAACATCACTGAGGTGACAGGGTTCCTATGTCTTTGTGGAAATTATCTGCCACTGTCCTAATTCACTTGTGTCCTACTAAGACATCTGAAGTACTTGTTGCTTCCTGCTCCCCAGATCCGCTCAGCATAATGTCATCAATGTAGTAGAGCAATGAGATGTTTTATGGAGTGTCACGATGATAAGGATCTCTGGGGACTCTATTATGGCAAAGAACTGCTGCTGCTGCTGCTGCTAAATCGCTTCAGTTGTGTCCGACTCTGTGCGACCCCATAGACGGCAGCCCACCAGGCTCCCCCGTCCCTGGGATTTTCCAGGCATGAACACTGGAGTGGGTTGCCATTTCCTTCTCGAATGGCAAAGAACAGGAGAGTTGAAATAGCCCTGAGGCAAGGATTTGAAGGTGTCCACAGATGCAAGCCAGGTAAAAGCAAACTGCTTCTAGTGGTCTTTACAATTGGTATGGAGATAAAAGGGCATATTGGCCAGGGCCGTAGCTGCTTGTAAAATGCTAGGGACTGTGTTAATTTGTTCTAGTAAAGATCTGGAAGAGTAGCTTCAGTTGGAATCATCTCCTGATTAAATTTATTATCCAGAGTTATTAGCTAACTCCATCTTACTTCAGTACAGGCCAAACAAGCAATGACAATATAATAGGAATTATTATTCCTGCATATTTCATGTCCTAGGTAATATCACTGATTTTTGCAGTTCTCAGGCTTGCGGTTTTGTTTCCGTTTATTGTCTTAGTAGCAGAGAAATTTCCACGGGTTTTCATTTAGTTCTTCCTTACCCCTTGGATCCACAGAGCCAGTGTAGAGCATTCTGCAAGTTCCAAGTGTATCTGTTCCACTTCGGGAATTGGAGGGGGTCCACTGTGATTTGAAATTGGGCTTGGACTCTGTCTGTCACATGCCCAGCTTAAGGCCCCACTGTTACTGCTTGTGCAGCAGCAGCGTTTTGTGCTGCTAAGAACTAGTGTCACTGCGGAGCCCGTGTCTAGTAATTCCTAGAAGTTTGGGTCTTTCCTTTTCTTCAGTTCATAGTCATTCTACTAGGTGGCCCCCGAACCTTGGAGGAAGATTTTTGCTACATACCGACATACCTGCGGCAGTGCTTCGTAGTTCTTCCTCACTGGGACTTGGCCTTCCCTTCAGTCACGGGGCTCTGAGTCTATGGATTTTCTTAGGTCTGAAAAGTTGCTGGGAGTCTATGACTCTCCACTGTGATGATTTAAGTCAGGTGTTTTAGCCACCAGGTCTGGAGTTTTTCCTATTATGTAGATCAAACACTAATGTAGTAACTTACTTATTTCATTCCTGGAGACCTGTGATTAATTAACCACCAACAGAAGTCTCCACAAGCCGGAACATTGTGATTAGTAGCACATCCCTCCTGCCCTTTCTGGGAAAGAACATACCTTGTTTTTGTTGATTAAGCACTGCTGCTTGGCGTCTGCTTCTCCAGGAGTGTCTTTTTCATCAGGGAGCCTGTGGTGACGTTTCCACTTTCTGACCTCTAAGCGGGGGACACAGAGCTTTTCAGTGATGCAGATGCTGCCCTTAATGAATGTATCTCTCAATGCTTTTGTGAAGGAACTATTTTCTGGACTTCTTCAGGGGATCTGTAATTGATGGGAGGGTATGCAGGTTGCATGTGAAAAATCTTCTCCAGTATTCTTACCTCCCTGGGGTTTAGGATTCCTTCCTCTGTGTCAGAGGTGAGCCCATGCATCCAGTCCAGTCCACTTCCTGAGTTTGTAAGTCAGGCTGTATCAGAACCCAGCCATGCCCGTTTTTTCTCGTGTTGTCTCGGTGTGCTGTTGCGCTGCAGTAGCAGAGTTCAGTAGTTGTGACAGAGCCGATGTGGTCTGCAAAGCTGAAAATATTTATTCTCTGGTCCTTTAAGACGTTTGCCAACCTCTGCCTTAGAGCATGCTGAGATTTCAGCCAAGTTAGGGGCCTAGTGACGGCAAAGGAATGATGGTGATCGTTCTTCAGGAGGTTAAACATCCTCTGCAAGCATCTGTTGCAGAAGGTGAGTCTTCCAGGAGAGGAAGCTCTCTGCTCTGCCAGTGAAATGCCAAACAACTTAGAAGATCAAGACTCAAGTCCGGCCAGGAGCTCCCAGTCCATGGTGAAGAGTTCTTTTCCCAACCAGTGCCCTCACTTTCACACAAGAAAACTTAGCGAGTCTGTGAATTCAATTACCATTGTAAGTTTTTGGCAGTATTGGCCCTGTCAGAAATTCATTTAGGTTTGTCACGGAAGCTCTCTCTTCAGACCATGACTCACGCTGAGAGTTTAAAGGACCTGGGCTTGTCATTTCATTCTGTTAACTCTGTGCGTTCAGTGTAACCTTCTGTACCGGGCCGAGCTCGTGGTCGTCGTCGTTGTCGTGGTGAAGGGCAGCCGCTTCTCGGACTCCCCAGGCACTTCCTGCAGTGCATACTTCAGTCAGCCGCAGGGCACAGCCTAGTTTGTTGCTATGCCAGTGCACACCCTGGATGGCTCGCATCCCATTTCCCATTGGCAGGGACCCAGCACTACGCTGAAGCCCAAAGGCATGACTGAACCAATTCCACAAATCTTATCTTTAACAATATGCCTCCTTTGACCACTTCAGTACTGTTCTGTATCAATCACAGACAGAAACCACCCCAGTAATTTGAACAGGTAAATTTTAATATGGAGTGTTGGCTAATGAAAGGTGATTTAACTACTAAAAGATGTAAAAGAGGATTCTAAGGGGAAGTAGCAGCTGCAGAAAGCAGCTGCCACCCATAGGTCTAGTGGACAGTGGTCAAGGAATAAACTTAAAGGGTGGACCCTCCCCTCTTCCCTGGGGCGAAGATTCAGATCTCTTTGGAAAAGTATAGGTGCCTCAGGAGCATACTGCCTGCCAGTAGAAAGAAACTTGCCCTCGGGCTCATCTGGATCTTCTGCAGAAGGCAGAGAAACCCCCCTACCCCCAGCTCCTGTCCCCTCATTAATCCTCTGGTTACAGCATATCGGAAGGAAGATAAGAGTCTTCCTTCTTCTTTGGCCTTCCCTCCAGCACCCTCTGCTGGCAAAGGAAAAACATCTGTGGGGTCCAGCCCCAGTCATCAGCGCGTGCACGCTCAGTCGCTTCAGTTGTGTCTCTGCGCCTCCGTGGGCTGTAGTCCACCAACCTACTCTTGTCCACGGGGTTCTCCAGGCAAGAATGCAGGGCGGGGAGAGGGCGGGGGGGCGGGGGTTGCTATGCCCTTTCCTCCTGGGGAGCTTCTCAACCCAGGGATCGAACCCATATCTCCTGTGTTTCCTACATTGCAGGCAGATTGTTTACCCACTGAGCCACCTGGGAAGCCCCCAGTAATCAGAGAGCAGGAAAAATAGGGGCGGATTTGGAGTTGAGAGGCAGTAAATGAACAACAGTCCTTCTCCAGTCTCATGGCTGTAACTGCTACCTCCTTTATGTATAATATATCTCTGCCCTATATTCTCCCTTGAGCTCCAGAGAGTATTAATATAACAAAATGCCTCCTTGATGTCTTCATTTGAATTTCTCACAGGCATTCTTAAGGGCACAAAACCAAACACTCATACCTCCCCTAGTTTTTCCTATCTCAGTAAATAACATCATGACTCAAACAAAAAACATAGCCTCTACTTTTCTCTCTTTTTTCCTGCTTTACTCCCAGTTGGTCAAGGTCCTGCCATCTCTTTCTTCAAAAGGTATACAAATCCTACCATTTCTCACTACTTCCACTGCTGCTACTCTGCTTCAGATCACCATCATCTCTTGACTCTTAAATATCAGAAATCACATCCTAGATTTCTAATGGATGCTTGATTAAAGTGACTGCTTATTCTCAATTCATTCTATAACTTTTCATTCTGTAACAACTGTACTTTATCTGTCCCACTCCAAAGTTTATGCAAGATATCAAAAGCCTTAGGGCTATGAGTTTGCCTGCTACATCCTTTGCTGTTGGGTTAAGCCCATTTTTTGTGTTTGCCAGTTCGGCATTAACCCTTATTTTTTTTAATTAATAATATTAATATTATGATTTCTTCATGTATAGTTTTAAAATGTATCTAAATCTTCCTGGCTTAAACTAATAATTGCCTATTTTCAGGTTTTTTAAATTTGAAATCATTTTTATAAAGATGACCTTATTTCTTAAATGTCTTATTTGTTGGATAGAAACTGCAAAGGTAGAAAACTCCCCTAACAGAAACAACAAAATTTCCACATATATTATGTTATTGGCTTTTTATGTAGTTAAAATCTCTCATTCTTTTCATCAGCTTAGTTTCTTTCAAGGTCACTATCAGTACTCACTTCCTACATTCAGAAAAGGAATGGTTTGTCTCAATTAATGCTTGGAATTCTGTACCATTGTTCTCAATAAAAAACTTTATTATCTGCATCTTTATTTCTAATATTGATTTGAAGCTATAATAAACATAGGAATCCTCCTCTGTGAAATCAAAGTTTTCTTAAGCATATACATTTTTTAATAGAGGAAAATCCCCTGATACATGCTTTCTTTGTTTTTTAGGTGGGAGGTGTTGCTGTTTTTCTCCTGATGGTAAAGCTTTAGCTGTAGGTCTCAATGATGGAAGTTTCTTAATGGCAAATGCAGATACTCTAGAAGATCTTGTCTCTTTTCACCACAGAAAAGATGTTATTTCAGATATTCGATTTTCACCAGGTTAGATCTCATTGAAATCATATTTGATTATTAATTTGAGTATGTCAGTGAGTATATCAATGTGTGATTTTTTATTTACTGTTATTTTATCTCGGAATTTTGGTTTTTACTAGAAGAGGCAGTCTAGTGAGAGGTGAAAGCACTGTATTTAGATCAGTGGCCAAACATCTGGCTTAGGCCCAGTTCTGTCACTAAAGTTTCTGTGTGACTTGGGCCAAGGCATTTCTTTGAGCTTCCTTTTCCTCATTTGTAACATAAGACGGATTCGATAACTGTTTTCATTGTATTCCTGATGCTTTTGAAATTACATTAATTTTGCTTTATCAGTTTCCATGTATTCATTACTAATGACAAAACCTACTATGGAATTACTAATGTTAAGGCAAAATTTATTTATGTTAGCTTACTTATATTTTTTCCTAAATTTAAAGTTTTGTTAAATGCAAAGAATATCAAAATTACTTTGTGTATAATTTTTGACATTTTCTTTCCATCACACTACCTCACTACATTAAAATTTTATTTCATTGTGTTAATTATATATGAAAAATATTACCATTAATTGCTTGACTCATATGTCTTTTTATAACATGCAAAACACCTAAAGTTCCTCCAAAAAAATTAAGAAAATTAACTCTAGTTGTACAGTATAAAAAATATTTCTAACTATAGAAAATTTCAAGCCATTATGTTTCTATTATAGGTTCTGGGAAATATCTTGCTGTAGCATCGCATGATAGCTTTATAGATATATACAATGTCATGAGCAGTAAGCGAGTAGGAATATGCAAAGGCGCTACCAGTTACATAACCCATGTCGACTGGGATATTAGAGGTAAGAATTTCAGTAACTTACTGTTTGATAAAGTTTCATTGATTTAGTACAGCTACTTTAGAGACAAATAATTCGACAGATGAGTTCAAAAGCACTGTGAAAAACAAACATTATTCTCAAAATGATTTTCACTACTTTATTTCATATCTAAATATGAATGCTGGGAGTTTAGACTTTTCAATACCTCGTCTAATATAATGCAAATGATAGTACAATAAGTGATAGATTCTTAATTTGTAAAGTAATTTAAATATTATTCTTTTTTAGTCATTTGTCCTAGTTTTTGCCAGATAAGTTTGATATAAATAGTCACTGAAATTTTAGAAAATAGTTCTGTTAATTAGGGTTTTTTTAAGAGCAGTTTTTTAAGAGCCTTTTTCTTTGTTTTTTGGCTGTGCTCTGCAGCTTGTGGGCTCTCAGTTCCCTGATCAGGGACTCAACCCAGGCCACAGCTGTGAAAGCCCGGAGTCCTAACCGCTAGACCACTAGGGAATTCATAATTTTAATGTAATTTCCCCAGCATTCAATAAAATACATTCCCTAAAATTATCATAGTTGTTTAACATACAGGATTTAATGGATATCTTTGTTTTTAGCAGAATGTGTGGCATATGTCAGTGTTAATAATTTTAATAAAGGTTAATATTTTAAATGCTCCATTTTGAGGGGTTGTTGTTTCAGATAGTCACCTCTGTAAATATGGTATTGTAAATTAGTTTTTCCAAATACAGTTAAAATATATATTTTAAAAGTTCAGTTCAGTCACTCAGTCGTGTCCGACTCTGCGACCCCATAAACCACAGCACTCCAGGCCTCCCTGTCCATCACTAACTCCTGGAGTCCACCCAAACCCATGTCCATTGAATCAGTGACGCCATCCAACCATCTAATCCTCTGTTGTCCCCTTTTCCTCCTGCCCTCAATCTTTCCCAGCATCAGAGTCTTTTCAAATGAGTCAGCTCTTTGCATCAGATGGCCAAAGTATTGGAATTTCAGCTTCAGCATCAGTCCTTCCAGTGAATATTCAGGACTGATTTCCTTAAGGATGGATAGGTTGGATCTTCTTGCGGTCCAAGGGACTCTCAAGAGTCTTCTCCAAGAGTTCAAAAGCATCAATTCTTCGGCCCTCAGCTTTCTTTATAGTCCAACCCTCACAGCCTTGAGTAGATGGACCTTTGTTGACAAAGTAATGTCTCTGCTTTTCAATATGCTGTCTAGGTTGGTCATAACTTTCCTTCCAAGGAGTAAGCGTCTTTTAATTTCATGGCTGCAATCACCATCTGCAGTGATTTTGGAGCCCAGAAAAATAAAGTCAGCCACTGTTCCCACTGTTTCCCCATCAATTTGTCATGAAGTGATGAGACCGGATGCCATGATCTTAGTTTTCTAAATGTTGAGCTTTAAGCCAACTTTTTCACTCTCCTCTTTCACTTTCATCAAGAGGCTCTTTAGTTCTTCTTCACTTTCTGCCATAAGGGTGGTGTCATCTGCATATCTGAGGTTATTGATATTTCTCCCGGCAATCTTGATTCCAGCTTGTGCTTCCTTCAGCCCAGCGTTTCTCATGATGTACTCTGCATATAAGTTAAATAAGCAGGATGACAATATACAGCTTTGATGTACTCCTTTTCCTATTTTAAATGATACTTCAAATTTTATTTCTAGGATTTTTATATGCATAATGACAGAAATAGCTTATTCACACACACGTGCATGCTCAGTCACTCAGTTGTGTCAGACTTTTTGCAACCCCATGGATTGCAGCCTACCAGGAGCCTCTGTCCGTGGGATTTTCCAGGCAAAAATACTAGAGTGGGTTGCCATTTCCTCCTCCAGGGGATCTTCCCCACTCAGGGATTGAACCCATATCTCTTTATGTCTCCTGCATTGGCTGGCAGATTCTTTACTGCTGAGCCACCTGGGAAGCGCGCGCGCACACGCACGCACGCACACACACACACACACACATTAAGCCATTTAGGAATTTAATTACTTTATTATATATTAATTACTTTATTATGGTTGACTGCAAAGGAAAATGGTTTTATGTTAAGGCTAAATTTTTCCCAAAAAAGTTAAACATCATACTAACTGTGTATGTATTTATATTTTATATATGTGTATATTTTTTAATTTTTTTAAGGAAAGCTTTTGCAGGTCAACACTGGTGCTAAAGAACAGTTATTCTTTGAAGCTCCCAGAGGGAAAAAACAAACCATTCCCAGTGGAGAGGTAGGAAGATAGTAGTGCTTGTAATGTTGATATGACTAATAGTGGTTAGAAAGCAGATGCCTGTCTGGGTACAGGAAAATATGCTATGTTAAGGAATAAATTGCTTACTTGTATGGCTAGCTCTTCTCTAATTACTTTACTTAAAAGACAAGAAGCATACAATAGCACGTAAAAAACATGCCATCTAAGATTGGATTACTGCATCTCTGTCGAATCTTTTGGAACCCATGTACCTAAGATGCTTATTGGCAAATTTCTATTTAAGGAAAAAAGAAAAAAAAAAGTGTGTGGTTTTGTGACTGACATTATTAGCAAAACTTTTTGACATGGCCAAGGAAGAGAAACTAAATTTAATTTGAAAGTGGCTTAGTAAGGAGAGGGATTGTAAGTCAGATTCTTAATTTCCAATAATGATTAATTGGAAAACATGCTTATAAAGTACTAGTAGAAGTTTAGACATGAAATGAAAGAATCTGTTTCTGATATTCTAAGAGTAGAAAAAGTCCTATTTATTAATATTGTCACTGTATGTTCAGCATCTAGAATACACAGTGGGTAAATAAATCTTGAATGAAGTTATGTTAAAATTTTTCTGCAGGAACTAGTGGACTTGGCAAGCTACAGAACCAGAGCAACTAATAATTTGTTTCACTGTTTTTATTAAACTTTTAATTTTACTTGTGAGATCTATAATTAATTACAAAGAATAATATTCAGTGTTTTGTTGTTAATGTTTTAGAGTGAGGTATTATAAACTTAGAGCAGTCTTTTTTTATTCTTTAGGCAGAAAAAATTGGTTGGGCATCATGGACAAGTGTGCTTGGTTTATGCTGTGAGGGAATTTGGCCAGTAATTGGAGAAGTCACGGACGTAACTGCCTCTTGCCTCACCAGTGACAAAACAGTCCTAGCGACTGGGGATGATTTGGGATTTGTGAAGTTATTTAGATATCCTGCTAAAGTATGTGTTTTTCTTTAATTCTCCTAATGATCATAACTATAAGAATGGTTAAGGTAACGCCCTTCGTAGCCTTTCACTGTTGTAATATGAATATCACATGTGGGATACATAATGTTGTAATATGAAAGGTTCATAATTTATTTTCTGTTCTTGACATCATGTTTACAGCTTTTATCTAGAAGTAGTATTATAATTTATGATCCCATATCTTAAGTTACATATTATATTGTATGGTTTCTGAGTATTGAGTAGTATAAATATTCCTTTTAGAAGAATCATTCTTTTAGTCCTAATATTAAATAATTTTAGTATTCTTATGATAAAATATATATCATTAACACTAAATACAAACTCTTGATATTTATAAATTTAACATTTAAAATGTTCTGATTAAATATACTGCTACTGCTATTGCTAAGTCGCTTCAGTCGTGTCCGACTCTGTGCTACCCCATAGACGGCAGCCCACCAGGCTCCCCCATCCCTGGGGTTCTCTAGGTAAGAACACTGGAGTGGGTTGCCATTTCCTTCTCCAATGCATGAAAGTGAAAAGTGAAAGTGAAGTCGCTCAGTGGTGTCCGACTCTTAGCGACCCCATGGACTGCAGCCCACCAGGCTCCTCTGCCCATGGGATTTTCCAGGCAAGAGTTCTGGAGTGGGGTGCCATCGCCTTCTCCGCTGATTAAATATAAAACACTATAAATTATAATACCTCTAAAATCAAAGTAAACAACATTGGTTTAATGTGATGAATAATGCTATTTTTATAAAACCAAACTGTAGAGATTCTCTGAAATGTACATGCCCACGATAACTGTGTGCTGTGTGATGACTGAATCCTTTTACTGCTTTCTTCTGTTCAAACTACTGGGAAACATTAGGCTTTCACTTAGCACAAAAATAAAATTCATGACATCAAGTATAGATACACATTTACTTGTCACAAATTCAGATGTATGTTATAATCTAGCACCAACATGAACATATATATAAGTTTGAAATATGGCACTGAAATCATGATACTCAGTGCATGATGATCTTAATTAATTCATTTCAGCATTGAAATGAAACTATACGTTTTAAAAATTCCCATAGAGAACTAAGGTACCCAAGAAAATATTTCACAAGTCCTTGTTTTAGATACACTGAAGTTGTAGTACCTTACTGACAAGAATGTGTTCCAATAAGACATTTATTAATAAAAAACTTCACTCTTAGTATAGTAGATGGTATAGAAGCCCTAAGAATATGTTCTAGAATGTTGGTCCACAGATTTCTTCTTCTCCTTACTGTAGGAAGAACCACAAAATTGTAGGGAAATGATCTTCTTCTGGTGTTTTCATGACAGATTTCTCTTCCATTTCAGCTGATTTTATTGATTCCTTGTTTCCAAAGAATCCACTGATTTAACTATTACTATGTTTTGTTTCCCTGGAGAAGGAAATGGCAGCCCACTCCAGTATACTTGCCTGGCAGGCCACAATCCATGGGGTTGCAAAGTTGGACACAACTGAGCGACTGAACACGTTTTGTTTATTAAAGACATGTCTTATTTTAACACCCTTGAAAAGATATCCATATAAAATCTGCTTATGACATGTTGATCTGAAATTTACCTATGTAATCCAGTAATGCTAGTGTTATAGATTTAAAAGTTACCAGTATCTTGGATTTTTCCTTATATTTAAAAGAAAAATACATTACTGTGTGTAACATCTGCTTATAATCAAACACACTAATGAATTACAATGAAAGATATTTACATGAGTATATACTGAAATGTTTGCTAATTACTTTTTGTTAATATGGCCGTGCTGTATGTACATAGGCATTCATATCCTGATTTTCCCAGTTATTGTGTTTCTTTCTGACAATAATATGTCTGCATAGCCATCGTTTTTAAAAAGATATCCACCGTAATTTTTACTATTACTATGTTGAATATTTACAGTATTTAAAATGTTTCACTGCTGTAAGTCAGTCTATGGCAAATGTTTTTTGTGTAGATAAGGTCTCCTTAGCATATACTCTTAAAAAGGGATGCTGAGACAAAGGTCAGCATTTTCATACTTTTCAATGTAGAATACCAAGTTGATTTCCCAAAGAGTTATGCCCATAGCACAGCAGTGTGCAAAACTACTAGTTTATCCTATCTTCACTAAGTTTGGGAGCGGTTACTTTTTATTTTAGT
Source organism: Bubalus kerabau (assembly GCF_029407905.1). Taxonomy (NCBI): domain Eukaryota; kingdom Metazoa; phylum Chordata; class Mammalia; order Artiodactyla; family Bovidae; genus Bubalus; species Bubalus kerabau. Next base: position 105,475,653 of record NC_073633.1, on the reverse strand, counting down.
GAGTTTCAGTATTTTCTCTCTCTTTTTTTTTTTTTTACCAAAGTGCCTTTGCAATGATTAATTTCCAATCAGAGATTAAGAAAGAAGTTAAAAATTATAAAAACTTTTCAAGTAATAAAATTTCTCAGAAATTTGAATTTTTTTTAATTTTTAGGGAAAATTTGGAAAGTTTAAGAGGTACGTGGCCCATAGTACACACGTCACAAATGTTCGCTGGACTTACGATGACAGCATGTTGGTTACCTTAGGAGGCGCAGATATGTCTCTAATGGTTTGGACAAATGAAATGGAGGGCTATCGAGAAAAAAGACCTTGTGATAGCGAAGAATCTGATATAGATTCTGAAGAAGATGGGGGTATGTCATTTTAATATATTTTAACAAAAACATATAAAAAATTTAGCACAACTGATTTAAACTGCAGAAGTTTAATAAGTAATAATAATGCTTGAATAATTATCGTTTCCGTCTTTTTGGTCTGTTTAACACCAGAAATTTTTTTGTGACTCTAAAATAACAGGTTGGCATATACTGATGACTTATTCTTCATTTAGCAATGTGTGATAATCATACTTTAAAGAAGTACTATTAAAATAAATTTATAGTATTGAACCTCATACTTTAAAATAATTTTGTTTTTTTTCCTATTATACTAGTAATACCCACTCATTGTAGAAAAGTTAGAAAGTACATTTTGCAATAAAAAAAATGAATGCAGCATCCATAATTTGAACACTCAGAGAGGTAACTTCTGTTAACATTTGGGATGTTACCCATAGGGGTATATGTATTTATATACATTATCTTTTTTTTTTTTTTTTTAACAAAAATGGCATCATATTGAGGGGTTTTTTTTTTGTAGCTTGCTATTATCACTTAATCAGTATTCTTTATCACTAAATATTCTTCTACATCATTTTTACTGGCTGTTTGTTATTTCATAATTTGACTATAACACGATGTATTTAACTTATTTCATATTGTTTAACGTCCTTGTATCTGATTTTTAAGATCATAATTGAGATCCTCAGCTATAACGTAGAGAATAATTCTTATATTTTGATGTTAGGCTATGACAGTGATGTCACAAGGGAGAATGAAATCAGTTACAACATCAGAGCCTTATCAACAAGTATTCGCCCAATGTTTGGAATCAAGCCTCATTTGCAACAAAAAGAACCCTCAACTGATGAGAGGTAACAATCAAGTTTAAAACTAGATGAAGAAAAAGATATCAGTATTAGAAATTGAATTGTTTAACTGAATGAATTTTTTGCAGAAAATAAATATCGGTGGTGCTCTTGCATGTTACAGCCCCAGCCTCTCTTAGAAAGCATGTTTGTCCTGAAATACTTTTTGGTAATGACGCTGTCCTTTGCAAGTAGCTTAGGGAATGATGCTATATATAAAGTCTGTATGATTAAAGAAATCTTACTTGCTAACTTTTATAAATATATGTGATAGGGTTTCAAGAAATAATACAAACTGAATCTAATACCTAGTATGTTTTAGGACGCACATGAACCAGAGAGATGCTTAAGTTTTGAAAAGGCCTTTTTATCCATGTGCATTTGATCAAGGATAGAAAGTCATTATTTTAAATTTTTTCCAAAAAGGCAAGTTGAAGTATACCTTGTCTCTGGGAATTATTGGTCTTTGTCAAGAATTGGCAAATCAAAATAAGGCTATGTGCACTGCAGTCTTATGAGGAAAGAGAACTTCATTTAATAAAGTATCTTAGTGTAATGACAGATCAAGAGAAAAATTGTGAGCGTGATGCTTTTAAAATCATTAGAGAAGATAGAAAATAGTGAAGAGACATATGGATCAGTGAACTGCATAGAGTCACTTAAAAAGGGGGTGAACAGTGATGATCTGTTTGGTGGTGTAAGTTGTATCTGACTCTTTGTGGCCCCATGGACTGTAGCCCACCAGGATCCTCTGTCCGTGGGATTTTCCAGGCAAGATTACTGCAGTGGGTTGCCATTTCCTTCTCCAGGGGATCTTCCCAACCCAGGGATTGAACCCTGGTCTCCTGCATTGCAGGTGGATTCTTTACCGACTGAGCTATCAGGGAAGCCATAAAGGCATAAGAAGGGGCAGAATATTAAACTAGAGGTATGTTTTTTTTAATGCTCAACATACCATGATCTAAATACTTGTACAGTATTCAAGGTTGAGGTGACTTGACTCTGAAGACAGTTCAAAGGGCATGGTTTTTGGAATAAGATCCCAGGTGGTACCAATGGTAAAGAACCCACCTGCCAATGCAGGCAGACACAGGTTCAGTCCCTGGGTCAGGAAGATTGCCTGGAGGAAGGCATGGCAACCCACTCCAGTATTCTGGCCTGGAGAATCCCATGGACAGAGGAGCCTGGTAGGCTGCAGTCCATGGGGTCACATGGAGTTGGACACAACTGAAGCAACTTAGCATGCAAATGGGTTAAAATGCTCATTTTTATTATTTGCCAGTTGTGTGACCTTGAGAAACTTTTCATTCTCTCTGAGCCTCAGTTTCCTCAGAGGTAAAATAAATATTATAAAACACAATTTATGGAGTATTTCATGAAATGAAGTAATGTATATAAAGAATTTAGGTAGTAATTCTCCACCACCCCTTTCTTGGACTAAAATACAAAGTAACCTAAGGAGATATCTGGTTAATACTGACATATCCTTTAAAAATTTTTTTTTTTTTTTAACTGTAGTTTAGGCTATGTCGCACTACTTGCGAGACCTTTGTTCCCCAACCAGGAATTGAACCCAGGACCACAAAAGTGCTGAGTCCTAACGACTGGACTCCAGGGAACTCCCTAAGAGCTTTTTTTCCAATGAGTCAACTCTTCGCATGAGGTGGCCAAAGTACTGGAGTTTCAGCTTCAGCATCATTCCCTCCAAAGAAATCCCAGGGCTGATCTCCTTCAGAATGGACTGGTTGGATCTCCTTGCAGTCCAAGGGACTCTCAAGAGTCTTCTCCAACACCACAGTGCAAAAGCATCAATTCTTTGGCGCTCAGCCTTCTTCACAGTCCAACTCTCACATCCATACATGACCACTGGAAAAACCATAGCCTTGACTAGACGGACCTTTGTTGGCAAAGTAATGTCTCTGCTTTTGAATATGCTATCTAGGTTGGTCATAACTTTCCTTCCAAGGAGTAAGCGTCTTTTAATTTCATGGCTGCAGTCACCATCTGCAGTGATTTTGGAGCCCCAAAAAATAAAGTCTGACACTGTTTCCACTGTTTACCCATTTATTTCCCATAAAGTGATGGGACCGGATGCCATGATCTTCGTTTTCTGAATGTTGAGCTTTAAGCCCACTTTTTCACTCTCCTCTTTCACTTTCATCAAGAGGCTTTTTAGTTCCTCTTCACTTTGTGCCATAAGGGTGGTGTCATTTGCATATCTGAGGTTATTGATATTTCTCCCGGCAATCTTAATTCCAAATTGTGTTTCTTCCAGTCCAGCGTTTCTCATGATGTACTCAGTATGCAAATGTGGATGTTCATAATTAGAATATTTTCAGTATAGTACTTAATATTCCCTAAAAGAAATTATATCTCACATAATAAAAAATGTAATATAGGGAAGAAGAAACTCTAGATATTCTCATTAATATTTTTCATTTATTATATTGAATTTTAAAGAAAATATTATCATTTAGCAGATAAATGGAGTATGTCAGAAAATGTGACCTAATTTTAATCTGTAGGCCATCCCTCATGGTAAAACACTTAAATTTCCTCCTTCATTGTGGAAGTGACCCAAGTTCTGACAGAAATATTTTGCTGCTCACAAAGAATGGTGGACACTGTCATAATTGTAATCTTTGCTGTTAACTTGCATTCTCAAAATTATTTTTTATTTATTTTACATTTTGTTCTCAAATTATTTTATAATTTAGTTCTACTAAATTCTCCTGAAAATGCCTAGGCAGAAAAGTCACTAGTGTGATTCACAGTTAGGAGTCTTCATTTTCATCAAATGCAAGTATCAAAGGAGATGAAAATGAAGTTTTTTTTTTCATCAACTTTGAACTTTTGTGAAGAGGTTAAATGGTCTGTATACATAATTGTCTTCAATTTTAAATAAAATACATCATCATCAAATACAAAACATTTTTTAAACAAAACAAATGTTTGTCAAATATCTACTTAAAAGGAAAATATTTCTGATGACAATTTGACTTTATTTAGTTGATTTTTTTGTGGATTCTTTTTTCCTAAATGACATTAATAATTTTATGTTTTTCTTTTTCTGTTTAACTATTTTTATGACAAGTCTTAATATATTTAAAGTAGTTACTTGTCAATCAAATTTCCAATATTTTTTAATAAATCAGAACATGAAATAAAATTTAGGCATTATTGTATTTCCTTAGAATTTTATTGACATGTTACCTTTATTCTGTCTACTAAACTGATATATTTTATTCATAATCAATTTTCATATCTGTTTATCTCCTTACTTTTTTCTCTTGCTTCTTTTGAAGGCAGGGAGTAGTAAGGTAAGTTATTTTATTTAAGAAAACATTTTACTCAAAAATTTATTCTTCTGTTTTGGTCTTTGTGGTATTTTAAGGTACTGATTTTTTTCCTTATAAAACACTGCACTAGTTTTGCTGAGAAAGAATTAGAAAATGAAAGAGAACAAATCCTACAAAAGAGTTGCATTTGAAGATGCAATATGTGAGTGTTGTTGTAAGGGTCTTCCTTATAATCAGTGTTTTTACAGATGACTTTTCAGAAACGCCTGTACTCTAATAGTTTTAGTTTTTCCTTAAATTTCAAGACTTGTAAAAACAGTAATCACACATACTTATCTGTGAAAACTTTTCCAGTTGATAGCAAAGCTGTTAGTTTCATGTCATACTTGTTTAATATATTCATTAATTTCAAAACATGAACATAGGACAATAGTGATAGTTACATGTTTAATAAAATTATATGTGCCAGAAAGGACTGTTTGGGGTCGTTTGATAGCTGCCTTTAGTCAAATAAAAGTGTCTTAAGACAGTTTCTGAAACAGGACAGTATGGGAAAGCCTCGTCTGTTTTGGAAGTTAAAAAAGGCGCCAGCAGGAAAATGCTGACAGATAAGATGAACGAGTAATTGAGAAAGATTGTGCAGAACTTCAAATGTTAGGTACTCCTTAGTTAATTTGGCAGACAGCAGGAATTCACTCTGTTTTAAGTAGGAGGTGATGTGTGCAAAGATATGAGTCTGGAGTGTGATGTGACTTCTTTAAAAGGCCTGCATAATCTTACACTATTTTAACAGAAGTACAACATTCGGACCTAGCATCAGACCTGGAATAGCTTCTTCAGGACTGAGCTCTGCATTTTAAAGGGACATTGACAATTTACAGTGAACTAGAAAGACACACAGGATAAAGGAAAGTTGGGTGGCCACTTCACATAAAGGATAATTCATCATTTTTAGAATCACTACATTTCCAAAAAAAAAGAAAACTAAGTGGAGAGATAATTGCCATCTTACAAGCAGTTGTTCATGCAGGGTTTAGTAAATGCCCACTTGTCATCAGGGTTGTGAAGGGATGTTCTAGACATGTAAGAGAATTCTGGTTTCATTGGGAGGGGGGATGAGATTAACAGCTATGATCCTTCCAGTTCTGTTCAGCCATTATGTTGCTATGGGGAATTTTTTTATAGTTACCTCCTTTGTTGGAACAGTCCCAAATACCACATGGTCTCAAGACTCCCTCTGCACGCTTGGTTACATTGGCTGACTGGGAATCCCTCTGGGGTCAGAGGAGGGGGAGGCTCAGTCCCTTAGGCAGTCCTTAACAGCAGCGCAGTGCTACCAGCCTTCTACGCTAATGAACATTAAATAAGCTTAGATATTTTATTTGAAATTCAGTTTGCACTGTGGAAAATAAGAGTGGCAAGCTATATACAACATAGAACATGTTGAATTCTTTTCTGTTTCATCTTTTTTCTTCTGATTTCCCTGCCATTAATGGAATAATTTAAGCCTTTTTTTTATATACAGCAATAAATAAAAACAGTAGGCCTTTACTATATACTATATAGTTTATCTGCATTAAATGTGTAAAAGTATTTTATTACAGGACATATTTTACTACTATTTTAAATTCAGATTTGTGTTGTAATCTTTTCCTTTTTATCTGCTGCTGCTGGAAAGAGGCTCCAGGTAACCCTCTCTCTTTGCTCTAGTCCATGAGGCCTGATTCTGTCTTTTTATTATCTTTGATATTTACCATTAATGAGCTGTGTTCTTTACCTCTGTTCACAGCTTTCCATGTTTTTCTCCTTTGAAATTACTATCCCTGAAATGACTATATCTTAATAATTGGATTCATACCTGGTGGGCTACAGTCCATGGAGTCACACAAGTCGGACATGACTTTTTCACTTTAATAATTGGATTCATAACATATAAGTAACTGCCTTACTAAAACTTAATCCATTTGACTTGTGTAATTTTCCAAGTTGTATAATTTTAAGCAATAATATATCCTATATAAATTATCTTTACAAAAATTAAAATATGCTTAATTGTTATACAGGATTTAGAGATAAAAATTATATACTTATTAAAGCTGTCAGACAAAAACATTGAATAAAGGTCAAGAACTTGGAGGAGAAGGCAAGGCTGCTCCCATTCTTTAAAATGACTTTAGCATAAATATTTTAAAATACTAAATAATATATAGTTAATTATATTTATTACTTATAGACTTTTTTTTTTTTTTTTTACTTATAGACATTTTAAAGTATATGAAAAAGGTTTGGAATCAAAAATCTTTGTGATAATTTGAAGAGTCCTTCATATAGTGTTGCAAGTGCAAAACTTTTATGTCACCAGTCATGGTTATATACTTCTACATACTGCTTCACATATGTATGAAAATACACATTTATATTACATGTTTAAGACATAACACTTTATTTACTTTTTATAGGTGTGTACCTTGAAAATCACTTTGAAGATGCAAATATATTGTTATGCCTTTCATTTTATGAATTTATTCAGAAATGTTAGAGTTTTCTTGACTGGAAAGTTAACTTGTATCATTTTCTGATTTAGTTGTTACTCAATTAATATTAAAATTTGAAGGGTGAGTTGATATATGACTGATTAAGATTCACTGTTCAGCTTATTAAACATTTGAATAATGACTATCTGAGTTTAAACTAAATGATGTGGGTTTAAAAAAAACAATAAGCAAAAGGCTTTTTTTAGGGAAGAGTTGCCACATTTAAATAGCTGAAAATGGGAGCTCCATATACCTAAGGACACATTATAAATAGATTCTGAACTTAGTGGTGGAAACAGAGGGAGAGGAATAGATTTGAGAGCTACTGTGTAAGTTTGCAAAATATGAAGTAAATAGTGAAAATGAGGGAAGAGGAATTGGAGGCAATAGTAATAACCTTTTCCAGAGTCGCTGTAAAATGACTTGTGTGCCTAACTGACTGTGTTGCCATAAACACACTAGGAACTTCAGAGGAGAAGATAAAGGGCACAGAGGACCCAGTGATGAGTACACGTTTGAACTCAGATGTGATTTACATCGCCAACAGTATGGAAAGTTTATAGAAATATTTTCAAAATTCAAGAAGAATATATTGAGTACTTGCCATGTGCAAGATACTGAGATAGCTACGTTAGAGCACTAATCTAGGCTGTTGTTGGTAACGTACCCCATCAAGAAGCTTTTGAGTTTGTAAAACTAACATTTGTATATTTTTATCACCAATCTGTTCTTATGCTGTTGTATTAGTTGCATTTATGGAACATACATCAAAGAAATTAAAAGTGAATAGAAGTTCTGACATTTTCTTTCTACCTTGTTGCCTTAGAAGATGCCAAGATATAGAGGGTGGAGTCTAGTGAGAAACACAGATGGGGTTCACTCTTGGGGTGGAGTGTCAGAGACATTGCTCTCTGGAGGGCTGAGAGGAGCTGGGTGAGGACGCTGGGTGATGCTTCCCTTCCTCTCTCCTGCTTCTCTGTTTCAGGCCTCCGGTGAGCAGGGCCCCGCCACAACCAGAAAAACTCCAGACCAACAACGTTGGCAAGAAAAAGAGGCCCATAGAGGTGAGGAAAATCCACCCCCGGTGTTAACTTGCACCTTAGAATGTGTCCAGGGCTTATTCTCTTTCCTATTTGTAGAACACCCAGATCTTACCATTATTCTTTATGAAAATAAGTGTGTTGAGTGTTCTTTTTTGTTCAGTTGTAAAAATTGATTGCTTAACTGTCAAGTCTGAGCTTGGATTGACATCCTCTGTTCCCTTTTTTTTTTTTTTTTTAGTATTTTAGTTTTCTATGAATAATACCCTGAATTGAACCATATCTCAGAGAACTTCTACATGTAAATGTATGGAATGATCTATGGCTTATAGAAGCATAGTCACCTTAGAGTGTCCTGTACTTAGTGGTTTGAACTTATAAGTTAAGGACTTAATATTTATACTAAATCAGAAGCTTTTACCCCATGATATATTCACTGTAGAGTTTAATAACAGCCCTGCTTCCAAGCAAAGAAACTTTCCACAATAATTGAGCAAAAGAGAAAAGTTCTTCCACATTTCATAATTTCATAATCCCAGTATCAGCAGTAACAAACAGACTGCTGGGTGTGTGTTGGTCACTCAGTCGTGCTTGACTCTGCAACCCCACGCACTGTAGCCCGCCAGACTTCTCTGTTCTTGGAATTCTCCAGGCAAGAATACTGGAGTGGATTTCCTTCTCCAGAGGATCTTCCCGACAAGGATCAAACCCTGGTCTCCTGCATCGCAGGCAGATTCTTTACTATTTGAGCTACAGGGAAGTCCTTAAGCAGACTGCTCAGTGAGGTCAAAAGCAAGGTGTACAGCTGTGGGAGGGTGATTGTTGTACTTCCTGCCCCACTCAGCCTCACATGGCCAGTGAAAATGGGCACTTGGAGTCGCAGAATTATCTTTAGCCTGAGCTATCAGAGACGGCATGCTTAGTACATGAAGCTGATAAACTCTTTGGATCCTTGGAAGCATATCACTTGGACCTAGTTTATCTTCAGTTATATATACAGATCAAATATTTTTGACTAACAGTTAACACAAATTGAAATAGTTTTCTTTTGGACACAAAGTATTTCAGTGTTTAACACACGAAATCTTAAGAACTGAAATTCTTGGAGTCAGATGACAGTATGCTTCCCTTTTCATTTTTATAGATTTATGTAGAAAAGTATGGAATGTGTGTTTCAGCTGCTCAAAAAAGCTTAGAGAGGCGCATCTAGCTTAGTTTTGTGTTTGAAATTTATAAATCAAAAATGCATCCTCCATTTTGACTGAAGACCACCAGTACCATATACAACAAAATAATGGTGAACATTTAGACATGAGCAAATGTATAATGGTTTTATCATTGTTTTAGGACCTTGTGTTGGAGCTTGTTTTTGGCTATCGAGGCAGAGACTGCAGGAATAATGTCCATTATTTAAATGATGGTGATGATATAATTTATCACACTGCATCTGTTGGAATTCTTCACAATGTTGCTACAGGTAGGAAACCCTAATTCTCCATTCCCCTCTTTTTATAATTGAGTATTTTTTATTTAGCATCTTGCTGGTGCTGCTGCTAAGTCGCTTCAGTCGTGTCCGACTCTGTGCAACCCCATAGACGGCAGCCCACCAGGCTCCCCCGTCCCTGGGATTCTCCAGGCAAGAACACTGGAGTGGGTTGCCATTTCCTTCTCCAATGCATGAAAGTGAAAAGGGAAAGTGAAGTCGCTCTGTCATGCCCGACTCTTAGTGACCCCATGGACTGCAGCCCACCAGGCTCCTCCGTCCATGGGATTTTCCAGGCAAGAGTACTGGAGTGGGTTGCCATTGCCTTCTCCAATTTAGCATCTTAAAACTCTGTTAAAAATATAAATAATTAAAATACATGAATCTGGAATATGAATATTTCATACTGTAGAACTTCCTAGTAATAATTTAAGGAATTTACAATCTTGAGAGTATAGCACAGCAGAAAAGGACTTCATAATGCAAAGTGCTTATAGGTCTCGATTAGAAGTGAAGGATGACTGTGCTGAAAGCATGTTTCACAGCAGAAACATTGGTAACTTTATTCTGTTTCCCCGCACGTGGTTGTCTCTGACAGTTAGTGATTGAAAGGAACATGTTGGGTGAGTGATAGCTAGGGACTGGCGATGGAGTGGCAGTGGTCCTGCTGAGGGCTTGGAAAGCCAAAAAGGTTAACTAAGAAAGCTGCTTGCCTGTGACTTGACTGATGATGTCTGTTAGATCCAAGAGATGGGAAAATATGTCTTGACGTCTATTTAACTGATTGTATTGTTGAAAAAGTTCTCTAAGCATCATTTGATGACCGAGGATGTGATAATCCTACTAGTAATACTCTTTATTAATTTTGAATTGCTTTATTACGTAAAGTTATAAACTTCATCAAGTCAGAAAGTTGTTCAGTTGCTCAGTCGTGTCCGACTCTTTGTGACCTCCCATGGACTGCAGCACGCCAGTCTTCCCTGTCCTTCACCATCTCCTGGGGCTTGCTCAAACTCATGTCCATTGAGTCAGTGACGCCATCCAACCATCTCATCCTCTGTTGTCCCCTTCTACTCCTGCCTTCAGTCTTTCCCAGCATCAGAGTCTTTTCAAATGAGTCAGCTCTTTGCATCAGGTGGCCAAAGTATTGGAGTTTCAGCCTCAGCATCAGTCCTCCCAGTCAATTTTCAGGACTGATCTCCTTTAGGATGGACTGGTTTGACCTCCTTGCAGTCCAAAGGACTCTCAAGAGTCTTCTGCAACACCACAGTTCAAAAGCATCAATTCTTCGGCGCTCAGCTTTCTTTATGTTCCAACTCTTACATCCATACATGACTACTGGATAAACCATAGCCTTGACTAGATGGACCTTTGTCAGCAAAGTGATGTCTCTGCTTTTGAATACACTATCTAGGTTTGTCATAACTTTTTTTCCAAGGAGGAAGCATCTTTTAATTTCATGGCTGCAGTTGCCATCTGCATTGATTTTGAGCCCAACAAAATAGTCTGTCACTGTTTGCATTGAAGATACAGTTTATCTAGTACAAACATTTCTGGCTTTTTTTCCCTCTGGTAGCTTCACTCTAATTAGGTAGAATGGATTATGTGAGTCATAATCCCCTACTCCTGGTCAGTATTAATCATTAATATGGAATATCTGTTTTAGTTTCCTTAAGAAAAAGATTCATCAAGATTATACAAATCAATGGTAATTTTCTATTCAATACTTTAGGTCATTACAAAATATCTCTTATTAATAGAAAATCCTCTTTGAGGCTTCACTTATCCTTCACAGAGAATATAGAAGATAAGAAAAGACACACTACATAAGGATGGGAGAGTAAACACACTTGCATATTTATACATGTAGTTTGCTTCAGTTTCCTGGTTTTTAGTTACTCAGCTTCCTAATGATGGGATGTAGAGAGCCGGGATCGGAGAAGGCAATGGCACCCCACTCCAGTACTCTTGCCTGGAAAAATCCCATGGATGGAGGAGCCTAATAGGCTGCAGTCCATGGGGTCGCTAAGAGTCGGACACAACTGAGTGAATTCACTTTAACTTTTCACTTTCATGCATTGGAGAAGGAAATGGCAACCCACTCCAGTGTTCTTGCCTGGAGAATCCCAGGGACGGCGGAGCCTGGTGGGCTGCCGTCTATGGGGTCGCACAGAGTCGGACAGGACTGAAGTGACTTAGCAGCAGCAGCAGAGAGCCGGGGTAGAGAGATGACCAAGCCCCTGCCCCAGTGGCTTGTGTCCGTTCTGTGGGTACATTGCTGTGTGTATAGTCCAAGAAGTCCTGATCTGTTAACTAATCTATTGATTTAGTCAGTAGCACATATAATTATTTGTTTGTTCCTTTAACTGAACTCAGCCCTGGGAAATATGAAGCACATTTTACTTTGAGAAGAAGTTCAAAAGTAATGTTAGATATATTAAACGTTATTTTAAAATGTTTTTCTTTGGTTTCGTTTTGCTCTTTGGAGGACCTAGTGTCGACAGGGCTCCGCCGGGGCCCAGTCTGCCAGCCTGGCCTCGTCCCCGCCTCTCCGTTTGGCTTGCAGGAGCCTCCCTTCCTTGCCTCCTGCACAGTCACGGTCTGCCAGGCCTCTCCACTGTCGCTGCCACGAGATAAACCAGATTACTTCTTTGATCAGAATTTTTTCAGTACCTCCCCACTGACTACAGAATAAATATAAAATTTAATAATAGGCTTGTTTTCAAAATCCTCTGTAATTCTAGTTCAAACTTGCCTGTCCAATGATATTTCTCACTTTTCTTTTTTGTTACCCTGTATTTCAGCCAAATGAGCCATCTGTATGCATACCCACGGCTTCCCTGCCTTTGTATCTTTGCTTCAAGTATTCCTCTTCCTGAAACGTGTGGCCCAACCACATTCACATTTCCAGAATCTGTTGTGTCAGTTCAGGAGTGCCATCTGTTCGTAAGAAGAACAGATCACTGCATATTTCCATAGCGCTTTGATCTTTAACTCTCTTGTGGCACTTGATGTCTCCAACCTGGTTTTACATGGTTATGCCTTTCAGGGTTCACTACTTTAAGGATTTGTCAGTCACGTTTACATCCTTAGGATGAAGTATATATACTGTGCTCAAAAAATATATGTTAAATAAGCAAGGAAGTTAAACACAGCAGTTTATTACTCTGAGTAAAGTGCATTTGACTATTTCACGTTTTAAGTTTTCAAATTTAATTTTCAAATTCTTTTTTTATAGGGACTCAGAGTTTTTATCAGGAACATAATGATGATATTCTGTGCCTCACTGTAAATCAGCACCCCAAATTTATCAACATAGTGGCAACTGGCCAAGTAGGTATGTTTCTGTATTTTAAAAAGAAATAGTATTAAGTAATTGTCTTCTTTTAATTAATTCAGTATCCTAGGGGAAAAAGACTAAAACATTTTTGTGTATTGTTTGAAATGCATTTATACATGAAGCACACATCCAGTTTTACCATATTATTTGCTTCCAGGCACTTTTTTTTCACTTTATCTGTATTGGTTCAGACAGTTCAGAATGAAGAGCATTGTATTTTATAGTGGTTGAAATAGTTGGATTTAATCCTTTAGCAGAAATTTCTGAGCAGCAGAAAGTTTGTATTTAATAGCATGTAAAGCAGTAAGGAAGAGTCTGAGGCGGGAGTGGTAAGTAAGAGGAGCTGAGAAGTGACTGGTGAGCGGGCAGAGCCTCTGCCTCGGCAGGGGACGCCCTGGAAAGTGGAGAAGCCAAGCCTGAGCTGCCGGGGAGCCCTTCTGCCTTTCCCTTTGGCGGCGATCGTATTTGCCACCTGGTTTTGAAATCCCCTGTCTTGCTATTTTCTTTCAACTCTCTAGAAAACTTTGACAAAAGTTGTAACTCCACAAGCAAAATGATGAGCAGGTGGCAGGTCTCTTTAGGACAAATCTACCAGTAATTGATCACTGTGACTGCTACGTAACAGACCTACCTGATCAGTGAGATCTTCACGACCCTTGTATAGTTTGTAAAAATGATCAAAATCATTGGGTTTATTGGATTTCAGTGAGCCTCAATGGCTAAGGCAACTTTCCAGGCGTTTTTTCCTTCTTGAAGAAGATAATTTATGCTTTAATATGATCAGTTAGAAACTTGTTCTCTGTTATCTATTAGTTCTAGAGTTATGCCACAAAGACCTTTCTTCCTTTCTGTAAAAATTTTCTCCTTTTAAAAAGAAAGTAGGTCAGTTCTTAACCTGTTACATACACAATATTCCGAGCTTTGGATTTATTAGTTATTTACATTCTGTTGATGTATGGTTGGTACGTGGTGTGTTAGATTCTGCTGTACAGCAGGTCGTTCAGCTCTTTTCTGTTACGGGTCATCACAGGACAGTGAATACAGTCCCCTGTGGTATGTGGTAGGACCGTGTTGTTCATCTGTTTTATATATGGTAGTTTGTATCCGCTAACCCCAAGCTTCGGTCTCGCCCTCGCCATGTCCTTTCCCCTTTGGTAACCATTAATTTGTTTCCTGTGTCTGTGAGTCTATTTCTGTTTTATTAGTAAGCTAATTTGTGTCCTGTTTTAGATTGCACTTGTATGTGATGTCACATGGGATTTGTCTTTCTCTTTTTGACTTGCTTCACTTAGTATGATAATCTCTAGATCCACCCGTGTTGCTGCAGATGGCATTGTTGCATTCTTTCTTATGGCTGAGTATTATTCCATCGTGTGTGTATGTACCACGTCTTCTTTAACCATTTTCCTGCTGATGGACATTTAGGTTGCTTCCATGTCTTGGCTCTTGTAAAATAGTGCTGCTGTGAACATTAGGATGCATGTATCTTTTCAAAGTAGAGTTTTCTCTGGATATATGCCCAGAAGTGGGATTGCTGGAGCATATGGCAGCTCTGTTCTTGGTTTCTTGAGGAATTGCATGGTTTTCCATAGTGGCTACACCAATTCACATTCCTAGCAACAGTGTCGTCTGGAGGAGGAAATGGCAGCCCACCCCAGTATCCTTGCCTGGAGAATCCCATGGACAGAGGAGGCTGGTGGGCTCCAGTCCATGGGGTCACAGAGTCAGACACGACTGAGGGACCAACACATGCATACATACTAACAGTGTAGAAAGGTTCTCTTTTCTCCACACCCTCGCAAAAAATTGTAGGCTTTCTGATGATAGCCATTCTGACCTGTATCAAGTGATTGGTTTGCATTTCTCTAATAATTTGTGATATTGAACAGTGTGTCTTCTTTGGAGAAATGTCTGTTCAGGTTTTCTTCCAATTTTTGATTGGGTTGTTTTTTGTCATTCAGTTCTATGAGCTGTTTGTATATTTTGGAAATTAAGCCCTGTTGGTCAAATTATTTGCCGATATTTTCTTCCAATCTATAGGTTGTCTTTTCATTTTATTTATAGTTTCCTTTGCTATGCAGAAGCTTCTAAATTTCCTTATGTCCCATTTGTTTATTTTTGCTTTATTTCTATTGCCTTTGTAAATTGACCTAAGAAACCATTGGAGAATGTTTCCTTTGCGTCATTTTACTTGTATCAATTAATGTTTCTCTGACTTTATGAATTTAGGAGAAACAATTATCTATTATGGGCCTGAAGGAATGTTATTATATGTAAGTGTTCCTAACCTCTCCTTAGGAAGCTGTTATAAAATGCTTCCTCATATAGAACAGAAATCTGTTTCTCTTTCATTGCAGTTCACCGGTCCTCGTTTGGGGGCACCTAGAATATTTAGACCTGTGATGGTTAGGTCTTTATCTGTACTCTTTATTTGCCCCAGGCCCACAGACATTCCAGGATAAGCCTGTTTTCCAAAACCAAAACCCTCAGTTTTAAACCATTCTTCACGTGACATAGTTTCAAGTCCTGTCATCATTTCGTTGTCATCAGAGCATGTTCAAATCTAAAAGTGGTATATCCTGACTGGTCTTCTCAGCAAAGTCAAGTACATTATTGCCTTTTCTCTCATATTCCAGGTCAGGACACAATACATCTACATTATCAATATGTCCTTGAAACAATAATTTCATAGGCTTCCCAGGTGGCGCTAGTGGTAAAGAACCCGCCTGCCAATGCAGGAGACATAAGAGACGTGGGTTCAATCCCTGGGTTGGGAAGATCCCCTGGAGAAGGAAATGGCAACCCACTCCAGTATCCTTGCCTGGAAAATCTCATGGACAGAGGAGCCTGGCAGGCTACAGTCCATGGGGTCACACAGAATTGGACACAACTGAAGCACACAGGGACATAAAGTTCTAATAAAGTAGAGAACAATCGTCTATCTAAAAAAGGTTTCTAAATTTTTCTGCTTTCTTTCTTGCTAAAGATTATTGACTCTAAAATTTTGATTAATAAGTATTTCTACTGTAAATACAATGAATTTCATATTTTCTTTTTTGGCAGTCTTTTACTCAGACAGAAAATGTTTAGTTAAAAAAATAAGAAGGGTTAGTTTGTGGCCTGAATTAAGAGCCTTCCTTTCCTTGAGTTACATGCCAACTTTTACCATCATTTCTTTCAGGTGATTTAGATCTGATTCTTCCCTTCAAGTAGAGCTACATGAAAGCCTGAAGGATCTATTAGCAGGGCATTTGTAAACCAAAATAAAGTCATATCAATTTTAAACCATATCAGTACTATTGAAAATGTTTTTATAATTTCATGTAACTCACTAAAGAAAATACTGATCTAAAGATTGAAAGGTCATATGCATATAATACTAATACGCATATATAATTGAAATTAGTGGCTTCACTTACAGTACACTCAATTTTATGTAATTTTATATATGACACAATTATTTAAATTATTTAAAATTATCTTATGGTAGTTGAGTTTTTATAAGTTTTGCATATGGTGTTTATGCTGTTGCTGGATCATTGTTTCTCTGCTGCTTTTCCATTGTAGGTGATTTGGCAGACATGTCAGGTAAGGAAACCTATCACTTTCTACTTTACTCATACTGTTAAGCAGTGATAGCCTACATTTTTACAGAGTAATAAGATAGCTGAACTATTTTGGGTTTTTTAAAAGTCAAGAATACATCATTTTAATGTCATGATACTGAGCCCAATCTACAGTAATTTTTTTTAACTGAATTTTGACTTTCTTAGTATGCTCAGAATTGTTGTAAGCACTTTACTTGTATTACCTATTTAGTCGTCACAAGAGTTCTCCATAGTAGGTATTAACTTGCCATTATCATATACCTGGTAGGAATAATGGTGGGGCTAAAATTTGATCTTAAGTATGAATCAGTAAATTTTATTGCCTAGAAATAAAAAATTTTCAATGACTATTTTTATATAATCATCAAAATTATTGCATATGTTAGATCAACAGAACATTTAAAGATTTGAAAATAACTTTTTATTATTGAATTTAACCATGACTTTGTGAAGTTACAAAGCTCTTAGATGAACAAATGCATGTCAGTTGTTTTTAGATATTATAATAGCTAGGCTTTTTCAACTCAGTTTCAGTTCATATAATGTAGTAAGTATTAACAGTCTGATAAAAAAAACATTTCCCAGTGAGTTGTATCCATTTCCTTCTCCTCCAGGATAAAGCATGATTTTGTGATTTGACTATTTAAACCACAAATGTATTCGCAGCAGACAATGGCCTTGCTCTCTTGGGCTACACCCAAGAGCAGAGGTTAGCAGACTTAGAACCCGTGGGCCAGATCTGCCCACCGCCTGTTTTTGTACAGCCCATGACTGAGTATAGTTTTTAGTCATTAAAATAGTTGGAAAATATCAAAGAAAGAGTAAAATTTCAGAAAACATGAGAAGTGTATGGAATTCCGGTTTCAGTGCCCACAGATAAGGTTTCTGGCACGGGCCTGCCTGTTCAGTCACGTGCCGGCAACGGCAGCTGGGCTGCCCGCAGGGCAGGGTGGCAGCAGGGACTGTTGTAACACTCGGTGCTGTCCCGTGCAGCTTGGCACACTCCAGATCGCAGCGGTTCTGTTTTAAAGCTGGACAGGTTTTGAGTGCTACATGTACTGCTATATTCCACAACGTTTTGTTGTTGTTGAAGTATAGTTGGTATACAGCATTATATAACTTTCAGGTATACAACATTGTGATTCATTTTTTATAGCTTATATACCACTAAAAGTTATTATAAGATAATGGCTATAATTGCCCTGCGCTATACAATACATCCTTACCTATTTTATACAAAACAGTTCGTATCTCTTACTCTCCCACCTCTCATCTGCCCCAGCCGCTCCCCTCTCCTTAGGTCGCCACCAGCTCGTGTTCTGTATCCGTGAGCCTGTTTGTGGTTTGCATATGTGTTCATGTGGATCGTTTTTTAGAGTCTACATATGAGTGATATTGCACAGTATTTGTCTTATCTGTCTTACTCACTGAATACAACGTTCTCTAGGTGTATCCACCTTGCTGCCATTTGGTTTTTTAACCATGGCATATCTATCATGGCAAAACAAGAGAGGGGAAAGGAAAAATAGACTGAATGTCAAACTATAAAGGCACAGTGAAGTGTGGATTTTGTTGTCAAATGAGATGGTAAAACATTGTGCTTTTTATGCAGTGATACTGTAGCTGTGCTGAAAGAATACAGCCAACGTTTTCATACTGACTTTGGTGCAAGATCCCCAGGTCACAGGAAAGCAAAAATAAGAAAAGTTAGGAAAACAGTATCTTTAGACTTCCCTGGTGGTCCAGTGCCTGGGACTCCAGGCTTCCACCGCAGGCGGCTTGGGTTCAATCCCTGGTCAGGGAGCTAGGATCCTGCATGCAGTGTGGTGTGGCCAAAAATAAATAAATAAAATAAAATTTTAAAAAATTATTTAAAAAACACAGTATCTCATCACAACAGAGTTTATTCAAAAAATAAAAATAAAATGTGGCTAAAACCTAAGTAAGGTTCTGAATAACTCATTTGTTAGCTAATTAAGACAAGCTGTTTATTGCTGGCTTAATTAAGTCATGTTTGACTACAATGAATGAGTGTCCAGAGAAAGTAAACTTGTTTAAGATCTTTTGCCAAGAACCATTGCTAAAACAGTTGAGGGCTTTGCGAACATCAGTCGTCACTAAAAACAGGCGAAAAAGGGGGCAGATGATTCTGAATGGTTTCCCTTGGTTCTTGATAGGTTGACAGATGTTGCCAGTTGTTTACTGCAGGAATCAGTGCTGACTTTTAAGTGACAGTTTGCCTCTATAAATGGTCTCCATGGAACAACTTGAAAAGATAATATTTTCAAATAACTTAAGAAAACATTAATTCAGTACAACCTGAAGTGGAATCTGTTAAGATGTACTACAACTGAGGGTGGTAAAAGTATATGTGGAGCTAGAGCAGAAAAGAGGATCGTTTGTAAAATGGACGAGGCTTATAAACTTGAAAGGCACTTGAGGCCTATGGTTTATTCACTGTGTTATTCCTCAGCAGCTGCTTTGTGAAAAATATTTCAGTCTATCATGTATAATTGAACCTCAGGATTTTGTTTTTGAGAGTCAGCAGTTAACTTTATTTGCTCTCATAGCCCTAACCATCCTCAGTTGTTAATTTCTGTCAGAAACAGAAGGTGAGTGTCTGACTTCCCCTGCCACAGCAGTTGAGTGGTTTAGCAGCAGTAACATTTTGTCGTTGGTGTTCTTTGCAATCTCCGTCACTCAGAGCCAGGACTGAAATTTTTCTGAGACTAACTGCCCTCAGTCTCTATTATGGAAAACTGAATGGCTCTGGAAATTAGTTTTTGCTGCAGATTTGTTAATGTTTCTTAATGATTCAACCTGAAGTTACCAGGAAACTACAATCACAGTTACACACGTTGAAATTACAGTGCTTATACGTGAAATTTATACTGCAGGAAGCCACTTGGTGACAGCTGATCTCTGACTCACAGGTCCTGCCACACTGCACGCGTATGTCTCAGCCGTCAGAAATTAAGACAAGACACCAGATTCCTTTCCCACACAAATTTGCAGCAAGTATATTTTCTGGGCTCAAATTTCAGTTCCAGCAGCATTGTTTTTAGATCTTGATACAAGTGTAAAGAAAATTGCCATATTTAAAAAATCTGTTTAACTGTACAGTTGAGGAACTTCCACCTAATGTTCAATTTGTAGTTATTATTCTGCAATATAATACATGCTAAAAAGACAAACATCAGGCCAGAACTCTAATACAGTTTTCTGAATGCCTTCCAAGTGATTAACATATTCAGTTAAAATCATTTGCTTTTGGATTGATATTCATATTTGACAGTACCTATCTGTGAGACATTGTCAGAATTGAAAATCATTATAGGTCATCATTAACAAATGAACATTTGTAATTGTTTTTTAAATAAAGAACATTGACTTTGAACCCCACTTAAGTGAATTAATATTCCCCCTCAAAAAATTAATTCTCATTAGTAGATCAATATTATAAAAATTTTCACTCAGTGAATTTCATCAATAAAAATTTTGTGGAAATTTGTTTTCCACAAAAGAAAATTGTTTTCTTGTATTACATAAGAACCTGCATAATGTCTTCAATTTTGTCTCTTTTACAGTAACAGTTTGCTGAGTCCTACTCTAGAGGGAGACAGGCAATAAATAAGTACATTTTTTAAAATAGCATGATCTAAGATGGTGATCAACATGATAAAAAAAACAACAGGGTGATAGCAACAAAGCAGTGGTTTTTTCAGAAGTGGTAAGATCTAGCTAGGCCAAAAATGATACTAAACAGTGACGGCCAAAGGGTGGTCTGGGGGCTCCAGACTCAGGCCTGGTTTCAGACTCCTAGACCACCCACACCTTCAGAGGTCCTAGAGGATCAAGGCATGGTGGTCCTGGGTCTATGTCTCTTTGAAAGCACTGCTCCAGGGGTCACACACAACCTGCGTCTACCAGCTTCTGCCCAGGGCAGCCCCCTGAAGACTCAGAGACCAAGATTCGTTATTGGGGGCTGATCGCATAGACATAGAGCCGCAACGACTGAAACAGCATGCTCCCAAGAGAAGGCGGGTGCTCGGTGCCCCAGATGGACAGAATGGCCTTATCAACACAGGAAACATTTCAGAAGTCAGGTTCTTACACGCTGGCAAGCAGGCCATTCTAGTGATGGTGAGTTCAGTCCTGCTTGTGTTCACTTTTTGCTGTGGAGGCCCTAAAGCTGAATCAAGAAACAGGAAGGTTAGTGTGACTGGAGTAAGGCCTCTGAAATGAACTTTAAAAAAGGTTGGGTCAGTCACGTGGGGCTTTGCAGGTCATAGAGAGGGGTTTGCATTCCTACTAAGTACAGAGTCCATCACCAGAGAGTTGTAGGCAAGGGAGTTTATGTGATCTAATTTATACTCTGAGTACATCACTCTCTGCACTACTAAGAATACAGAGAGGAAAGAGCCTCCAGAAAATTGGGAGGCTCTTGCAGTAGTCCAAGCAAAAGACATTTTAAACTAGGGTGGTAGGAGTGAAAACAGAACTAGGCAAAGATGGCTCAGATTTTAGCGGTAGATCCAGCAGTCTTTCTGATAGAGTGGATTGGGGGCATGATGGAAAGTAAGGAATAGAGAGTAACTTAATTTCTTGCTTGAACAGCTGGCTAAATGAGATAGCGCAATACTTTGGGAGAGAGAGTTGGGCAGGAAGAAATTATCTGCAGTCATTAGGAATGAAGGGAGTGTAGGTTCAAATGCAGGAAAACTGGTAGGTTTGGAGGTGGGAAAATAAGGAAGATCCTCTCTGATGGCTTTTGTTGATACTTCATCATCTGAGGGTGAGGAGGTGCTGAGGTAGTGGGAGAAGTTTCAAAATTCTCACTTTGGAATGTGGGAGAATAAACGTGTGTATTAGAGAGGGTATAGTCTAATTACCATCTGAGTACAATAGTTGTGTTTTGACTAGACCCTAAGGGAACATCTTTTGTCTCTGGCAGAGTTTTTTCAGCCCACCTAAGACTGTGTAAGGAGGTAAGAATCTGACACTTTTGATCCTTAAGGCAAGTCAAGGAGAGAGAGCTCTGTCTGGAATAGGTCACTGTTTGTCCCTATAGGCTGTTCATTACATGACTTAGTGGTCTTCCACGGGCCCTCTCATGACCGAAAAGAAGGAAATTGATCATTGCCCAGGAGTGCAGAGGGAGGGTGCCCACCTGCCTTTGCTGATTCAGGAGCCCCAGTGCTTCCCGGCCCTTCCCCTCTGCCGCCCGCAGCACTGGCCTCACCCACGCGGCTGTGTTTGTATGGAAGTGGTGGGGTTAGATGCTTCCTTGCCTTTTCATCAAGTGGGAAGGACAATAAAATCCTCTTTCAAAACCACGACCTAAAATCAGTGCTCCCTGGGTCTTCCCTGGGTGGCCCAGTGGCTAAGACCTCTCACTCCCAATGCAGGCAGCCCAGGATTGAGCCCTGGTTAAGGAACTAGATCCCACATGTCGCAACTATGACCCAGTGCAGCCAAATAAATGAATATTTTAAAAAATAATAACAAATTAGTACTGCCTTTTAGCCTGAGTGAGTCATTTTAAGATGTGAGCAAAGACTTGAACTGAATCACTGATGTCAGGGGTGAGGGGATGGGACGAGAAGGATTGTAGGATGTGTGGAGGTCTTACCACAATGGGTGTAGACTATTAAGTTGACTATGCAGTGTCTTTCCCCTGAATTGCTTGTATTTGCATGAGGGAGGCATGGATTCCTGAATAAAATCAGAGCTTTATTAAGAAGGAAGGAAGGAATGCTGGGTCCAACATCAGTGGTGATGTTGTCCAGTATAGAAGAAGTGAAGTGAAGTTGCTCAGTCGTGTCTAACTCTTTGCAACCCCATGGACTGTAGCCTACCAGGCTTCTCTGTCCATGGGATTCTCCAGGCAAGAATACTGGAGTGGGTTGCCATTTCCTTCTCTAGGGGATCTTCCCGACCCAGGGATTGAACCCAGGTCTCCTGCATTGTAGGCAGATGCTTTTTACCGTCTCAGCCATTGGTACACTTAATGGTCCATATTAAAATCTTGTTTTTAAAATGCACTGTTTACTATGCTGCATCAAGGCAAACTAGGGGATGGAAAAAAAAAATCCTTTAAAACTTCGATTCTTATGAAATCTATTTGTAATTTTAAGAGACCCTTATGGGCTCCCCTGGTGGCTCCATAGTAAAGAATCCGCCTGCCGATGCAGGAGACACAGGTTCGACTCCTGGTCCGGGAAGATCCCACAGGCCATGGAGCAAGTAAACCCAGGTGCCACAACTCCTGAGCCTGTGCCCTGGAGCCCAGGAGCCGCAACTCCTGAGCCCACGTGCCTCCGCTGCTGAAGGGCCTGGAGCTCTGCGCAGCCTAGAGCCCGTGCTCCGCAGCTAGAGAGGCCCCCGCAGCGAGAAGCCCGTGCTCCGCAGCTAGAGAGGCGCTGTGCAGCCACGAGGACCCAGCAAAGCCGTAAATAAACTAATAAAGATACTTAAGAGAGAGAGGGACCCTGTGGCATCTGTGTCCTGGAGATGGAGAGTGAGGAATGGTTACAGATCGTTGGTAGGGTTGATTCTCCGGAGAAAGTCAGTGTGGCAGCTAGGCGCTGACCCAGGGCAAGGCACTTCACTTCTGTGAGCCTGAGTCCACAGGAACACAGAACCGCCCAGAGGCAGGGATTGGAAAGGACGAGATGCCCCTGGTCACACGCCAAATCCATGAGACGTGCCTCTCTGGCGACCTCAGTAAGGGCAGAAGCAGGAGTAGGATCTCAGCTACTCCAGCTTCAGGCATGACCACTTTCAAATTACAGGAGAAAGTCAAACGACAGAATTTAACCTTTTGTAAGGTAGACCTTGAGAATGTCCAGTAATTTAAATCTTAAATATTGCTACTGATGTACGTTTAGAGCACTCTAAGTGTGTAACAGTCTCATAACATAGTCATACCTATATGTTTTAAGAGGTGAATTCTTGGTATAAGTTCTTACCATCTCATTTGATTTTTTTAATAAAACTTTGAAAATTTCGGGAATTCAGTTTACTGAAAGTTACTTGCTTTGTAATTTATAAAATATTGAATTTGGAGAATATTGAGTGTTCTTTCTTAAAAATCCATTAGCTACATCATCACATTTAGACAAATACAGTGTATGGATTGCCCAGAGTTTCTTTTTATAGATATAAAAGCATTTCTGTATTACAGAAGACCTGTTTAATATTTGTCACTGGCAAAAAATTATAGAATGATCTCCGGTATATGTGTGTGTGTGTGCGTGTATAAATCACCTAGCATTTCTTACTGAATTAAGTTTACCAGTTCCTCATATCCTTTCACTTTTATTGAATGAGGAATGTACTAATTTTAGTCCAGTGCTTAAATTATTGTGATCAATTTTTCACACATAAATGCTCTATTACGTGGTAAATTTTTATGTCTGTTTCCATGTTGGTTTTATTTTTTTACAGTTGCATAAATCTTTGAATAATTTTTACTTAATGATACTCAAATTTAACTCCCTGGGTTCATATATTGTAACCTTGTTTGAAGAACTGTCAGCTTTAATTTGTCATTGTATACTGTAAATTGTAGATGGTGTAAAATATAGTCTAAATTTATCAGACTGTTTTCTTTAGAAACTAGAATTTCTGTCTGCATCAAGTGATTTTAAGACAGCTTGTCAAGATGTAATGTTTCTCTATTTTTGCAATATTTGTAGCAGATTTATAATTTGAAGCAAATGCACTTTCATGTATTAATTATTTTACTAAAAGTACTTGTGTCCTGAGACTGAACATAAATCTGTTTCTTTTTATAGGGTGCAATTCATGAAAAAAGAACAGTTCAAAACTATGGTTTTTTAACTTAGAAAATTCAGAGAACTGGGAAATCTTTTTAAGCAGTAAAAATGGCTACAAAGAAAAAAAAGTATAATTTTAAAAGGATAAGCAGTAGTATTTCTCCCATAAAATCCTGTTTTTTAAAAAAAAAATACTGTCTTATAGAGTGATATGCACTTAGCTTTTACCAGATGTATGTCTATTTGGTTGAAAATTTCCTTTGTGATCTATTCATGTGATTTCCTACCTATTGCCTTTCTCAATTTGTATTCACTTTCAGTCTCTTCTTCATATAGGTACTAAATATATCTTGGTATTTAATTATTGTGTAATGTTTGTATATTTCTCCATAATATACATAATTATACAAAGACTTAACATGTGTCTAGAACACGCTTTTTTTTTTTTTTTTTTGAAAAGTTGTTTAGAGTTGTGATTGCCTAATTTGTTTGTCTAAAATCTATTTTCTCAAAAGTGCAGTTGGACTATAGCCTGAGGAAGTAGTCTGTATTTTTCTCCCTGTCTCTCCTTTCTCTTTCCTTTCCTTTTTTTTAAATTTAGTCTTAGTTTTGAGTTATTTTTTATTAAGTATACAGTCCTTTGGTATGTATTTCTTCCATGTTTCAGACATAAGTATGCATCAGCCTTAGCAATGGAAACGTCTATAACAGGTGTATCACAGCTTTGGATGCTGTCTTTGTTTAGCCACAGCTCCGTCTATTCACATCTGGGATGCCGTGAACAAGCAGACTTTGTCCGTCCTAAGATGCTACCATTCAAAGGGGGTGTGTTCAGTGAGTTTCAGTGCTACTGGGAAACTCCTGCTCTCTGTGGGGCTAGACCCAGAGCATACAGTTACCATTTGGAGATGGCAAGAAGGTAGGATTTTTCTCTTTGTAATTTAAATAAGTAAATAAATATAGGGTGAAACGAATTTTCTATTTCATATTTGTATTAACTTCTTGATTGAAACCATTATTCATTACAGCCCTACTCAGTACACATACAAAGCTGTTATAGGTGGGTTCCACTTTAAAAACCCAGTGAAATTGTAAACAAAGCATAAATTAATGAGTTACTAATACTAAAAAGGATTCACTGCTCTCTCCTTTCAGTAAGAAATTGTGCATAAAAGGGTCTTGTAGTTATTATTTGGTTGGTTATAAAGGATCTTACTGAAGAATGGAAATGAATTATGTTGTAAGTGAATGGAAGAGCAATAAGGTAATGCTACTTTAATACACTGCAGACAAAACTTTGCTGTTACAGAGCTGTTATAAAAAGTGAAATTCACCTTTCAGCCAGAACTGCCATCTTCCAGTAATTCGCCAGGGTGACCAGCACGAAGGGCAAGAGGAGTGGCCCCTGCTTGCGTGTTCTCTGGCTCTCAGAAGGCATGGCCCTGCATTGGTCCTTTGGCCACATACTTGCAAATCCAGGATAAAGGTGATAGTGTAGATATCAAAGGAACAGATACTGTTCAAAATGGAATGCCCCACGAATGACACCGTGGCAGAATGGGGGAGGCTGCAGTGTAACCAGCATGCTGTTTGCTTTGTTGTAAACAGACAGGGGCAAGATTCCTGCCAGGGGAATTAACGTGCACATTGAGCATTTAGACACACTGGGAGCCAAGATAGCTGCCCAGAATGCCTGAAGGAAAATGGTCAGAAGAAGGAAGCCAGAGAGAAAGGGACTTGGGTTCAGTCGAAGCTCCAGCCGGTCCCCCCAGAGAAGCGCACTTCCTGAGAACCAGTGGAAAGGAGCCTGAGCTGCGGGAGCCCATTCCCTGTGAATTCGTGACCTGATGGGCGCAGAGAAAACAAAGACCCAAACTGTGAAAAAAATAGAAAGTGAAATTCATAGAGTTGCATAGAAAAGAAAAGAGATAATGGTTCCTACAATCTAAAATGCCCCGTAAATTATAATGAAGCTCTCCTTGAATCCTACATCACTTGCAAAGTGTGTAAAAAGAACCCTGGGCACTAGTAATCATCTGCGCAGGATTGCTAGATAGCAGTGCAAGGGACAGGCCGTGTGTGTGTGTGTGTGTGTGTGTGTGTGTGTGTGTGTGTGTGTGTGTAGGGGGCAGGGGGTGAATGCTGCACCACGAGGCTTGTGGAATCTTAGCTCCGTGTGTGTGTGTGTGTGTGTGTCTGTGTGTGTGTCTGTGTCTATGTGTGTGTGTGTAGGGGGCAGGGGGTGGATGCTGCACCATGAGACTTGTGGAATCTTAGCTGTGTGTGTGTGTGTGTGTGTGTGTGTGTGTGTCTATGTGTGTGTGTAGGGGGCAGGGGGTGGATGCTGCACCATGAGGCTTGTGGAATCTTAGCTCTGTGTGTGTGTGTGTGTGTGTGTGTGTGTGTGTGTGTGTGTGTGTGTAGGGGGCAGGGGGTGGATGCTGCACCATAAGGCATGTGGAATCTTAGCTCCCCCACCAGAGACTGAACCTGGGCCCTTGGCAATGAACGCGCCGAGTCCTAACTGCTGGACTGCTAGGGAATTCCCTGCACTTTCTTTCTATAAGCATTTGTTTTTTGAACTGTATGTTTTCAATAACTGCTTAATCCTATAAAAAAATCAACTTAGTTCTTATACTCACCTGGAAAATTCTGTTGTATCTTTTTTCTTAGGTGCCAAAATTGCTAGCAGAGCTGGTCACAACCAGCGTATTTTTGTGGCTGAATTCCGACCAGATTCAGACTCCCAGTTTGTCTCTGTGGGCGTAAAGCACGTCAAGTTCTGGACCCTGGCAGGAAGAGCTCTTCTTAGCAAGAAGGGGCTCCTGAGCACTCTGGAGGATGCGCGGATGCAGACCATGCTTGCTGTTGCGTTTGGTGCAGTATGTCTCTTCAATTGCCTGTGGTCGTGTAGCTGTGAATTACCCAGACTGGACTGTTTGGGGTTTTCTCGCCTTAGATGAGCCACACGAACGTGGGGTATATGGCACTGCAGTCCACTAGTTCTAGCCTGTGTCCCGGTCCTGCCTGTATTTCATCTTTCCAGTTCTGATACTTTGAGAAGTCAGGGAGTGGGAAAGAAAGTGAACGAGGGAGAAAGGTTACGATGGAGACTTGAATCCTTGGGCCGTGGCCATTCCCAAAAGCTGGCCTTAACTTTCTGTCACCCTACGTCTCCGAGGCCCTAATAATTTGTCAGAATAAAAGACATATTGTGACATATGACTTTCCAGTGTTTAAGAGGGTGCTTGGTTTAGGATTTCCTGTGCTTCCTGTTATCTTAACTCACTGCTTATCCTGAGGTTGGAAGCGCTCGGGGCCCGTGTCTCACCAGCGCGAGCACAGCCCTGCCCTGGCTTCCTAGGAAGGGTGCTCCAGGGCCGTCTCTTCCCCACCCCCCGTGCCACTTGGACTTCTGGTTTACAAGACACTTCTCTTTCCTTTAATATCTTGTCCTGGCCAGGCTTTTTCAATCCTTTGGTGCACCAAAAACCTAAGGTGGTTTTCTTTAAGTATTTATGTTGGGTGTGTAATACTTGAAGGAAGAAAAGTATAATTCTGAAATTTTAAAACTTACATTTTTGAGGAAAAACACCACTGAAAATGCTCGTATGCCATGTCAAACTTCAGCTAAATATCATGGAGTTTCTCAGTACAAGACCAGTAATTTCCTTTCTGGATGAAAAATGTACACACTCAAATGCTTGACATTATTATGCCCGTATACATTAACTTTCTTCACATACAAAATTCCTTATTTAATCAATTGCCCATTCCTAGTGGAAAGTAAACTTGAAGATAAGCATTTTAGTCCTAATTGACTTTTTATGTTTGAAGCAACAGTGCAAATTAGCACAAATGTTTTGTTACAAAATGGGCGGTGTTCATTGCATCTGCTGCTGTGGGCGGGAGTCCCTCAGAAGAAACGGAGGAGCCCTCATAGTCAACAAGAGTCTGAAATGCGGTACTTGGATGCAATCTCAAAAACGACAGAATGATCTCTGTTCGATTCCAAGGCAAACCATTCAGTATCACAGTAATCCAACTCTATGCCATATATGGATGTCATCACATGGTCAATACTGAAATGAGTTTGATTATATCCTTTGCAGCGGAAGATGGAGAAGCTGTATACAGTCAGCAAAAAAAAAAATGACCAGGAGCTGACTGTGGCTCAGACCATGAGTTCCTTATTGCCAAATTCAGACTTAAACGGAATAAAGTAGGGAAAATCACTAGACCATTCAGGTATGACCTAAATCAAATCCCTTATGATTATACAGGGGAAGTGACAAATGGATTCAAGGGATTAGATCTGATAGACAGAGTGTCTGAAGGACTGTGGATGGAGGTTTGTGACGTTGTACCGGAGGCAATGATGGAAACCACCCCAAGACACAGCACAAAGGAGGCCTCACAGACAGCCGAGAAAAGAGGAGGCATAGAAGACAGAGGAGAAAAGGAAAGACACACCCATCTGCATGCAGAGTGCTAAAGAATAGCAAGGAGAGATAAGAAAGCCTTCCTCGGTGATCAATGCAAAGAAATAGAGGAAAACAACAGAATAGGAAAGACTAGAGATCTCTTCAAGAAAATTAGAGATCCCAAGGGGACATTTCATGCAAAGATGGGCTCAATAAAGGATAGAAATGGTATGGACCTAACAGAAGCACAGGATATTAAGAAGAGGTGGCAGGAATACACAGAAGAACTATACAAAAAAGATCTTCATGACCCAGATAACCACGATGATGTGATCACTGACCTAGAGCCAGACATCCTGGAATGTGAAGTCAAGTGGGCCTTAGGAAGCATCACTACGAACAAAACTAGTGGAGGAGATGGAATTCCAGTTGAGCTATTTCAAATCCTGAAAGATGATGCTATAAAAATGCTGCACTCAATATGTCAGCAAATTTGGAAAACTCAGCAGTGGCCACAGGACTGGAAAAGGTCAGTTTTCATTCCAATCCCAAAGAAAGGCAATGCCAAAGAATGTTCAAACTACCGCATAATTGTACTCATCTCACACGCTAGCAAAGTAATACTCAAAATTCTCCAAGCTAGGCTTCAACAGTATGTGAACCAAGAACTTCCAGATGTTCAAGCTGGATTTAGATCTCAGAGGAACCAGAGATCAAATTGCCAACATCTGTTGGATCAAAGAAAAAGCAAGAGAATTCCAGAAAAACATCTACTTCTGCTTCATTGACTATGCTGTAGCCTTTATGTGGATCACAGAAAACTGGGAAATCCTTAAAGAGATGGGAAATACCAGACCACCTTACTTGCCTCCTGAGAAATCTGTATGGAGGTCAAGAAGCAACAGTTAGAACCAGACATGGAACAATGGACTGGTTCCAAATTGGGAAAGGAGTACATCAAGGCTGTATATTGTCACCTTGCTTGTTTAATAACTTATATGCAGAGTACATTGTGTGAAATGCCGGACTGGATGAAGCACAAGCTGAAATCAAGGTTGCTGGAAGAAATATCAATAACCTCAGATATGCAGATGACACCAGCCTTAGGGCAGAAAGCGAAGCGGAACTAAAGAGCCTCTTGATGAAAGTGAAAGAGGAGAGTGAAAAAGCTGGCTTGAAACTCAACATTCGAAAAACCAAGATCATGGCATGCGGTCCCATTGCTTCATGGCAAATAGATGGGGAAACAATGGAAACAGTGACAGACTTTATTGGGCTTCAAAATCACTGCAGATGGTGACTGCAGCCATGAAATTCAAAGATTTTTGCTCCTTGGAAAAAAAGCTATGACTAACCTAGATAGTATATTAAAAAGCAGAAACATTACTTTGCCAAATAAGATCCGTCCAGTCAAAGCTATGGTTTTTCCAGCAGTCATGTATGGATGTGAGAGTTGGACTATAAAGAAAGCTGAACGCTGAGGAATTGATGCTTTTGAACTGTGGTGTTGGAGAAGGCTGTTGAGAGTCCTTTGGAGTGCAAGAAGATCCAACCAGTCCATCTAAAGGAAATCAGTCCTGAATATTCACTGGAAGGACTGATGCTGTAGCTGAAGCTCCAATACTTTGGCCACCTGATAAGAAGAGCTGACTCATTGGAAAAGACCCTGATGCTGGGAAAGATTGAGGGCAGGAGGAGAAGGGGACGACAGAGGATGAGATGATTGGATGGCATCACCGACTCGATGGACATGAGTTTGAGCAAGCTCTGGCAGTTGGTGATGGACAGGGAGGCCTGGCGTGCTGCAGTACATGGGGTCGCAAAGAGTCAGACACGACTGAGCAACTGAACTGAACTGACTCAGTTTAAGCCTTTTTGAATATGCTCTAATCTTCCCTGGTGGCTCAGTCAGTATAGAATCCACCTACAATGCAGGAGACCCAGGTTTTGATCCCTGGGTTGGGAAGATCCCTTGGAAAAGGAAATGGCAACCCACTCCAGTGTTCTTGCCTGGAAAACCCCTTGGACAGAGAAGCCTGGCGGGCTACAGTTCAAGGGGTCGCAGGAGTTGGAAACCACCTAACCACTAAACCACCGCTGCGCTAGGGGCTATGCGAAGAGCAGGGCAAGTAAAATGCTAGTGTTTACATTCCAGTCGCAGATAAGGCATAAATTAAAGATGCTTCTGTATGAAAAGTATCATCATTGTTTTCTAAATGTGAGTTATAGAGATTAAGCATAAATATGAGGAATTTGAAATAATATTAAATTGTTGCAGGGAAATTAAACATACAAACTAGTATTCTCAGAAAGATTAAAGAAAGTCTGTTTTTTGGTATAATTCAAATCTTATTTTCTGATTGGTTCTTTCCATATTGTTTTCTGTGCAGGATCTTATACGAGTTGCTCTAAAAAGGAAGTTAAATGGAGACAGAATAGCACATAGTGCAGGATTTGATTTCTCTTGTTTTTGCGTAAATGAATTATATCAAGACTGAAATTCTCGAGATCACCTAAAGCATTCTTAAACTTTTGGTACCTTAACAGATTTATCTTATTTTTGGATTCATTGCAGAAATGCATTGACTTTTGATTTTAAGAAATCATGGGAAATGTTAATTTTCATATACAACCGCAAGACTACTATTTTGCTACAGATAAGTTTCACCTTCCATGACAAAATATTTTGTCAAACCTATCAAAACTATTATGAAAGTTATTTTCACTTCCTGTTCTTTTTTTCACTCTGGGTTACTAGTGACTTTGAAGTTACTCCTTGGGGAACTAGAGGGAAGTGATTCAAAGGGGATCACAGCATTGTTAATTCAAAGGGAACTCAGAGAGTGTGAATGCTCTCAGTTTACACATGAAAAAGTTAATATTGGTGGGGGTTAGAAGTCTTGACCAAGGTTATTCCAGCTAATAGGCAACAGACGTGGAAAAGGAAGTGGCCCTAACAGCCTTGAGTTCAGGTTTTCTGACACCTGACCCCACTGTTCCTCCTGCCATCCGTGCTCCTTGTATCAAAAGGGTGACCGCAGCTCACGCTTACGTAGAGAATTGCTGTTTGACTCTGCCTGAGCCTTTGATGAGTTTATCTCCCCTTCCCCACTCCTTTTCAGAATAACTTGACGTTTACAGGTACCATCAGTGGAGATGTCTGTGTGTGGAAAGACCACATATTGTGTAGAATCGTGGCCAGAGCTCACAACGGGCCTGTGTTTGCCATGTACACCACCCTTCGAGACGGGCTGATCGTCACCGGGGGCAAGGAGAGACCGTGAGTCCCCTTCTTTTCGCAGCCTCGCTGCACACCCCTGCGTCAGGATGCTGTGGTTCGCAGTTACATCAGGATCACGGGGATTAGCCTCTCTGACCTTCCTCCTCAAGTGCTTCTCCTTTATTGCCTTTTATAAAAGTGCCTTTGTGATGATTCTTATTTCTGGCCTTAAATCTCTCCCAGTTTTTTTGACACTGTAGGTAAATCTAAGCTCCAGCAACTGGGGTGATCATTTTTCAGAAATATTCATGGGTAGCCATCCTGCAGGTTAGGAATTCATTTTCTTCATGTCTCTCTGCCTGTGTAAATATTTGCTGAGTAGAATTCTGCTGGTGACCTTTGCGAGGATCCTTGCTGTTGCATTTGGGATGCATCTTGACTGCTTTCTGTTTTGTTCACACTGGATACTAAGGGATAAGATGCATACTGCTGGACTAGAAAAGGATGAGGGATTGCCAGAAATAGACTTTGCCTTGTTTGCTTGTGCTCCAGGCAAACTTGTTAGATAAAGTTAAGACAAGACCTCAAAATGTAAGTCTGAAGAAAGGCCTTTTTCTGAGTGACTTAAATCTCCCAGTGGAAACAAGATACTTACCATTGATTTTCTACTAATACCTTCATATCCTCGTTAAAGTGGAATGTATATGGGACCAGGAGATAAGTGCGTTCCTATACAGCATTGAAAGAGCCCGCTAACACGCAGCAGCGTCTGCCTTTCACATAAAGGAGGACTGTGTAACAGTGCTGTGGGAGCACAGTTTTGTCCTAAGACAGTTCGTCAAGAAGAAAATAAAGGAATATATTTTCCACCTCTTCCAAAAGAAAAACCGTAAATAGGCTGTATTTAACCTTTTGCATATATCACTGTGACACTTGGTTTCCATACCTTAACTAACCTTACGCGCTCCTCTTACCTAACCTTACGCGCTCCTCTTACCTAACCTTACGCGCTCCTCTTACCTAACCTTACGCGCTCCTCTTACCTAACCTTACGCGCTCCTCTTAACTAACCTTACGCGCTCCTCTTAACTAACCTTACGCGCTCCTCTTAACTAACCTTACACGCTCCTCCTCACTAGCAACCTATAAACTGTAGCATATCTAATAATAGTAGGTGGAAAGAAATGTGCCCTTTTGGCCCTGAAAATATATTCTGTAGCATAGCATTGCTAATCCTGTTACCTAACCTTACATTTCCATTTTCCTCATACCATTGAGTCATTTTGGGGACTTCCCTGGAGATCCAGGGGTTAGGACTTGATGCGTTCACTTCTGTGGCCTGGGTTCAATCCCTAGTGGGGGAACTAAGATCCCGCAAGCCACATGGCATGGCCAGAAAAAAAGAATCATTTCACGCATTTCCTTGGTAAAAAGTATTATGAGAGTAAAAGGTATAAATGGCGAGGACAGACTAAGCAGGCTTATGCTGATATCGGAAACATTAATTTCCATAGAATTTGCTTGAACTGAATGCTTGAGACCCAGTGTGTTTTAAAATTGCCATAGAAAGTTAGAGTAATGTAAAGACTGGAGTGTCTTTTAGCGTTCTGCTTGTAGTCTTTGTTTATAAAGAAAAGTATCTGTACGTGCCAACAGTTAAGTGCATCTTCTGGTCTGGGCGGTTCTTTTCTCAGGTCAAAGGAGGGAGGAGCCGTCAAGCTGTGGGACCAGGAGCTGAGGCGGTGCCGCGCCTTCCGGCTGGAGACGGGCCAGGCCAGCGACTGCGTGCGCTCCGTGTGCAGAGGCAAGGTGCGCTCTGCGCCTCTCCCCCTGCAGCTCGAGGGGCAGCGCTGCAAAGACGCGCCGTCCAGCTTCCCTGCCTCTTCTCTGCTGCCTTGTTTGCAGAAAGACAAGCTGCTGCTCCCCAAGCTCTATATCTATGTAGCTCCTCGTTTTCTTGAATCCACTCTGGTAGACAGTTGAATTTCTTTGCCAGTTGACTCGTTTTGATTAAGGCAGCTGTCTCCATTTGATGGAAAACCACACATTGCTCTAAAACCCTTTGACTACGCATGCACTCACAGTAAGTGTGCTTATGAAATGCATATATGTGTTATCCTTAGTCTATGAAATATTAGGTATGCTTACTTTCATTTACAGTTACTTTTAACTAAAATTCAATACTTTCTTCCCATATCCCAATGCAGTTACTCCTCTCTGGAGATTTTCAGACTGAGATATCACAGTCAATGTCAAAACTTGGGTGACTGGAGAAGCGAGGCCTGCGGTGGTCAGCGTGGCCTAGCGCCTGGCTGAGTGCCCCTGGGGTGCGCGTCTGGCCATAGAAATCTTTGCATGAGCTCATGCCTGGCTTGCTGCTAGATTAGTCCAGGCAAAAACTTCTCCGAGAGTAGGTGGTTTTGGTTTTGGATGCAGATCCAGTGTGTGGATGCTGAGTTCAGGAGTGCTTCCCACACAGCACCAAGGAATTCTCCAGCGTCCAGTATCTACCAGAGAAAGCCTCAGGTTCCACAGGAGGTTGGAGGCTCAGTCCTGCCAGACTGGCCTGCCCCACAGCCCTTCAGATGCCAAGTTGTTACTGCCTGTACCTCTGGTCAGCTGTCGTTTGGAGGTTCCCACAGTTCTTCTTGGACTTAAGACACCGGTCAGTCACCTGTGCCCTGACCCACGGGCTATAAATGAGAGAGTTGTACGGCCCCTCCTCGGGTTCAGTTAACTTGCTTGAGCGGCTCACTGAACTCAGAGACATGTTCCTTACTGGGTCACCAGTTTACTGTAAAGGGTGTAGCTCGGGCACAGCCAGACGTAGAGCTGCCCAGAGTGACGTACATGGAGCGGTGTGGAGCTTCAGACCCGCAGCCTGCATCTCCCCTTGTTCACCAGCCCGAAAGTTCTCCAAACCCTGGCCTTTGTGGAGGCTTCTTATGCAGTCTTGACTGATTAACTCTTTCACTATTGGTCAACGTCTAGCCCCTCTCCCATCGTCGAGGTGTGGGAGAGAGAGTGAAAGCGCCAGGCTATCTCCTAGGCACATGGGTCTGCCGTCAACCACCCCCCTTATGTGAGGTCCAGATGTCACCTTATTAACGTAAAAGATACCTATCTTGTTCATCACTCAGGGAATTCTAAGGGTTTTAGAAGCTTCCCCAGTGGCTCAGCTGATAAAGAATCCACCTGCAATGCAGGAGACCTGGGTTTGATCCCTGGGTCAGGAAGGTCTCCTGGAAGAGGGCATGGCAACCCACTCCAGTGTTCTTGCCTGGAGAATCCCATGGAAAGAGGAGCCTGGCGGGCTATAGTCCACGGGGTCGCAGAGTCAGACTTTCACTTTTAGGAGCTTTATGCCAGTAACTGGGAACAAGACCAGACATACTGAGTGTCTGCAAGTTAAGGTTTTTCGATGTTAAGATAGTGCAAAAGTGATAACACGTTCAATGGAAAGCACACTTCGAATGTTTGATTTTGCTCTCCCCAGCCAGCGATCTCTGGTCCAGTCCTCTCGTGATGCAGGGCAGCACAGCCAGCCGCAGCTCCCAGTCAGCCATGCCGTCTCGGGGATCAGAAGTTCACCTACAGCGATTGTCTGTGCCAAGGCAGTCGCACTGTTCTTCACTTTCAGGACAGTGCTCAGTGAACAACGCGAGGCGTCCCGCACGTTGCTACAGAATAGGCTTAGCTAAGCGTCCTGCGCATGTGTAAGGCAGGCCGGGCTGTTGCGTTTGGTAGGTTAGGTGTGTGAAGTGCACTTCTGACGTTTTCACCTTGTGACGGGCTTATGAGAGGCAGCCCCGCTGCGGCTCGAGGAGGGTGTGTGTGTTTCCTGCTGCAGGCCGCAGCCTCGCAGGGGTCGGCAGGCCGTGCCTGGCTGCTGAGAGCGGCAGCTGTGGTGGGCCAGTAACTGTTTTGGCCCCACTTGTGTTCCAGGGCAAGATACTGGTAGGGACGAGGAGCGCTGAAATCATTGAAGTTGGAGAGAAGAACGCGGCGTGCAACGTGCTGGTGAGCGGGCACGTGGACGGCCCTGTGTGGGGACTCGCCACCCACCCCTCCAGGGACTTCTTCCTGTCCGCTGCGGAAGACGGGACAGTGAGGCTCTGGGACATTGCTGACAGAGTGCGTGCAGCTTTTCAAAGACGATACAGTTTCTAAGCAGCAGAGTCCTAAATTGCACTTAGCAAGTTCACAACTGTGTGGAGAACTTGGGGGAGACGGTTTACTTTGTAAGCTCTCTACTTAATGTCGTTCTCTCTGACCCCTCTGGTTCTGATGCAGAAGATGCTGAACAAAGTGAATCTGGGACATGCCGCTCGTACCGTATGCTACAGTCCGGAAGGGGACATGGTGGCCATTGGGATGAAAAATGGAGAATTTATCATTTTACTTGTGAGCTCCCTAAAGATATGGGGAAAGAAGAGAGACAGACGGTGTGCGATCCATGACATCAGGTCAGTCAGCCAGTGGAACGGGGTATCTAGGGTGTTCTCTAACTGGTCCAGCTTGAACTTGGAGAAAAGGTCCTTAGTGCCTGTAGCATCTCACCCCCCATAAACTGTGCGCTGAGACCTGGCTGCTCGTGTGCGTGCCTGCTTCTCCGTTCTGAGTCACGGGTCTGCTGGGCACCAGCCACAGCGCCTTGTGGCAGCAAGTCCTCGGGGATGTTCAATGAACACGTGTCCAGCAAGCTCATCTCACCAAGACTTACCTTTCACCTGCCCTTTGAAAGCCTGCAAAGTTAGGGAATTCCCTGGCAGTCCAGTGGTCAAGATTGGGCACTTTCACTGCCACGGCCTGGGTTCAGTCCCTGGTCGGGGAATTAGGGTACCGCAAGCAGCACGGCACAGTGAAAAAAACCTGGAAAATTAAAACCCCTAACATCTCTTACAAAGCCTAGAAAATTAAAACTTTCAACCGCAAACACCTTTTACTTCTCTTAATCTCTACTGAATATATAGTTCATCCCTTTAATCCGTTGTCACTGAGCATCTGTGCTCCAGAATCTGAAGTGAAATTTTTCTGGAGCCTTTCTCAGTGCTTAAGCTTTTGTTAACAGTGGTTACCACTTACTGAACCCGGGGCTTCTCAGGCGGCACTAGCGGTAAGGAACCTGCCTGCCAGTGCCGGAAAGTAGACCTGGGCTCGACGCCTGGGGTGGGAGGATCCCCTGGGGGAGGGCATGGCCACCCGCTCCAGGCTTCTTGCCTGGAGAATCCCATGGACAGAGGGGCCTGGTGGGCTACAGTCCACGGGGTCGCAGAGTCAGACACGACTGAAGTGACCTTAGCACACGTGCACACTATTTTCTGAGCACTTGTGTGATCCGCATAGAACACTGAATCCAGGTCTGTCAAAACTTGCACTCTATTTACCAGTAAGACCGTTTTTACAGCTGACACCTTCCTCAGGATGCCAGCATATAAAACAGTAATTACGGCTTCTCTAAGCCCTCCAGTGTTCCGAAGGTATGTCAGCAAGACCATGGAGCGTTTTCAAAACACCAAACCACATGGCTTCACGTGATCACTAGGCAAACAGTACTTTAAGTATTTATGTGGCAGATATTATTTTATTTAAAAATAACTTCTTCCAAGCTCCAAGTTGCATCCCTTCATCTAATAGCCTGACATGAGTTAAGCCGGTCTGTGTCCCTTGCTGTTAAGATACAATCTTGGCAGATAAAAGAATCCTACCTTACTGAATTATGTAACTTAGTAATATATGTAAATTGTTAGTGGTTTTTTAAAAGCTGAGATATTTTTAAAGATGAAATCAGATGAAAAATCAGGAACCACTTAACACTGATGTAAAATATAAACCTGTTTCATATAAAACAAATATGGTATCAGTCTACAAAATCTGTTTTGCCTATCAGGTAAATCTGTTTGAGGCCGTATCATACACTCTCATCTTGAATACTTACTAAGGACTAAACAGGAAGTCACTGGTCTAAGGTGGTTTTAGTTAATGTGGCTTCGAGGGGCCCGAGCTGTAGCCGCCCGGGCTGAGCTGCCCCGAGGCATGTGGGATTCCAGTTTCCAGACCAGGGATCTGAGCTGCGTCCCCTGCACTCAGAGGTGGATTCTCAGCCCCTGGGCAGCCAGGGAGGTCTCTTAAACGTTTACACTGCTGTATTTCATGTGGTCTAATGCATCTTTGCATGTAATCTCTTGTTGTATGTTCAGATTTAGTCCAGATTCCCGGTTTCTAGCAGTGGGTTCCAGTGAGAATTCAGTGGATTTTTATGACCTAACACTGGGCCCCACCCTTAACAGAATCAGCTACTGCAAAGACATCCCAAGCTTCGTCATTCAGATGGACTTCTCTGCAGACAGCAGACACCTCCAGGTACAGCACCCACACTGTACTTCTGAATAGTTCCGCTTTTCCATGGTTAGTGCTGCTGAGACGCCTGCTCCCAGCTCAGCTCTGGCCTTTCATTCAGTACCACTGCGCAGTTTCTGCATAATTCCTTACTAATCTGTTCTTCTGAGTCCTTTTGCTCAGATTTTTATAGTCATCTTTTAGTCTTAATTATTTTAGAAGTGTAAATCAAGTAGCATTTTGCCAGTATACTATAAACTATTTATGGATTTTTACTTCTCACATGATGGGATTCTTGTTCCATTTTAATATTATGAAAGGTCTCCACTGGTTGCTATAAACGGCATGTCTATGAAGTGCCTTCAGGAAAACACCTTATGGATCAGGCTGCCATTGACAGAATTACTTGGGCTACATGGACTAGGTAAATATTTCGTGTATTCGGAAGGGAAGAACTAACTGAAAGTCAGGAAAATTAGAAAATCCTATTTCTGAACAGCTAGAGCCATTCGCCAAGGGAAAGTAATTGAGTTTTAAGTTTTTGTTACCATCTTGAATTCTTCCTAAGAAAATGATATACTCAGGGTGGGACCCCTCTTGATCAAGTATATTTCTATATCAGTTCTTTTTAAAGGAAATCAAAGTTGTGACTTTAAAGATACCATGATATTTCCTTAAGTAGGTTTAATAACAAACAGAAACATGTATTGAGTATTGTTAGGCAATAGTATTATTTCTCTTTCTATAGGAATGTTATTGATAGCAGCTGTTAGAAATGAAACCTTATGAATGGGTTCAAAGTTGCTGGCTGTAGAAGTTAACCATGAGTAATCATCAGTGAAAATGAAAGATGCCATCAGATTCCTATAGCATAAACTCAATTTTTAAAATAGTTCTGTCAGCTATTGTAAAGTATTAGCTGAATTTCTGAAAGATTGTTTAGTCTATAAACCCTTAAAACTGTAAAATTTCAAAAAGAAAAGGTGTATGTGCGGGGGATTCACATCCCAGGAGAAATTCAGGCTTCCAGGTAATGCCTTTTCATAATTTATCTTATATCTAAATAATGTAATTAGGTAGAGATTAATTACCATGAAACTTTTTCAGTATGGTAAACCTGTGTTTGCTATGGTGGGTTTTTTTATTCCTTCTCTGTAGTATTCTAGGAGATGAAGTTATGGGAATCTGGTCCAGACACGCTGAGAAAGCAGATGTCAACTGTGCCTGTGTCTCTCATTCAGGAATCAGCCTGGTAACGGGAGATGACTTTGGCATGGTTAAGTTATTTGACTTCCCATGTCCTGAAAAATTTGTAAGTTTATCTTGGGTTTAGTATTTTATGTAACTTTACCCCCAATTTACTTTTAATCATCAGCACATTTTCCCACATAGTATGTGCTAAAATATATTGTCATCTCATGATTTGAAAATATTTTGAAATTGGTGATTCTAAACTTTGTTCCAAACTTCCTAAATCCACTAATCTGAAATAAAAGCGGTTAGAAATTATCTCCCCTTGCCCTCAAGTCATGCCGTCTCTGAGACGATCCTAACAAAGCTGCACTCAGCCTTTTACCAGAGCTTTAATCCACCTGTTAGCAAACTGCAAGTGCTTTTCAACGCAGACCCATCACTCTGAAAAAGCATTTAATCAATAGCTGTGGTCCAAACTGCTTCCTCTCTCCAGTCTTTGTGATGGAGATAGTGGTTCCTGATAGAAACCTTTGACTTCTGTGTTTGTCACACACACTGAGCCTTGTTCTTATTGTTTTTTAGGCAAAACACAAAAGGTTCTTGGGTCATTCACCCCACGTGGCAAACATCCGATTTACCAGCGGTGATCGGCACGTTGTCAGTGCTGGCGGTGAAGACTGCAGGTTGGTGCGTTCTCAGCCCGAGATATGCCCACTTACTAGTCAAGAGGCTTAATATCACTCCTTTCTGACAGGTTCATTGTGTGGGCTCAGCTAGTCAGCATCATTAAGGTAGCAAAACCAGATGGCTCTTTGGAGTTTGTATACTGTGTACACAGAGAATAAAAGGACTTTAAAAGGAAAGATTTTATGCATGTATGATTTGAAAGCTTAATTGAAAAACTGTTCTGAGAATCTAGAAGTATCATGAACTCACTGCTGTTTTTTCTGATTGCAGTTTATTTGTCTGGAAATGTGTACATATGCCTCACTGAAAGATACGGATGCTGAGAAGATTCTGTAAATTAACAGCCTTGAGAAAAGCAGGACTACACAAGCGGAAAAATAATCAGAACCAAGCCCTGTGCGGTCAGGTGGTGCTAACTTAAGACTGGAACAGGGATAAATGCCCAAACTTGTCAAAATGAAGATCAATCGGTTCAAAATATTTGTAATATGCACAAGGTAACTGTCCATAATCCACACACTGCCAGGTAATCCCATGTCAAGAAAGGGTTAATGAACTGACGGTGACAGCCAGCCCCACTCTGGGGAGTCTGCACATCTGGCAGACCTGCTGGGGAGGTTTGGGAGACAGAGCTCCTCAAAAAAAACGAACCAAAACCTTAAAAACCCAACTTGGAT
This sequence comes from Bubalus kerabau, assembly GCF_029407905.1. NCBI lineage: Eukaryota > Metazoa > Chordata > Mammalia > Artiodactyla > Bovidae > Bubalus > Bubalus kerabau. Next base: position 105,434,838 of record NC_073633.1, on the reverse strand, counting down.
AATTTTCATCCTCTTTTTTAGCAGAATTTTTTTGAATTTTTATTTTCAAGATTCAACTGTTTAGTACTTTATCCTTGTGTTTACATAAGGAAATATACCATCACCCTAAAGGATCACAGTTTTTAATAGGCAAACATTATTTTCCCTAAGAAAACATACACGAGGTCTACTGGAGAATATAATGCTTCCTAAGTGTTAATAAAGTCCTGCTTATAAAGGACATTTTTCTCCTGAAAGTTTTAAATTCAAGAACAATCCCAGGTCAGTACTATATGATCACTACAATTTCATTTCTGAGCTGTCACTCTTAAGTCCAGAATTCATCTCTGTAACTCAAACAGTAGAACGTGATTATAGCCTCATTAATGAAAAAGTATGATAAACAGTCATTTCCAGTGATGTCCAGTTTAAGGTTTTAGACAGTAGTACTATTTAACTGGGAGAGAACGTTGAGTATTTAAAGATGCAATCTAATAGAAACATTTATTTAACATGTAAACTAAAGCATTAAATTCACATTTACAAAGCTACACAATTTAGTAACTATTGAAATAAAATTTTTATAGCCTTTTTTTCTATGGAAAAGTTTGTTTAATGTATGCCACCCCATAGGCTGACTTCCAAAAGGAAAGAATATCAGTCCACTTATAAAACTTGTCTGTAATTCTTTTTGGTGACTGGGGCTGAACCTTAGATCTTTACTCCTGTTCACTTTAAATGCTGCCAAAGATCAGTACCTGCCATTCAGGAACTTCCTGTTTAGCTTATCTCTAGTTTCCTGAGGACTGGAAATTATGCAGACTGCTATTTAAAAATATATTTTTCTAAGTATGAAAAAGTTTAAGATGCTGTATTGGTCCTATGAATTTTTATTTTCATGTGTTAATTATCTTTGTAGTGTAATAGAGCCTTTCAGGTTTCTGGTTATCTGTTTCCTATGTGCAATACCCTGTAAATATTAAAACCAAAGGCCAAGTTACATCATGGAAGCCCAACCAGTGACTGAACCTGGTCAGTTTTAGAGCTCTGAACAGCTGTGTCTGAAGGACTGACTGGGGTGTTCGTTTAAGAAGCTTGAAACATCAAGATCATTCTCTTTCATTTTTGTGTCAATGGATTCTCTTAAACTAAGCCCAATTTGATGAAACACTAATATTTAAAGCTTCTATTCATGTATACTGTAAAGGAGCAGTCAATACGTTAAAGCTAAAAATTCCCCTGAACCACACTTCCCCCTCTATTTGAGGCGGTTGCAGCTTCAAATGTTCCTTGGGTCAAGTTTACCTGCTTTTGGCTAAAGAGAAATTCCAGTCTCATTACAGCGCAGGTGGAAACTCCAGCTGTAATCACGGAACCACACAGATGACCTGCTTTAAGCAAGCAGGAAGAGGACCTGCTTCCCCTGCGCCGTCCTCCTCCCCGCGGGCGGCGGCCTCAATCCCTGCTGTCCGAGTGCTGACGCGGCCCCGCGGAGTTCAGTCGTCAGCCCACAACCGCCGTCCTCACACCAGCCATTAGCTGAGGCCAGGTGAACAGCCGGGACAGGCCGTGTGCATTACACCGTTTATTTTTTAACCCAAAGGGTTGTTCCCGTGTGCAGTACCTGACTGAGCTCCCCAATCTGTAACCTGAGCCCTCCCCTGGCACCCCTGGCTGCCTCTCTGTAGGAAACGCATGCCCAGACACCCCGGTGCCACTCACGGCCATCTCTGCTCCCTTCTTTTTCTGTGAACTTTTTTGATAGTGGTTCATTTTGGACCAAGTTATAGTGACCCTCTGCTTGCCCATAAACCACAGCGACTGAAAGATGCAACTCCTAATGCGTCTCCTTAAACAGAAAAAAATCTGATTTCAGCACATTATTTCCTCACAAAATGGTGGAACTAAATCACTTGAGCCCTTGTCTCCCGCTTACATTCTTTACAGTGAAATTATGAGAATACAAATATACTCCATTTATGAGCAGTGATACTAAACGTCTGTTTAAATTTCTGTAGGTACAATTTAAAACAAATTTCTTGTGCAGAAATAAAGCATCTCAGGGCAACACTAGAATGAGCAGCGCCTCCGCTCCGGTGGAGTCACGTTTAGGATGAAGTGCAGCTGCCGCTTCAGCCAAGGCTGCGGCACGCGAGCTTCACGTGTGCCCTGTGTACCGTCTGCTCGTTCTGATGCTTCAAGTCTTATAAGCTCAGCAAATTGCAACTTAAGATGGTTTAATAACTGGTTAATTCTTTCTTCTTCCAACAGCAAAGAGATGGCCACAAGGCTGCAGGTTTTAGCATCTGAAACATGGGACTTTTACACATGTAGTTTTATTATCCCTTTATCTCTTGGATGTATGACTAATAAGCATGTCAAACAACTTTTTTTTATATAGTTTAATTTGGTCCTTAGAATATTTTGATCTTTACTATCCTTTTTGCATTAACTCTTGTTTTCTAACCAACTTTTAGTTTTACTTTTTGAAAAGCTACATTGTCTTTAAAAATCAGTGATCTGTTATTTAATTCTAAAGCATTTAACACTTCTTGCCTTAACAATTTTAAAACCACACACACAAAACTCTGCATTTTCACTCAGTTCCCAGAAGTCTAGTCCTGTTTTGCAGTTAACCCATCTGATCTCTGTAATTATATAGACTGTCATTTAAAATATACTATTTAAATCTAATTTTTACATTTAAAAAATTATCTTCAGTAATAACTATATTTTCTGTGGAGTTATTTCTGAGAATGTTATTTTTCAGAACGTGAGAATATGTATGTATAGCTATAATCTTGTGAGTTAAAGTTTGTTCTGATAATCTTATGTATATACTTGTAAAAAATTTTTGTATAATTTTCTGATAATGTAGATCCCCAAAATACTTACTTATTTAAAAAGCATACGTTAACAGTAAATGAAAGCATTTTAAGGAACTGTTCCTATTTTTTGCCTTTGCCATTCCAACTATGTTCACCCTACACACCCTACCTCACTCCCCCTTTCTCAGAAAGCAAGGGAGCAGATATATGGGAGCCATTCACCAAAGCAGCACTCAACTCAAAAAGCCTTCATAGTCATGCTTTTCAGGCTAAAGTCACTTTAAAAAGCAGGATTGAATAACTGTTTTATGCCACCTCAGCACTATGGGCCACTCCTGTTTTCTGGGGAGTCGGAACGTGAGAGCAGCCATCCAACTTCTGGAATAAGGACCCCCCCCCCCCCCACACACACACAGCACTCTCCACACGGCACTCTCGGGCCTCCACTGGAGCATCAGCAGCAACAGTGAGGGCACCACCTTGTAAACTCTGATACCTGAACACCGAGTGTACAAACACGCCGAAGTGTTTTAATAGATTTCAGCTTTTCCTTAAACTGTCTTTCCACAGTCAAAACAAAACAACAAAAAAAGACCCAATGTTAAAATCATTAATAAACTTACAAACTTGAAAAATTAGACACTTCAGATAGGCAATAAACTTCATATTATGAAAGCAATATATTCCAAGTTTCAAAGATTTGACAAATTCTGTAGAATGTCTTTCATCAGCAGATGGAAACTCTCAAACGCCACAGTCTTCTGTCAGGTAGGACTGGGTGTCATTCACTGAATAAACAAAACCAAAAGTTTTTCAATTAACTGCTTTAATTAACGTCAGACAACATTTGCTCTACAGATTACAATGTAAACATAAAGTTTGTAAAAGAATAAATTATATAAGGTACATAAAAGATACTAATATATGCATTTAAATGTAAGGGTCACAGTAAAATATTTTGAAACTTAATTTCAATGTTTGATCATGTCTAAGAAAACTGATGTGAAAATTTGTAATTTGAAGGCCTTACATAGTGTGTTCAGAAGTTAAAGTCTGAGGCAAACAAGCAATTGCTGAATGAAACAAAATTTGGTTTATGTAGTAAATTATTTTGCCAAAGACCCTTAATTGAACAGCAGACAAAAAGTGATGCTTCCCCCAAATTTGTATGCTTACAAATTTAAGAAAGTATTACATATACTAGAAAAGCATTTGAAATGACATTAGAAAAACTACTTCTAACCTTTACCTGGTCTGAGGTCGAATCCATTTCAAGGCATGTCGTGGTGGTACAGTAATGGTGGGATGGTAGAACGTACAGTCAGGTCGTGTACACTGAGTGTTAAATCTACAGTGCTAGAGACAGAGAACAGTTTCAGCAACACCTGCAAAGCTAACGCAGAAACCCACAGCCACCTGGGGTGACGGGAACCAGCCCGTAAGGGCAACGGGGCAGCAGATACAGACTGTTCCCATTTCCTTTACTACTACTGAAGCCCTCCAACAGGCACGCCCACCAAGAGAAAATCCTAATCAAAGAGTAACAAGGCAAACTTCAGAAGGAAGCTGCGCATATAATGCAGAGTTCCTCTCATTCCTGTAATAACCACTTGCCCATCCTGCCCAGCACCCCCCATCTTCACCCTCATCTGCGTCCACCGCAGCTGGGGAACTGAAGGCCTCTCACATGGCCACTGGGCTGCCTTTCAAAGAGAAGGTGATTCATGCCGAGCAGCCAGACAGCCGGAGACACACGGACCAACTGCGGACACGTGTGGACCACAGATGGCGTCATTAAGCACTGCTGGACCTCAGCGCCTCTGGTCTGGCATGAGGGTGGGGGAGGGAGACACACGTTTGGGGCAAAGAAGAGCGGAACCCGACGAGCAGCAGGGAGCGGCCCTCTCCCGGGAGGGGAGGCTGCTGTGCTGGGCCGCTCAGTCGTGTCCAAGTCCCTGCGACCCCACTGACTGTAGCCCACCAGGCTCTTCTGTCCGTGGGAGTCTCCGGGCAAGAATACTGCAGTGGGTTGCCATGCCCTCCTCCAGGGGGTCTTCCTGACACAAGGATGGAACCCGGGTCTCCTGCTTGGCAAGTGGATTCTTTACCGTCTGAGCCACCAGGGACGCCCACGGGAGATTAGTCTACTAACATTAAACCAGTTCAGACAACTTGGCCTAACGGGCCACACACAGGCTCAGGGACGACTAGGGAATAACTTAAAGGTCTTAAAAACCATGAAGTTAACTTTTAACAAAAAAGTTAAACTGGGAAAGAAAAAAAAAGGAAGACAATATATAGTTTGCTAGTGAACAAGCTGCCACTGAATTCCTTTTTGGGAAGGTTAAAGTTCTTACTTTCGGATGGTAGAAGGGACACTCCATTTTCTTACACGCTGGGAAGTAGCGGCACAGCTGAGTACTGGAAGGCGGTGCTGGCGCTGTGACTGCGGACAGAGATGAGATTTGGCAAAATAATTTTTAGTGCAGTTTGTGGATGTTTTTATGGGAACTACTTTAAAAAATGGACATTTATAATATTCACTACTCAAGATACAATACTTTAGAATGCTATAGAATGGACACACCTGTTCTGTGAAACTAGTTAACTGATTCTTACACAATGATCTCAAACTATTTCTTTTGAATTCAGTTCACAGTCACAAAACTTTCCCCTCTTCACTCAAATGCAGAAATGCAGTCACTGACCTGGTTTTGGAGGCAGTCCTGGGGTTCTTCGGCTCATGTGAGTGAAGGGACAGTCTGGTTTAGTACATTTTGCATCGTATTTACAATTTGGATGAACAAACAGACACTTCTCAGCAAATTTACAATTGGGAAAGGCTCTATAAAACAAAATAAAACGTATTATTCACATTTAATCTCCCAAATACATGGTTTTTTTGTAGAGATGGTCCATTGTGCTCTTAATTCCATTACTACTTGTTTTGAGAAACACTGAAGTAACAAGAAAAAAAAAGTAAACTCCCATTTCTAAATGACGCCAGACATCAAAACGGCACAAACGCCTACTTCAAAGCCTGGGGGAATAACAGACTTTCATCTCAAGCCAAGTCACCATGAGAGGCAGAAGTGTTTCTTGGGACAAGAAGAGACACCGTCTACTCTGTAACTGAGGTCTCTCTAACATTTTATGCAGCAGGGCGTTTGCTACCACCAGTGCGTCCTGGCAAAACTCTTGTTAGCCTTTGCTCTGCTTCATCTTAAACTCCCAAGGCCAAACCTGTCTGTTACTCCTTCAATGTACAGAATCCTCAAACCCGGAAGTTTCAGCATCTCAAGAGGCATAGAGGCGACCCCTGCCGCCTCGCCCTCAGACGACACCAGCGTGCTGTCCTGGAGGGCACCCGAGTGCCGCTGCTGCACGCAGTTACAAAGCTCATGCCTGGTCACAGGAAAGAGCCAGAAGGAAGCTCTCCCGAGGAAGGGACCTGAAAGCCAGGCGCGAGCTGCTGCGACTCACTTGCAAGGCGACACGGGGTGATGGTAAGCGCACTCGTCCCCGTTCTTGCAGGCAGGCCAGTACTTGCAGCGCTCCAGCAGCTTCTCCGGCTTCTGCGCCACGCTCAGCTCGCTCATCTCAGCTACAGAGGGGAACGAATCAAAAGTCTTTCACTCATTATAACCAATTCAGGACGTGACACCTTTAGTAAACTTCCCTCAACACCCAGTCTTAGAGTCTTACGTTCTTCTATGTCTACAGTTACACAAAACAAATGAGTCCAAATAATACAACTAGAATCTTAGAAAAGATTACTAGGATGTAGACTAGTGTTCTCACTGGGAAGAGGAAAGTGGACAGGGATGCTCAACAAGAGTCAGTTCTCCTCGAAAAATTCCAATTCTCAAAATTATTTCAGCTGAATGAAGATTAAAAGAGAAGAGAGTGTCAACTAGGGAACCAATAAAATGAAATGGGAACTGGAAACACGAGGTGAGAAAAGCATGCACGAACTCGCATGCTCAGGTTAGGATGGTCAGTGTCTACAAACAAGTGTCCCCACTTGCCGAGGCATGCGCAGTTTTCTAGGTACAGGTGATAAATTCACATCAACGGACAAAGGAAGGCAAAGATTCTGCCCAAAGCATCACAAATGTCCTAGGACCTAGAGGGGCCCAGAGGATCACTTAACAGATCAGAGTGAGGTTGTCCAGATGTGAGGTGACGCTGGAAGAAAGCCTCACAGAGGAAACCTGCTCAGAAGAGCGGCGGGGAGAGCACATGTGCGACCCGGAGGTGCTGCTCAGTCCAGCCCTCCCGGGGCGGGTCAAAGGGCACCCTCGGCGACGCCGATGTCAGAAAATGGCACTCGTGCCACCAGACTGCGCCCGACTCAGGAAGCAAACACCTTTTCGTCTGGGATCTAAACTCTACTCTATTTTTGGGCTGAGCTGTGCGGCATGTGGGATCTCCACTCCCCGATCAGGGAGGGAACCCAGGCCCCTGCAGTGGGAGCTGGGAGTCCTAACGACTGGATGGTCAGCGAAGTCCCCTATGACATCTAATTTTTAAATGACAGCAACTAACTGAAACTTAAAACAGAATAAACCAAGTAACACCTGAAGACCATAATGAGATGCCAGCTACTGACCCGACACCCTAGGAAAAAAAAGCCAAGGGTCTTACTAACAAATTTCTCATTCATGTTTATGAGAGCAAACAGCACTTCAACCACACCACCGAGTCCTCCTGCAGCTCAAACCTGGCTCTGTCGCTGACTGGTTGAGCTAGACACTCTGGGCGTGTGCTCCAACATCTCCGAACTCCTGTTTCCTCATCTAAACCAAGAGAAACTGTCTTCCTTAGAGCTTTGTGATTCCATGGAAACAAGAATGTAGCACAGGCAATCGATCAAAGGCAGTTCCACAGCCAGTGTGAGGAGTACTTCCTGCTCCAGCGTGCCCACCTCCGTCTTCATGAACGAGAACACGGCATAGAGCCTGGCCCTGAAGCCCACCACGAGCACCCCCAGAGCTGCCAAGACTGTGCCCACATGCCTTTAAACTCAGTGAAGGTCATTATCTAGCTCCAGGATAGAAAAGTATCCTTAGTCTCAAATTAGGATAGTCTGGAAGGAGGGGTTTTCTCCAATTATTAAATTTTTTTTTTTTTTGATGTGTAATTCCTGCAGAGAAAATGTGTTTCACCTTCCCTTCCTCAAGAACATGCTTTAAACTCTGGCATATACACGAGAACCCAGACATTAACAGAATACCCAAGAGCAGGGTGTTCTGGAAACGGAGTAAAGTAGCTCCTGACAGCTCTCAGGAGCAACACTAAGGAAGTTAGACACTGGACAAGGAAAGTATCTTTCTGACGAAAAAATGTCATACATACACCAAGTTCAGAATATGGCGGAGGAAGAGGACGGGGAGACCACTTTCTCCCCCACAGATTCGTCAAAAGAACATTTAAACGCTGAGCAAATTCCACAAAACAACTTCTGAATGCCGGCAGAGGACAGCAGGCACCCAGAAAGGCAGCCCAGTGTCTTCGAAAGGAGATGTTTTATCAACGGTGCTGTGTAGATGGAGAAGTTTTGAGACTACTGTAAAAATAAGACTGAAAACCAGAAGCGGGAGGCTTAAGTCCAAATCCTGAGAACACCAGAGAACTCCTGACTCCAGGGAACATGAATCGACAGGAGCTCATCAAACGCCTCCATACCTACACTGAAACCAAGCACCATCCAAGGGCCAACAAGTTCCAGAGCAAGACATACCACACAAATTCTCCAGCAACACAGGAACACAGCCCTGAGCTTCAATATACAGGCTGCCCAAAGGGACTCCAAACCCACTGACATCTCATAACTCATTACTGGACACTTCACTGCACTCCAGAGGTAAGAAATCCAGCTCCACCCACCAGAACACCGACACAAGCTTCCCTAACCAGGAAACCTTGACAAGCCACCCGTACAACCCCACCACAGTGAGGAAACTCCACAAAGTTCACAACTCTGGTTTTCGCTAACGTTTACTTCATAAGCTATGAACACTCTTCCTGTTTAAGTTTTAAGAGGCAAATTCACTTTTTATCGCCAAGTATAAGATCTGGGCTGCCGTGAAAGGCCAGCCAGAGTGGCCTCAAACAGACGCTGCAACTGGTGGCATCCCTGAAACACTGGACAGGAGAGCAACTACCGAGTGTCAGACCCCGACCCGCGCGGGCAGAGCAGGCCGGACGGGAGCCTCCTGATGGGGCCTTCTCGGCCTCCCTGTGTCCTCCGCCACAGAGCTCCTCCGCCTTTGAGCAATAGCGAGAAACGGAGAGGCCCGGGTCAAAGCCGTGAAGGCGGCGCCCCATCACAGGCGTCTCCGTGACGGCCGCAGCACCGCGCAGCCTGAGGGACAGCTTCCGCTACCCAGAGGGTCACTGCTGCGGCGCGTACACCAACAAAGCTGCACACGCACGTCTACGTTTAAGCCAAATTAGACCTGAAACTGCGTTTCTCGCGTGGCTCAGGGGTAAAGAATCCACGTGCCAGTGCAGGGGACGCCAGTTCCATCCCTGGGGTGGGAAGATCCCCTGGAGGAGGGCATGGCAACCCACTCCAGTATTCTTGCCTAGAGAATCCCATGGGCAGAAGAGCCTGGGGGGCTACAGTCCGTGGGGTCGCAAAGAGTCAAACGCGACTTGGCAACTAAACAATACCCTAAGGTACCAAAAATTAAACTACCAAACTGAAATCCAAAGTACTAAAAACACCGGAATCTTCTCATATTTTAAAAAAAATACGGGGCAAGAAATCTCAGCTGCCTGACTACTGCACTTCTTATCACCTCTGTTATTAACACGTGCACTTTTTCTTCCTTTAAAAGAAAAGTCAAGATTTTACAACTCACTCCACCAATCAGAACTGATTCACAGCAGTCCACTTTGTTCAAGATAACAGCAATATGTCCTTTGCTCACTGACGATCTCCCCCTAAAGGCTATTTTTAGTGACTAAAAAAGGTATTTAATACATTTTCATATCTCTAACAAGAAGAGGATTACTGTGGGAAAATTTCAGAACCCATTATTGCTTTTTCTTTGAGGCTCTTCATATTTAATATTCAGTAATTGTCTCTCTTACCAATGGAGGTGTTCCTAAAATCTTTATAAGCTGTGAGGAATATGACTGGTATTCACTAACAGGAATGAAAATGCTCAAGGCACTGCACTGGCCACTGATTCCAGTGAGAGCAGCACTGCTCACAAGTGTCCATCGGCCTCAGATCCAGTCCCTGTGTGAACTGAGTTCATCTCTACTACAATGTTTCTATATTAATTTAAACAAGTATCAGATAAGAAACTCCTTTCAAGGGAATTTCACTGAAGTAGAAATAACATCAAAATCCAAATCGAGTTTTCTGTCCAGTTAATTACTAATTACAAGCGTAACCAACTGCTGCTGGTTCAAGGGGAAAATAACAAATATAGTTTCTAAATGGGAAAAAAAGGGTAAACAAGGCACCAAGCAAGAATTCATCCCTTAACAAGCATCGCGGAGAGGTCTTTGTTGGCCTCCGTGGTGGAACTCCATTTTAGCATACACAAAGGACAAACAGTTTCAAATTCAATTGGTCATTTTGTCTGAAGAAGTATAAAGGCCACTACCAAATTATAATTAAAAGACCTCCAACCAATATTCATTCGAGGTAGAGACAACACGGCAAAGACGTCCTTCATGACGCCGGCACCCTGAGAGGGCGGGCTGAGCCCCCACACACCGTTTGCAAAGCTACCATCTGGGTCCTCAAGCTGCCTGCTCAGCACGCGCGACCGCTGCGGGTGGAGGAGGCCCGCGAGGCCCCCGTGTGAGGCTGCAGGGTGCTGGGCGGGTCTCATTCCTTCAGAGCACATGTCCTCCTCTTGATCTGACATGTATCCTGGGGGGCTGGGGACACCGTCCAGCGTCACTATAAACTTGGGACTCGCAGGTTTATCTGGTTGTACAAGATCTCTGCCAGACAGATAGAAAATACCACAGAATTAGGGAAACGCACAAAAAGCCGAGCCTCCTACAGCGCTCTTCAAGAAACTACCACTGCCCTGACTGGTCTGTGGTTTCTTCACGAACAAGCAAGCCCTGACAGGACTCCCAGGGACGGCTAGCGGATTCCTGCTCACGCACGATGACGAGGGCCAATCACGGTGGCGTCGGCACCGGCCCTTCAGGCTGCCCTCAGGGCGCTCTCCCTCAGCCCTGCCCCCGGCACCCACTGGACCCTCACAGGGTCATGTGGAAACACGTGGAGAAGTCAGCATCTATGCTCAGAACACAAGAGCCAGCCGTTCGACACACACTAAGTTTATTAGCTCTACGTTTGTTTCCTTACAGAACATTCAGTCCATTATCTATGGCAATAATCACCCCAACCCAATCTGCTAACTCTCTGACTGAGATGTCCTAATTCTTATCATCTGGCTTTTAAAGTTTCATTTCCTGGATGTGCATAAAGAAAATAATCTTATTAAAAGCGCTAAATCATATACTGACTTATTTGTATGGTGACAGATTTCTGAATAAGAAAGATGAACTGAAGTTTTTGAGAACTGGGTGTGCCTTACGACACACGGCCTAGCTTCTCCGTCAACACGGCATCTACACTGGGGCCAGGACGGGCAGGAGGGAGCTGGGCGCTGGCGGTTAACCTCCACTGTCTATCAACACACATGAGCTACACAAAGAAAAGAAGCCGTCTACCGTGTCTGCACAAGGTGTCCTGAAAGGGCCCGAAGGGCCTCTGCGGTCTTCATCCCCGACGCCTGGCTCGCAGCCACCACTAGCTCCTCAGACAGCTTGGGCTTCTTCAGAATAAATGATCTCGTGTCTGCATGGACCATGGACTCCATGTCATAGTCATCTGAGCCAAAGAAATTGGCCACAAATGTTTACGTTTGAATATATCTTGCATTCCCAACATCACACACGTGAGAAGAATGTCAATCCTTCATATATTTGTCATTATTTTAAAGGAAAATTACAATGGCTCTACTTAGGAATAAGGCTGCAATTCTATGCCAAACATCTTTTCAAAGAAGTCAAGCATTCCTTTGCTCATACAGCATATTACCAAGGCATTCTAATGAACTTCCTGCCCACAGATAGAAGAAAGGTTCTTCCATGAGGCACCTCATGGGATATTATTAACAATATAAAGTACACCAATATTTTCTATAAACAAAGAATACAAACTCCTAATGTGCCCTAGAATCATGATACGAAGGCTGTTTTTAAAAAACTCTAACATCTGTTTTGTTCATTTTGCACACTTATAGAACAGAACACACCCTAATGAAAACAATAAAAGTGGCATAGTTTCTGCCTGGTTGAAGACAGACTACTTTGAAAAAGAATTTTAAGATGAATAGACATTGATAAAAATACAGCAAGGATAACACTGAACTTTAATGCAAGCAGCCACAGATCACATCACCTACAATATAATTTTCAAGCTCAAGTACTTTATAAAATACACCAAGACCTGGGGCCCAGGACACAGACCTCCGGCATACCAGCAGGGGTCATGACCAATGTCAGGAGCAGCTCTACTCCTCGACAGGCAACGGACACGAAAGCTCAGAGCACGCGGATTCACGGCCACTCATTAAGTAAAATGGAAACCTAAGAGCACTGTGCAAACTACGCCAAGAAAAGGCAGAAAACCAGAGGGACCCCAGTGGCAGGCTGAACAGATTGAATAGCAAGAAGGCTTGAGGCCTAAAGGGTCTTGTATGTGCCCCTGTGCCGATGAGCCTGGATTCTGGTCAAGAAGTAAGAAATAAACCAGGGTTTCTAAGTAGTGAAGTGATATGAGCACCTTTTTTAAAGAAAAACAGAAAGTGGTAGGAATGGACTGGAGTCCCAGATCTCAGCCATGGGGCTGCTGCCCACGCTGTCTTCCTCTCGCACACCTAGAGGAAGGGGAGACACGTTCCACACTCACATGGACACTAGCAGTGACAGCAGGTGCATTTGAAACTACCGTCCCAGGAAGGAGGCAACCTGCCTCCCCCTGCAAGGGCAGGAGAGATGCAGACGAGTGTAGGAGGAGGGGAGGAACACGCATCAGGACAGGACAAAGAGCAGACTTAACAGTGGGCAAAGACACATTTCAATTTTAGACTTCTTTAGTTTGAGGTCTTTGCAGGACTCTCAGGTGTTCAGAAAGAAGTTGAAAATTCAGATTTGATAATTATGAGCAGGAAAGAAGAAAGAAACAGAGTCTCTGCTGATGGTGAAATGAGAACATGTGGTCAACTGTACATATTCAGCGTGGCTATCTTTTCCCTGAGCCCTCACAGAGAGCCCAGGAAGCAGGTCCCTCTTGGGTTGCAGACGCCTGGTTTGCACTCAGAGTTCTCCTCTGGTTCACTGTGTCCGCACAGCTAGCAGACAGAGGGGCCAGGGTGCAGTCCGTGGGCTGCAGCTCACCACCCTCCTCTCCCTCTTTGAGGCACAGCAGTTCTATTAGTCTGCATCTCGGGAGAATATGGATGAGATGAAAATAACGCTCATGGCAAGACACAGGATAAAGGTAACATTTTACGGGGTAGGAGAGGAAGGGAACTGAAGGAGAAGGAAAGGAACTAGTGGAAGAACAGACAGTGAAGTCCCAGAAGACAGAAGATGGAAGAAAACATGGGAACATCAGGGCCACACATCACAGACTGCACAGAAGTGTGCACAAACAGCTTTATTCTCGACACGAGCCTCTCGTCACCCCGTCAAGACTCCTGAGCGCAGCCTGGGTCAGGCAGAGCAGACAGATGGCAGAGTTAGCGACACCTCCTGGGTGAGGACCACAGGCTGAATCCACACATTTGCATCCTCCTGAAACTCTAAGGCCTTACAAATAGCTGTGAAAAGAAGAGAAGCGAAAAGCAAAGGAAAAAAGGAAAGATATAAGCATCTGAATGCAGAGTTCCAAAGAATAGCAAGGAGAGGTAAGAAAGCCTTCCTCGGTGATCAATGCAAAGCAATAGAGGAAAACAACAGAATGAGAAAGACTAGAGATCTCTTCAAGAAAATTAGAGATACCAAGGGAACATTTCATGCAAAGATGGGCTCGATAAAGAACAGAAATGGTATGGACCTAACAGAAGCAGAAGATATTAAGAAGAGGTGGCAAGAATACACAGAACTGTACAAAAGAGCTTTACGACCCAGATAATCACAATGGTGTGATCACTCACCTAGAGCCAGACATCCTGGAATGTGAAGTCAAGTGGGCCTTAGAAAGCATCACTACGAACAAAACTAGTGGAGGTGATGGAATTCCAGTTGACCTACTTCAAATCCTGAAAGATGATGCTATGAAAGTGCTATACTCAATATGCCAGCAAATTTGGAAAACTCAGCAGTGGCCACAGGACTGGAAAAGGTCAGTTTTCATTCCAATCCCAAAGAAAGGCAATGCCAAAGAATGCTCAAACTACCACACAGTTGCACTCATCTCACACGCTAGTAAAGTAATGCTCAAAATTCTCCAAGCCAGGCTTCAGCAGTACGTGAACCGTGAACTTCCAGATGTTCAAGCTGGTTTTAGAAAAGGCAGAGGAACCAGAGATCAAATTCCCAACATCCGCTGGATCATGGAAAAAGCAAGAGAGTTCCAGAAAAACATCTATTTCTGCTTTATTGACTATGCCAAAGCCTTTGACTGTGTGGATCACAATAAACTGTGGAAAATTGTGAAAGAGATGGGAATACCAGACCACCTGACCTGCCCCTTGAGAAATCTATATGCAGGTCAGGAAGCAACAGTTAGAACTGGACATGGAACAACAGACTGGTTCCAAATAGGAAAAGGAGTAAGTCGAGGCTGTATACTGTCACCCGGCTTATTTAACTTCTACGCAGAGTACATCATGAGAAACGCTGGGCTGGAAGAAGCACAAGCTGGAATCAAGAATGCTGGGAGAAATATCAGTAACTTCACATACGCAGATGACACCACACTTAAGGCAAAAAGTGAAGAGGAACTAAAAAGCCTCTTGATGAAAGTGAAAAGAGGAGAGTGAAAAAGTTGGCTTAAAGCTCAACATTCAGAAAACAAAGATCATGGCATCTGGTCCCATCACTTCATGGCAGATAGATGGGAAACAGTGGAAACAGTGTCAGACTTTATTTTTTTGGGCTCCAAAATCACTGCAGATGGTGACTGCAGCCATGAAATTAAAAGACGCTTAATCCTTGGAAGGAAAGTTATGACCAACCTAGACAGCCTATTCAAAAGCAGAGACGTTACTCTGCCAACAAAGGTCCATCTAGTCAAGGCTATGGTTTTTCCAGTGGTCATGTATGAATGTGAGAGTTGGGACTGTGAAGAAAGCTGAGTGCTGAAGAGTTGATGCTTTTGAACTGTAGTGTTGGAGAAGACTCTTGAGAGTCCCTTGGACTGCAAAGAGATCCAACCAGCCCATTCTAAAGGAGATCAGTCCTGGTTGTTCACTGGAAGGACTGATACTGAAGCTGAAACTCCAATACTTTGGCCACCTCATGCAAAGAGTTGACTCACTGGAAAAGACCCTGACGCTGGGAGGGATTGGGTGCAGGAGGAGAAGGGGATGACAGAGGATGAAATGGTTGGATGGCATCACCAACTCGATGAGTTTGAGTGAACTCTGGGAGTTGGTGATGGACAGGGAGGCCTGGTGTGCTGCAATTCATGGGATCGAAAAGAGTCGGACATGACTGAGCAACTGAACTGAACTGAAACTCTAATAAAATGTCAGTAAAGGGTTAAATTAAAAAACAAAAAACACCTCACAAAGAAAATAGTTGTAAAAGAAGAGATAACCAGGGACTGTCCTGATGTTCCAGTGGTTAAGAGTCTACAGGTCCACTGCCATGGGTACATGGTATGTCGGGGGCAATAAGCACATTTTTTTTTGTTTGTTTGTTTTTAATAAGCACATTTTAAAAGGGGATAACTTAGTCGATCTCTAAAAGCTGAGTCTTCAACTAACAATGAATAATATGGATCTCAAGCTTCTTCCGAGGCCAAGAAGTGGGCAGCACAGGGGGCCTGGGCAGGGGCTGGGAGAAGGCAGGGCACAGCAGAATCAAGTTCAAGGGTCCATCCAGAAGCAGGTAGCTCTCCCTAAACTCTGTGTATCTGTTTTCTTTTCTGTGATCCTTACCACAGCTATTCCCCTACTGCGACCCTTGAAGACACTGGGAATAACTGGAGATATGCTTTCCTGTTGATCATTGCTCAAGAGGCTTACGGATGAAGCATCATGGTCTGACAGAAAAAGTGCAAAATTAACTCAATGCATACTACTAAAACTGTAAAAAGCAGTTAGATTTCATAATAATCTTTGACCACTTCTCCCCTGGAACAAAGTGGAGCTTTAGACTCCTGGAAAGGTAAAAACAGAGGGTTTCTAGACTAATGAATGCCAGTCATGTTGAAAGAAGTACCGTTCTGAAAACTCTGTGTGTGTGTGTGTGTGTGTGTGTGTGTGTGTGTGTGTGTGTGTGTGTGTGTGTGTGTAGTAAACATCACACAGTAGTAACTGCTGAGGTGCCTCCCTCAAGGTGTGTGTCTGTGTCTCTCTGTCTGTGTGTGTGTGTGTTTAGTAAACATCACACAGAAGTTAATGTTGAGGTACCTCCCTCAGTCCCGTCCCCACTGAGGTCCCAGAACCCTGGCACCCAATCCACTTCTTGAGCGATCTTTCTCTGGAAAAGCTGACCAACCTAAAAGATTCAAAGACACAGACATCACAGCACAGCCAAAGCAGACAGGCCAGACAAGCCACTCTTCTACTGCAGGACCTACATTCAAAAGTCAAAAGTCCCTTACCTCATCCTCTAATTAATGAACCCAAAAGGCCAATCAGCTTAAGCACCCCGCTTTTAAATTACAAGTTAAGCAAGGATCCTCAGACACCTGAGAACCTCTATCATGAAAGACAGTGATCAAAACAAACCACCTGGAGAAAACAAGACCAAGAAGGGAGGGGAGAAAATGTCCAAAACCACCTTTAATGTCTTCAGAGAAATAAGAAAGTACAGAGGACATGAAATAAAGCCAGGGTGTTAATAAAATAAAGGGATACGCAGAAACAAAAGGCCTCTCAGAAATAACAGAAAGCAGGAGGCAGGCAACGGCTGTGCTCACACGTAAGCCTTGGAGAGCGCTTGATGCAGACAGAATACGCACTGTGGACGGAAGCGAAGGAGACATGAAATGCAAAGCGCCGACGGTGCCAGTAACACACCGACCGCAGCCACCACGCATTGTGAATCCAAGTGCTCTTACGCAGAAGCAGGATGGAATGCTGGGAAATGAGGGCAAAATCAAGGATGCAGTGTATCTCAACACTTTGACGGACAGAACGGAGAAACCAGAGAGAGGGAGAGATGCAAGTCACAGAAGGGTGTCAACACCAAAGTATTCGCCAACGGGGTACGATGTGGCATCTGGGTAGAAGGTAATCCTTGGAGAGAATAAGCACACCTTTCTGAGCAGGCCAGGAAGGGTAAGGGAATATCGTTGTTGACTGTGGAGTCCTGAACACAGGTGAGGAAAATTCAGTAGGAGTCGATATGGAGTAGTTGAGGAACCAGAGCTTCCAACAACGGGACCAACAGACATAAATCAGGTGCTCACCACAGTCCTGAGGTAGCCCGTGGTATGTGCCTATGTGTGCTGGGGGTCAGGGAGACAGGCAAACAAGTTACAGCAGCTCTCAGAATGATAAGCTCTGGGTAAACACCTGGCCACAACATTCTAACACGAAATCAAAGTGAGAATAAGGTTTTACAGGCCAGAGGACACTAAAGCAGCTCAGAGCAATGGAGAAAGTTCAATGGAAAGCAGGGTAAGGATTCAAGAGGTCCCTAAAGCAGAGGCATGAGCAGCCAACGGTTTTCAAGGACCAGGGTGAAATGGTGTCAGAGGAAGCAAGTTCCTGTGTGAGGTAAACAATGTAAACACCACTCAGCATAAAGAAAATGCAGATCCTGACTCCTGGCCCTAAAATATTTTCACAGATCTTAATGTAGCATCTTAGGGCACGATCTAAGAGATACAGGATACATTAAATGAGGTGTAAGGAATGGAAATAGCAACTGAAAAATGCTAGATTATAAATAGAAATTTAATATTAGCACCAACCTTGACTGATCTGCAGAGTTTCTGCCATTACGGGGTCAATTTGCAATCGGGATAACAACTGCCTCTGTTGAGTTCCTAGAACATAAATTTAAAAACTTCACTATGCTTAAAAAAAAAAAAAAAAATAGCAGCTCATGTGCTTCCCAGAAATTAAGATCAAAATAATCTTTCTGGGTTCCTAATTGAAAGTCTTTAAAATAACTTAAAGCTTCCACAATACAATTTAATAATAATCCTAGACCAAAGGTCTGTAAGACAAAAACCCGTACTCAGGTTAAACCAAAAATGACCACGGTTCTCCCTGTCTGGAAGCTGGTTTCCTTGGACTGGAGAGAAGCACAGTGATAAAGGCAAAGGGCTGCAGAAGCCAGCGGGGGCAGCTGCCTGGGCCCTCGGCTGGCTCCCTGGGAGACGGGCGACAGCAGGCGGCAAGATCCCCTCGAGGAGGTCTCCCTCTGCTGCTGGGCTCTCAGCGGGTAAGGCAGCCCCCACCACAGAACACAGAGCTCCCAAAGGACACACTGAGGCCCAGACGGGCACAGAGAGCAGCGCACAGGGAAGGAGACACTCAGAGCGCTGCAGCCCAGGCCCTATACCACAGAACGCGGGCAAGTACTTAGAGATCCTCTAAGAAAGACACACAGCTCGAGCATTATTTCTTAAATGGATTTACAATTTTCTCAGTTACACTGCAAAACAAAACAGATACAGAACTGATTTTTCTATCTTCAGGTTGAGGTTTGCGAGGGCGTCATACTTCTCCAAACGCCCCCAGCCTAGCAGATTCTCGGTCCTCACTTGCTGATTTAGAAGCGATACAGTACAGTGTAGGAAGGGACGCAGTTGATAGGGTTCTAAACACTACTGAAGTCTCAGTAAGATTGTGCATGCTGCTGCTTAGTAAACCTACTACATCAGTTTCACAAGGACAGTTTGCTCACTCAGTGCAAGCATGTTAAGTTGGCAGCTGCTTACTGACTATCATGTTTCATTAAGAGGTTTTTAAAAAGGTTTGAAATTTGCCAAATTTTTATCAACTATTTTCTTTTAAATATAAGTTACACTACATTACTCCTTAATGATGTGCCCTTCTCCCCAAAATAAGTTAATTTCTTCCAGAATTACCATGGTTGAAAATCCAGTAAATCCTTAGGAGCTGACCCGAAACAGATATTTAGCCAAGTTGTATTCCTGAAGGGCTGCCTGGGAAACTGACGTGTAATTAGGTTACAGGGAGTATGCTCTTCCAATTCAAATACTAACTGGTCTCTTTACCATAAGCAGTGAACAATGACAGAATGATACATTTTAAAGTAATTTCACAAAATAGATAGATGAAAGAAGACCATTCTCCCACATTTCAAGTTTTGTTTTACCTCTCTAACCTTTTCAAAACATCATTTTTACAGATCCACGAAAAAGGATGGAATTCTAAAGTCTAGGTTTCTAAGATAAATCATGTACAAGATTTTGTCATTAAAGGTCCATGAAAAATTCAAGTTCTCTGTGACCTGCTGCCTCCATATGAAAACGACAGTCAAGTTACCCAGTGATACCACATTCTAAAAATTTACCTTTCTCAATGTTTCTAAGGAAACCAATTATTTTTACATCAGTAGTCCTTGACTGTGACGCAAAATCTACTTCCTCCTGAAGATCTTCAAACTGTCCGCTGCCTTCAGATGTTGAATACTCATTCATTTTAACCTCCAAAGATGAAATTTTTCCTTCATTCTGTGACACTCTAACATTAAGATCAAATAGATTTGCTTCCACTGTCAAAATTGCTGCTTTCATCCCTTTAATTTCATTGATATCAGCTGATATTTTCCTTAAAAGATGGGAAATATTGTCTAGCTCATTCAGTGAACAAGAGGAACTTGTTACGGAACCTAAGTCAACTGGCCCAGGTGAAAAGAAAATTGGTAAAGATGGTGATGGAAACCTTGATGACATTTTCACAAAATTCTCTCTCCTTAATTATTTGGTAATTTTTCTTTCACAGCTCACTAAGCTTTCATCAAAAGTAAAAGCAATCATTAAGGCTGTGACTTTAAGAAGTATTAAACATCAATAATATTTTAAAACCTGTAATTGAAAAGACAGGATTGTACATTTCTGGAGTCAGAACTCAAAGTAAATCTGAAAATGCTCAACAAACCAGACCCAATTTTCTCTCTGCTTCAAACGAGAAGCCTTAACACGCAGCCCCCTGTATCCTGTAAGTCTT
The DNA here is from genome assembly GCF_029407905.1 of Bubalus kerabau. Taxonomy (NCBI): domain Eukaryota; kingdom Metazoa; phylum Chordata; class Mammalia; order Artiodactyla; family Bovidae; genus Bubalus; species Bubalus kerabau. The sequence continues at coordinate 105,414,659 of NC_073633.1, read as the reverse complement.
ACTTACAGCTCCTCTCCAAACAACAGACCCTATTATTACGCAGGAAACAACTCTGGCTTGTGATTGGCTGGAAGCAGACATGCGACACACCAAGAATTTTCTATTATTTACCTCATATGAAAAGGGCCACTGAAGAGCTGAGGCATAAATAAGCAATATAACATAAAGTACTTTACACCTGAATATGATGTGAACTTAATGTACTTTTGCTCATTAATGTACCCGTAATTGTCAAGCTTCACATTATTTTTCAATTGTTTTATCTAGTATCTTGAATTTCATTTCCCCTTGAAAATAGTAACAGGACACTATTTGGAAGCTAACTGGACCTTTGATCACGCCCATGTGTCTCTAATGATACACAAACCTTATTAAAAATATATGTGGTGATGATGGAATTCAACTGTACTGATATGAGACCTGGTGGAAATTTAAAAACAGAGACAATGAGGATTTGGCCTTGGTTTGCTGCTACATCATTATTAGATAGGTGACTTCGCCATTCTGTGGGTTGCCTTTTTCTTGATAGTATCTTTTGAAGCACAGACGCTTTGAACTTTGATAAAGCCCAACTTCACCTATTTTTTCTTTAGCTGTATGTGCTGCTGGTGCCACACACAAGAAACCACGGCCTAGTCCAGCTTCACTTAGTTATACCAAACTCTTTCTCCTAAGAGTGTTGTCATTTTAGTTCTTACACTTATGCATCTGATCCATTTTGAGTTAATTTTCATATACGGTGCAGGGTAAGGATCCAACTTGATTCTTTTGCATGTGGCTATCCAGTTGTCGAGCATCATTTGTTGAAAAGACTTCTTTCCCCAATAAACAGTCTTTACATCCTTGTCAAAATGCAACAGATCACAAGCACACTGGTTCATTTCTGGATTCTCACCCTGATTCGACCGATCTATATGTACACCCTTATGCCAGTGCCAGGAGATGGCATAGCTGCAGCTCTGCAGAAAGTTTTGAAAATGGAAAATATAAGTCCTCTAATTTTATTATTTTTCAATAGTTACAGCTATTCCAAGTCCTTTCCCCTTCTATGTAAATTTCAGAATCAGCTTGCATCTTCTGGAAAAAAGCCAGCAGAGATTTTTAACAAAGACTGAGTTGAATCCAAGATCTATTTGGGGAGTATCATCATCTTAACAAAATTAAAGCCTTCCGATCCAAGAGAATGTCTCTTGTATTCAGAGAATGCATCAGAGTATCTCTCTCCATGGCTATAGTTTGAGAAAGGTTTTTACTTTGGTTTACTCACTAAGCCAACAAATAAGCTGTGCAAAATATGACAATGCAAGATGGTGAACACGACTCCCCACAGCCCCTCCAAAAGAATTTGTATAAAGAACTGCAGCCTCTGGCTTCCCCGTAACAGAATAAAGAAAAAGTACTGACATTTATATAAGAATCTTTATTTACTTCTTCATTCTTACCTGTAAACTAACCTGAATCTTCAAAATCTTTATACAGAAAATAATTTTCAAAGTTAACAAGGCTTTGGAGCCACATGGAATTCCTCAGGAGCGCCAGCTAACAGAGGCGGCGTGGCACCCCCTTGGCCCGGCGCCCCCTGCACGTCAGGGGGCCACTGGAGGGCAGCAGACACCGCTGCAGTGAGAGAAGCAGGGGGGTGTCAGGGGATGGGTCACAAAGAAACAGGTGCCCAAAAGGAGCCCCCTGGAGGCTTCCTGCTCACCCATGTGCGCCCAGCTCAACTTCAGAATGCAAAGTAAGCAACGATCCTTCCACAGACTCCAATGTAAATATTCATCAACAGAGAAAGTTCACATATTCTTGGGAAACCAGAACTCAAGAAAGGTTAAGGTCAGCGAGTGAGTGGCAGAGCCTGGTTTAACACCCTAGCAGTCTATCTCCCTGAGCCCCTACTCATAGCCTCTGCATTATGACACTTCTATGATACAGTAAATGGAACAAAATGCATTACAAAGAAAACCCATGTGGTACAACTCTTTTTATACATACGTGTATGTGTGTACAGAAATACACTTAGAATTCTACTCTACCTAGAAAGGATGGATATGTACAAACATATTTTTAAAAACACTAAGACTGCAGACATACACCTGCTGCAAGTGCAGAGCTTACTCTGAGGAAGGCAGTGGGCAGAATGAAGAGGGGACTTTCCTTGTTTTCTCTGAATATGAAAACTCCTTTTTACCAGGAGTCTTTCACAGTGATTCCAGTCCAACATGATATACATTAATTATATACATTTCTAGCCTCTCCTTCTGGAGAGTCCATAAAAATGAAGTAAAGAACGTGAAAATGGCACAAATCCTTACCAACATATAGCAGTAGATTTCAAATTGGGTTTCCAAGACAATAATCCACTTCCTCCACTAAGGTGGAGAAAGGAAATCAGAAATTCTATTATATTAAAAATATTTTTTATCTCGATACTTGTTAGAACTCTGTTTTTACATGTTCTTACATATCAATAATAGCACTTGAGTGTGTGTATGTAAATCAAATACATACATTGAGTGTACACACTGAAAAATGACTTTAGCATTGTGTGGTTAGGGAGCAGATTATAGCAGGTAAGATTTCAACCACCTCTGGAAAACAGAACACACACACATGAATACTGGCTGAGGCCCAGCAGGAGAGCCATAGACAAGACACTGGGAGAGCTGCAAGCGCGGCAGCAGCGACACACCCACGAAGGCAACAGACGTCTACTCAGCTGCTACCTCGTGCCAGCCACGTGCTGGGTGCTCAGTAACAGCAACAAACCACACACACACACACACACCCCCTTGCCAAAGAGCTTCCACTGAGGTGGTGAGGGGAAGATGAGCCTCAAAAACAAATATATTTTATGTTCATGATATTTAAAGCCCAAAATCTGGATAAAAAAAAGATGGCAGTTAAGTGCTACAGAGAAAAAATTTTAAGAAAGTGGATTAGGGAGAATGGGGCTGGGGGCCTAGGGAAGGCCTCAGAGATGAGCAAGCTTACAGACGACAGGAAGCAAACATTCCCAGAAGAGGGCAAAAGCAGCTCACACATGCTCTTCTCTGAATGCTCCGAAAGAGAAACACACCAAGCAGGTCTGGGGAAGAGCAAGAGGAACAGAATGGGGGGCCTGGCAGGGTAGGTGATGAGATCGGGGAGGGCTTTTGTCCTTGGGAGCATAACAGGGAGTCAACAGAGGGTTCTGAGCAAGGGTGTGCTGGGATCCAACTCGCAGAGTAAAAGGATCCCTCTCTGCTGTGGGGACAGACAGCAACAGGGAAGTTTGCGAGGGACAGATCAGGAAGGACACTGCCACCGTCATCAAGGCAAGTCGTGGACGATGGCTTTCACGAGGGCAACAGACGCAGAGATACAAGGGGTGGGTGAACTTTAATATTCTGAAGGTAGATAATGACAGGGAGGGAATAAGGGGAGGAGGGAAAAGGAGGGAAGGAAGGAAAGGAGACTGAGGAAAGGAAGAAAGGCAGAAAGTGTGAAATAAAGAACAGCACAGGTTTCTGGTCTGAGCAACTGGAAAGGAATGGCTACCATTAACTAAAACAAGGAGGGCTGGAGGAAGAACAGAATGGCTAGGAAGATGTTAGCAGTTTGGTTTTAGACAAGTTTAAAAGGGTTCACTATATATCCAAGGAGATATATAAAACAGTTGGATAGGAATTCAGGTCCAAGGTCCAAACACAAAGCTGAGAGCTGACAGTGCTGAGCCAGATGAAGTGAACACAGGGGCACCGGATGAGAGGCTGGAGCAATCAGCAAAGATTTCCAAGGATATGAAACGAAAAACTAGGTTTTCCGAATGGTATAGGCACACAACATTTAAATGATAAAATTTTTAATTAAAAAAAAAATACTCTTTTCTAAAGAAACTCAGCAAATGATCTGGAGAAAATCCAGGCAGCTAGTGGGAGTATAAGGCCCCCCCAGGGAAATTCCTCTGCAATTTCAAGGCCGATAAAGCACCTCCTTGCCTGCTTTATTTAAAACAAAACCTGCCAACGATAAAGCTTCCAGCCCATGCTCAACTCTAGCTAAGTCTTTGTACTGCCTTTTCTTAAACTAGAGGCTTCACTGGTGGCTCAGATGAGAATCTATCTGCCTGCAATGCAGATCTGGGTTAGACCCTGGGCTGGGAAGATCCCCTGGAGAAGGCAATGGCTACCCACTCCAGTATTCTTGCCTGGAGAATTCCATGGACAGAGGAGTCTGGTGGGCTACAGTCCATGGGATCGCAGTCTGACAGGACTGAGTGACTAACACTTTCTTAAATTAGGATCAGACTTGTTGAAAAGAGCCTACAAATGAAATAGCAAAAAGAGCAAATGAAAACTGATAGGAAACTATTTTGGGGGGAACAAAAAATAATTCTTAAAACAAACAAAAATCCTTCAAACCCTCTATGTTCCTCAGACAATTTGAAATGATCCTGTATTCACAAGATAATATGAAAAACAAAACAAGAGAGAACTTGTGGAAATTTTTAAAAATCTGCCTGTTTTGGAAAAAAAGAAAAAATAGGGGAACTGAAGAGAAAGTCAAGAAAATATTTCAGAGTAGAACATGATCAAGTCACAATTGAGGACACAAAAGAGACAGTAACTAACTGTACCTAGACTCATCACAGTAAATGTTAGACATCAGGGACACAGGGTAACAAGCTACAATGGAAAAGAATCTGAAGGAAAAAATTCATATGTAGGTATGTATGTGTATGTATATATGTATGTATAGATGAATCATTTTGCTATACACCTGAAATAGAAATCAACTATTCTTCCATTAAGAAAAAGAGGAAATCCTAAATATTTCCAGAGGAAAAGCCCTAGTATTAATAATGGACTAAGAATCAGATGGGCAATCAACTTCTCAGCATAAACAAAGAAACCTCAAGATAACTAGACACATCATAGTGAAACTGCAGAACACCAAAGACAAAGAAGATCTTGAAAGCAGCCAGAAAAGGGACAGATCACCTACAAAGGAATGACAGACAATTAGAATAACAGAAGTCCATTCAACAACAATGGAAGCCAGAAGACAGTGGAATAATATAAACAAGGTGGTGAGAACAAATAACTGCTGCTGACCCAGATTTATATACGCAGCAAAGCCACTGCACAAGAACAAGAGGAACCGAACATGCTCGTAGGTAAACAGATTCTTGGGAAATTTACCACCAACAGACCTGTTCTAAAGAAACTTCCAAAGAATACACATCAAAAAATATGTCCAAATACTGTAAAATTATGGTCCAAAATCACTGCAGATGGTGACTGCAGCCATGAAATTAAAAGATGCTTACTCCTTGGAAGGAAAGTTATGACCAACCTAGATAGCATATTCAAAAGCAGAGACATTACTTTGCCAACAAAGGTCCGTCTAGTCAAGGCTATGGTTTTTCCAGTGGTCATGTATGGATGTGAGAGTTGGACTGTGAAGAAAGCTGAGCACTAAAGAATTGATGCTTTTGAACTGTGGTGTTGGAGAAGACTCTTGAGAGTCCCTTGGACTGCAAGGAGATCCAACCAGTCCATCGTAAAGGAGATCAGTCCTGGGTGTTCACTGGAAGGACTGATGCTGAAGCTGAAACTCTAGTACTTTGACCACCTCATGCGAAGAGTTGACTCATTGGAAAAGACTCTGATGCTGGGAGGGATTGGGGGCAGGAGGAGAAGGGGATGACAGAGGATGAGATGGCTGGATGGCATCACCAACTCGATGGACATGAGTTTGAGTGAACTCTGGGAGTTGGTGATGGACAGGGAGGCCTGGCGTGCTGTGATTCATGGGGTCGCAAAGAGTCGGACACGACTGAGCGACTGGACTGAACTGAAGTAACATTCAATAGATTTGAGAAAAAAAATAAACATAATATGTTTGGTAAATCTGAACAAACACAGCCTGGGTTAAATAATAATGGTACCCAATTTATGCAGTAAAAAAAAAAAAGGACCAAGATGCACTGGAAACACAATGTAAATTCTGAGAAGGTAAAGACTGCAGCTGAGATATTCTAAAACCCATTTACTATTTGCAGATGCGGTCAGAATATTGACTTTTAGAATACTAAATTTGTATGGTAAAATGTCAGTGGTAACCAGTAAAAGAACAAAAACCATTTAAAAAAACACAAAATAAAGTAAAGCTGGGCAATCAACAACAATTACAATGTAATGTAATAAATCTTTTAAAAAGGTCAAAAAATAAAAGCAGGCAAACACAAAACCCCCAAAAAAGGTGACAGAAACTAGTCCAACTCCATCAATAATCGTCATAAATGTGAAGGGTTTAAACTCATATAAAAAGCAAGCTCAGACGGAATTTTAAAACAATAATGTAGCTTTACAATATTAAAAGACATACACCTAACAAGGACAAAGAAGACTAAAAACAAATGCATGGAACACAAGATGTATGAGGCAAATACTAACTAGCTACATTAAAATCGGACAAAACTGAGTTTTAGATGAAAGCATCATTTATACATGGAGGGTTACAGATAAGGATAAAAGTTTCAATTCATCAGGCAGATGTACCTTCCTGATTCAATTCATCAGGACAGTTCTAAACATACATGCACCTAGTTCAATAGCCTCAAAGTAAATGAAGCAAAATCTACCAGAAGTACAGAGAAATGAAGACAGATCTGTCATCCTGACAAGCAATTTCAAAACCCTCTCAATCACTGATAAGCAGACCAAAAACTCAGCAAGGTCAAGACTTGAATAGTACTAGCTATAGAGTTTTAACTACTAAATGCAGAAATTTCAACAGTGAGAATCCACTTTCTTTCAAAATGTACATAGAAGATGTACATAATGGACTATGTTAAGGCTTAAACTACTTTAAAAAAAATTATACAAATCACATTATCTGATCACAATGCAATTAAGTCCATAGTATATAGTTAAAACGATTAAAAGACAAACCAAAATTTCCATATTCTATACATTAAATGCACTTGAATAACAAAAACTTTTGTGATGTGCAGCAAAAATGGCACATCAAGAGAAATCCATGGTTTACATGGTTACATCTGCAAAAACCAGGCTAACATAAGTTAATAAGAAAAAATATAGACATATATATTAAACGTAAGAGCAAAAATCATTGAAAGGGAACACACACCAGAAGAGAATCAGTAAAGCAAGAGCTGCTGCTCTGATAAATCTTTCAAGATGCAAAATACGCTCTGAGCGACAGATTATCCCAAGACAAAAGAAAGCACTGTGAGGTGGCTAGGCTCATTAAAACACAGAGGTCAGAAGGATGGGCGAACACTGCCAACAGCTCCAGACGTTGTATGTGCATGTTTAGATTTTTAAACACCTGTCAGAGACAAAGCTACCAACAGTGACTAAGCATCTGCTCTGCGCTTGTGAGCAAATGATACCAGTACTAGCAGTGCCAGTCTTCAGTGGTAGAGGTACTTCACCCCTTTTCAGTTTCTTAACCTTTTACTTTACAACAAAACAATGATGTAGAAAGCCTCACAAAAACGCCTAATGAGTTCTTGTAAGGCAAAACACCATTATAATCTTATTCAGCTAGAAAATAGAACTAAGTAAGCCACCCAACAGCATGCGAAATTCTGGGCTGGATGAGTTACAACCAAGATCACCGAGAGAGAGAAGTATCAACAACCTCAGAGATGCAGATGACACCACTCTAAAGGGCAGAAAACGAAGAAGAATGAAACAGCCTCTTGATGAAGGTGAAAGAGAAGAATGAAAACTCTGGCTTAAAACTCAGTATTAAAAAAGCTAAGATCACACCATTTCACGGCAAACAGAAGGGAAAAAGGTAGAAGCAGTGACAGATCTCCTCTTTGGTTCTAAAATCACTGTGGATGGTGACTTCAGCCATGAAATTAAAAGATACTTGCTTCTTGGAAAGAAAGCTACTGACAAACCAGTGTATTAAAGAGCAAAGACATCATTTTGCCAACCAACGGCCATATAGTCAAAACCATGGTTTTCCAGTAGTCATGTACAGATGTGAGAGTCGGACCATAAAGAAAGCTGAGCGCTGAAGAATTGATGCTTTTGAACTGTGGTGTTGGAGGAGACTGTTGAGAGTCCCTTGGACTGCAAGGAGACCCAACCAGTCCATCCTAAAGAGATCAGTCCTGGGTGCTCATTGGAAGGACTAATGCTGAAGCTGAAGGTCCAATACTTTGGCTACCTGATGTGAAGAGTCAACTCATGGGAAAGACCCTGATGCTGGGAAAGATTGAAGGCAGGAGAAGAGTGAGACAGAGAATGAGATCGTTGGATCCAATGGACATGAGTTTGAGTAAACCCCGGGAGATGGTGAGGGACCAGGAGGCCTGGTATGCTGCAGTCCATCGGGTCGTGAAGAGGCGGACACAACTTGGCAACCGAACAAGAAGCCATCCCACTAGCCTCCCTCTGTGTACTCCTATCCACAAGGAATCACAGATGCTTTTTAGAGTAATACCTGCTGCTGCTGCTGCTAAGTCACTTCAGTCGTGTCCGACTCTGTGCGACCCCACAGACAGCAGCCCACCAGGCTCTGCCATCCCTGGGATTCTCTAGGCAAGAACACTGGAGTGGGTTGCCATTTCCTTCTCCATTGCGTGAAAGTGAAAAGTGAAAGTGAAGGTGAAGTCGCGTCCGACTCATAGTGACCCCCATGGACGGAGGAGCCGTCCATGGGATTTTCTAGCAAGAGTCCTGGAGTGGGGTGCCACTGCCTTCTCCGGAGTAATACCTAGTTTGTGATTTTATCATACCAGTGTACATACCCAGACGCGACACCTTACCCTTGTCCTTTGCATTTTGTAAGTCTACTGATATATATAATGGGCCCCCGAAACTACATTTTGCCTGTTGCACACTCATCGCCTCAGTATTTCCTGCCAGCTGACTGCTGCATCAGAGGCTTGATCACTCAGGTTCACATCCTCCGGCAAGACTAGGGTCGTCTTTTATTCTTTCATCAGGAAGCACAAAATAGTGGATTTTCACTTTTAAAAGTTTTAGTAGCCATTATCAGTGCCTAGATTCACTAATTCACTGTAAGTTGGGGGGGAAACTACTATAATTGTATCATTTTGTTTCCCTTCTAAAAGCTAAATAATTTTAAAAGATGCTCCCTTCATCTACTATATCAAAAGGGATAGCAAATACTTCCAATTTTAAGTTTGTGGATTTCATGGTCTGTTGCAACTGTTCAACTCTGTGGCTGTAGTATGAGCGCCAGAGACCATACATAAATACATGGACAGAGCTCAGTCTGATAAAACGTCGCTTACAGACAAAGCACGGACTCCTGTACGACTGCCACCCTGTGGTACCACCCTTAAAGGAAAGAAAGCATAAATGCTCAACTTTACTTTTCTGGTTCTCACGACAATGAATTAGTATCTATTATCCTCCAAAAGGACCAATTAAGGGTTTACTTGGAGAAGGAAATGGCAACCCACTCCAGTATGCTTGCCTGGTTGAGTCCCAAGGAGAAAGGAGCCTGGCAGGCTACAGTCCATGGGGTCCAGACAGTCGGACACGACTTAGCAACTACACCACCACCAGCAAGGGTTTACTTAAAAATACCACCATGGGGTGGGGGGGAACCATCATGAAACCACATATTCAAACCTGTTTAACAGACGCCAATTCACTGCAAATCCTTAACTAAAGCTCAAATCCCAGTTTCCACTGCTTTAAACAAATTGGCCCATTTATTCTTTGAATCAGTACCTACTGGCTATTTTGGGGGTTTTCCCATTTTCAGGACCATGATTTATTGGAACCGCACATATGGATGCGGCAAACTGCACACCCTAGGTTAAGGACTTTTTAAAAAAAAAAAGGAGAAAGAGGGACAAATATAAGATGGAAGCATAAGGTTTCATGAAACAAATAAATCTGGGAGGACCATGGAACAATTTAAACGACCCAGCTGAGGAGGAATGAAAAAATACACTCCAGCATTGTGGACGTATTAGGTCACAATTAGCACGCAGCTCTGGTGGAGTTTTTTATAGAAGACGGAAAGAACAAACTAGAGTCTTTCCTAATGGGAACAGAAGAAATGGGGTAGAAAGCAGTGGAGAAGGGCTGGGCAGGCCCAGGGGCAGATAATGAATGAAGCTGCCGAAAGGCCATGCTGCTGGCATCAGTCCTGGACGACGCAGAGTGGGAAGAGGAGCCCGAAATGCTATCACAAAGGAGTTACAGCATCAGAGTCACACTTAGACAGGAGAGTCTGTCCAAGAGTTGGGGGTGAGGGGCTGAGAGAAAGAAAGCAGAAAGATTAGCTGGAAGTATGTCAGACCCAAGGGGATAAACTAGTACTACCGGGACAATGAGGCAGCTCTGACAGGTCAGAGACGTGATGCTCAGAAAGGGGAGATTTAAAGACAAGACTTCAAGTTCAAGGGAACAGGGCTAGGATTACCAAAAAGGAAGGAAGAGTGCAGGCGTCCACATAACTAAAGACTGGCAAAATACTGAAAAAGCTGGGTGACTGGATTCATGGGAATTCACTGTACTATTCTTTCCACTTTTGAGAACACTAAAAATTTCCCCAATAATATGCTTTTTTAAATTCTGGAAAGTGTATAGACTTCCTTCATGGTCCCTTTTTCTATTCATGGGCCTACTGGGCCCTTTTCTCACAGCATAACCAAGATTTCATAAATACTCACTGGAAAATATGTGATGTCATGTGAAAAAAAGTATAGTAGAAAATGAAGCACCATTTAAACTATTACCTTGACTTTTGTCTATATTATCGCCTTTTGCTTCCTCTTCTTTAATAGGAGAACTTATCCTAGGGGCTCTGCCTTGTCCCTGGACCATTTCTGCCAGCAATTCTTCCTGAGAAGCTCGAGTTCTGGGAGCAACTGGAAGCGTCTGTTTCTGTGAGACTTTTACATAAAAAGCAAAAAAAGAAGGAAATTCAAATGAAGTGATATATCAAAACTCAACAGTGAGTATCACATTAAACGTTAAATGCCTCCTTGGGTTTAGAATATATGAGTTGTTAGAAACAGTTCATAGATACCTCATGTTTCCTTTCAATACTCTTAGTTACCTATGCTTATATAAAAACATCTATACATCTTAAACCGTATGCAATAAACACACTGCAGCACACATGTGTTGTAAACCATATGCAGTTTGGGTTCTGCTTCATGGTTGTGCAATAATTTCAAATTATAATCTAGATAGCCTGGATAAAGAATTTCAATGCTATGTCTCAAAAATCTTTTGAGACTGTCTCCAATTACAAAAGTAGGAAATTTCAAGTTCACAGTGATGTCTAAATTTCTCACCATTCTAAATACTCAATATTGCTGAAAGACCAAAAAAGAAAATGTAAATAGAGGAATTGTTATGTCAAGTTGGCCTTTACCTAATATTTCAAACGCTGTTTATGTTCAGGGTTAAATCAGGGATGAGAAGAAGTAAGGGTACAGATGACTACCAGGCTTGAAAGTTGCTAGCTTACAGTTTACTTCATTTTAAGAAAGGGTCACACACACAGATGCAAAAGAGAAGAGAAAAGCAGAAAAATGCTAAAAGGACAGTCACCAAATCCGTAGCAAAATTAAAATTAAAAAATTTAGAGTGCATAACCATTACAGCTTACTAGCAGAAAATTTGCATACTAGACACAGCACGCGGGGCACAGAGCACTGAGCCTGACGGCAATGTGAGGCCCATCATTTGGTTACATTTTAGGACGAGTTTCCTGTAAGATATTATAGCTCATTCTTCTCCTCTGTTTTAAAAACGTGGTAATACTTTATAATCTTTCATAAAACCATTTAGTACTTCCACTAGGACTGGGGCAAGAACATGAGTCAATTCTCTGCCTCATATTCCATTAACAGGTTTTATTGAAAGGAAAGAAACCAACTTGTTCATATGCTATACAAATTTTTCTAATTCCCACCGATTCTGGATTTTGCTCCCTTTCTTTTTTTTTTTTTTTTTGTTTTGTTTTGTTTTAAAATATATTCTAGTAATTAAAGAAATAAAACAGTAGAAGACATAGATGAAACATACAACATAAATGTATATCTAACGTTGGCTATAATGCTATAAACATGAAAATCTCTTATTTACCAAAATTCCTTTTAAGATTTCCATTATATATTTTACCCTTATTAGAAAAAGGGAATAAAAGGCATTACAGTTGCTCAAAGAACTAAGTTCTACTGATGGCTGAGAAGTTTCTCACAGTGGTCACATCTCCTTTTAATCATTCTCGCCTTGGCCCTAATGTTTAGCAGGCATCTTTATCACCACTTGAGGAGCGATCATGTACAGCTTACTCAGGAATTACAAATATTCAAATTACCTGTAGAATAGTTAGTTGTTTTTGTTACAGATTCTTGAGCTTCAGATATAGCCTTCAAAATTAGATTCTTGTTAGCTTGTTTAGAAGGTGGAAGTGACGGTCTAAAAAGAAAGGTATTTTAATTGAACTTTAGATTGGAGTTCTTTACATGCTAGCCATCCACTGTATCTTTACTACAGCCTTCTCTGGTCTGGAACAGACTAGCTGTAGTCTTTAGGAAATACCAACTGGACTGGAACCTTATAACTTTTCAAACAACAGATTTGGATCAGCTTTCCTCCCACCCATGTTATGGTTTTTAATGGAAAAGATTACCAATGGAAAAGTCACGTGTGTGTGTTGGTCACTCAGTCACGTCCGACTCTGTGACCCCATGGCTCCTCTGTCCATGGCATTCTCCAGGCAAGAATACTGGAGTGGGTTGCCATGCCCTTCTCCAGGGGATCTTCCTGACCCAGGGATGGAAGTCTTACATGGGATTAAATTTGTACTTTCATGATGTCCTCTTCAAGAAACCCAGAAGACTCTATCAGGCAATGAAAGGTTAATTTACAGACATGCTCAGATACCTCCGTTCAGGCTTTGCTGGCACTGACACACTGCTGGAGATGCTTCCTGTACGGGACCCACAATCATCGTCTTCCTCCTCCTCTTCTCCGTCGTGACTGAATTTTTTTACTTTAACAACTGAACTTACCACAGGCAACTTTCTCTTCCGAAAGTTTTCTTCCTGCAATCATATAAATTTCCACTTACCTCGTCTCAGAAGATAAAGTTCTACTACAGAATACTTAATAAAGAAAAAGCCAAGCAATATTAAGAATTAAGTTCATGGGCTATTTCCCTGCTTTCTTATATAAATAAAAGTAATATCTCTAATAATCAATCTTAAGCTAAAGCAAAAAGTGCTTTACTGTCATTCATACATGGCAGCATACAGTACTGTTGAGGAAGCCAGTGAAGTGGAGTTCCTCAATTGTTTACTATAGCCATGAAGGATCTGACCTAAAATCCTCCCAAAATTATACCGTAAGGTTAAAGCTATCTCAAATGTTAGCATCCTAGGAAAATAAACAAGATGCAAAATGTCTGTAGAAGCCAGTTGTGGAGAGGAAAATGAGACTGGTGTATTATGTTGAGCAGCTCAGAAATCAGTTTAAAACAAACTTGCAATATGTGATGTTATTTCATATACAACTTACAATTAAGAACGGACAATTTTCAGCAGAACAGCGCAGAATTCAAAAGTATATACAAACCTCAATACTCATCTTTTCTGCGTTGCTTCTGAAGAAGGGACTGTAAGTCTCTTCTAAGCTGTTAAGCACTTCTGGTTCACACAAGCGTCCTGTTTCATACACCCGGCTGCTCTGAATATCAAGTTGCTTGGCAGCATGAATACTGTTTTGCTGCTGCTGAAACTGCAACCTGTTTAAATGAGCACCACTGTCTGTGTTTCGACTTGCAGGTGGTCGATAAATTTCCATAGAAGGGCGAGAAGAACCGTATGTAAGTGTCACTGTGGTTTTTTTCTGAGATAAGGGATTCTCCTGCACAAAATTGAGGTCTTCATCAATGAGATCATCTGGTTCTGGCTTAATATCAATCACATCTTCAGAGGGTGCTAGCTCCCTCAAAGGTTTCACTGTGGACATTAGTCGGGTTGCAGCTCCATCATCGTAAGTCTGTCTGTTAAAAAATGAAAACAAAACCAAAAGGGGTGTGTTACTTAGTTTAAAGCAGCATCTTCCACTATTCAAAGACTAGTCAGATACATCTTAAGGAAAAAGTATAGATAATAACTTTATGTATTCTATTAAAAACTACTATGAAATTGCATTCTTTTTTTTACTTTGATTTACTACATTTTATGCAAAATATAATCATTCTTTGGTCTTATCTTTATTTTATCCCAAAAAACTGCTCCCAACCCCTTCATTATTTTCAAAATGTCTGAAAACAGCAACTTAAAAGACATATTAACTAATGTAAATGTCACACACACCCATCTGCCCATAGGTCTACACAGAACTCTTACCTGACATTAGGGGCTTTCTGCTCCTGTGAACTTGTAGAAACTCTCGACTCTCTTCTTCCAGGTCTCGTGCTAGAAACCGCAAGAGGTGGCACTGCTGCTTCGTGCCTTCTCTCATCTCCTCGACTGCAACTGCTCTTGCTGGAAGGCACGTTACCATCAAAGAGGCTGGTATCAGAAGCCTTCAGACTGGAGGGGTCTAGAAAGAAAAATACATGGTCCTTTTAAGCTACATTGATTACTTAAAGGCAATAAATATGTGTGCTTGACAACATATTTAACGGCTGAACATTATTCCACAGTGATATAAATTTATCCAATTCATTATTACTGCACTTTTATGTAATTTTCAACACTGAGACATCCTTGAAGCTAAATCATTGCGTACATCTATAATTATTTCCTTAGGATAAGCTGCCTAGTTTCACTATCTTTACTTAAACTGTCTTCAAATTATATTAAATTTATTGCTCTTAAATTCATAAAAACATGTGCTTCCTTAAAAAGTTTAAATGAACTACTGTTTTCAAATTCATGGATTTTTTTCCCAAAGCAGTATAAATAACTTTTGAAAAACAGCCACATTACAGCAAATTCCAGAAAAACCCAGACATGACTTTTATGAGCCTTACCGGTCGTTACAGAGCGGAGTTTATCTAATACACCGTGAAGCCTAAAAGACAAAAACAAACCCAAATGTTAAAGCTTCCTTTTATCATGAAAGGCTGGATTTCAACTGTCACTCTAAATCTGACATTACAGGTCAATTCTTCGGTATTAAAAGAAAGTTTTACGTTTTTTCTAAAAAAGGCTTTATATAAACACTGTAGGATAATAAAAAGTCTTATTTTTTTCATCACTATTTTTGTCATCTAGCCTCTGCAAAAATAAGGGCAAATATATCATCTGACCACACAGTCTTGATCCACAAAGCATAGTATTTTGTTTCAAAAATACAAAAGATTCAAGGTAGTTTATGATAAAATAAGACAAAATACCATAAATATGTAATAGAACATTGCTAAAATTGTTGAAAGCACTGTTTATTTTTTATCTACTTAGATGGCATCTAGAAGAACCTAATTCTGCGAGGTGAAAAACTTAATTTGAAAATTACTACATCATCATTTTACTGTATTATTTTCAAAACTAATGCTGTAAACAAACCACCATCTTACTTATAACAATCTATTTTAGTAGTTATGTACAAGGCAAATTTGCCTAACAATCCTTCTAGGAGGCCGTGCCTTCTGAAAATACTACAATAATGTTTCACCCAGAACCCAGTCAAATGCCACTGTCCCCTAAGACACCGTTGTTACAGGGCTCCAAAGAATAAGAATGGTCTGTCTGTGGTTGGTGCTGATGGATGCTTAAGAAAGCAAAAGGGTCAGAAGAGGGATACCATTACTTTTATTGGAACATGTTAAAGAACTAAATTTACGGTAAAATGAAAGAGTGGAACTGATTTTAAATTCAAACTCAGTTCAGTTTGTTTATGTTAAGAAATCTGTCTAACTCCCTCAAGTTATCTGAGAAAGAATCTACTAGGTCAATCTCCCATATTAGTGGGACTCAAAGGGATCCGAATGTTGAACCAAAGTCCAGTCATAAAAAATGTGCATGAAACAAAACAAGGACCTGAACTGCTTAAGGCTTTAATCAAAAAAAAAAAAGCAATACTCATTATAATGTTAATTTCCCCAGTCAAAAGCACCACAACCTCCCTTAGGCTTTTGGTAAACTCTGAGGACAAACTGTAGTAGGTGGGTTAAGCCACCCACACTGCAGGAGTGCAGAGACCAAGTCCCTTGATGCGCCCATGGGATGCACACTGCACCCAACGCTCTTCAAAATGTGTAACATAAACCCAGAGAATTCTGTGTGGAATTTCAAGAAAGCTTCATGATAGTTTTAAAGGATACAGCTGCCTGCTGGGGCAAAAACGCCTTTAAGAGGAACTCTGGTTTAATGGCAAGTCAATCAGTTTCACGTCCCTCCTCATTGCCTCTCTCATCTCCCAGTCTCTTGCTATTCAAATTAAGCCGGCCACTCTGCTCAGGCAACTTTGCTCCATCGTCACTCACTCGTGCCGAACTGGTGGTTTCCAGTTTACCTGAGTCCTTCCTGCTCTGTTCTCAGCCACATCGTTACCCTCCCCAGCTCTCACTCTACCTCAAACCTGACACAAGAACCTGGTCTCCCTTCTTAAGTTGGACCTCATGCGTTCAATCAGTATGCTCAACTAAAGGAATGTGTGGTTTGAAAAAGAACGTTGAAAAATTATAGTATTAATTTATATTTGAACACAAAGCCAATTTCAAAATTTCAAACTTTAAAAAAATGATTTGAAACTTTGTAAAAAAAACTTTGCCCCCTAGATTATTAGCTCATTGGAGAAAGCAATTTAAGAAGTCAACCGAGTCCAAAAAACATCTATAACTGGCTTTGGTGGAGGAAAAGGAATGATAAAACGCTCAAGTTTAAAAAGAAACAGTAACTACAGTCAACACATACTGAGGACTTGCTATGGGCCAGGCACAGCTGTAAGCACATGTATTAGCTCATTTAATTTTCACAACCACCCCATAAAGGTGATTTACTATTCCCATTTCGTGGATGGAAAAACCAAGGAAACAGGCAGATTCAGGATTCAACCTTGGCAGTCTGGCTCCAGAGGCTGTGCTCTCAACGCTTACAACCTACCTCACAAGGCTAAATCTGACTTTCCTGTCAAGAACCATGTTGCAGACAGAATACCTGCTCTTGGCTCGTGCCAAACTTTGTTCTGAGGGTAAATATTCAGAAACATACCATACGGTGAATCGAATTGTGTTGTTCCCTAGAAACAGGGACAGGTCCTCTGTCATTTGGTCCTGACTTTTCTTGTTGGCCACCATCACCATAATGTAATCAGGAAGTTCTTCATCTATTTAAAAGGAAAAGTATATAAAGACTTTTTATGCTTTCCTTAACATTTTCTTCTACTTGAAGTTGACGTGCTTGAAAGAATACCTCAGCTCTACTGGAATTACGATGGTTTAAATGTATAGCTTTCTCTTTATTCCACAGGTATTTGAATTACTAGAAGAACAGGAATTAGGAATAACTAATGAACACTTATACAACTAAATATTCTGAATCACAGTATCAAGCTTGAGAGAGCATTCACTTCTTTTAATCTTTTTAGTAATGCTCATTCATTTCAGACAAGCTTCCAGAAAGCATAGTGGACATTTCTCAAGAATAATATTGAGTTGTTTAGTTCTGTATTTCAAAATGACACTCATTTTTCAAGGAACACCTTTATCCTTGGTAAAGGCACATTTCAGTTAGGGTAACAAACTGGCAGAAACATCAAGTAAACTAAAATGATCCCAAAATTCTCCATCATTTAAAAAATTATATCTTAAAAAGATTAAATAATTTCTACTCAACTCACTGTTTCATTCTTACACCCTAACAGACCAAAAACAAAACAAAAAACCACCACAGTAAAAACAAAGCAAAAGCCATTTATCAGGAATTCTGATCCCTACCAAAAACAATTCTTTTAGATTCTTTAATACCTTAAATATTCATAACATTTCTATGTAGGCAGGAAGGTTCATTTCAGAAGTACTATCAGACATTTGTTTCAAGAAGAAATATCAAAAAATCTAGTTCAAGAAAAGCACAAATATAACGTGAAGATCGATCTACAAATGGAAACAGAAATCAGAATACTTGCTGGAAGCATGCAAGTCAACCTGAGGATAAAAGCAAGAACAAGCAGCCATTCATTTATTATTTCTTTGTAAAGTATCGAAAGGCTTGACTGCTTTCTGGCAACTTCAGTCAAAAAGCCCCCTCCCTTATTTACGCAGTGTCCCTCCCATAGGCTGCCACTGGTAACCCAAAAAAGGAAAAAAGCCGCAGTGCTGCGGCAGCCTTGACACTTTTTCTCCCTCATAAAGTCACTAATGAAAACAAATAGGCTGTTTTCTGACACTATATAAAATTTTATATAAATGAGATCAGTGATTGCTCTGGCAAATGGTGGGGACATGGAAAGATGGGAGGGAGGGATACAAAGGAGCTCCAAGAAAATCCAAAAGGAAACTTTGGGAGTGATAGATATGTTCATTAGCTTGATTATGATGTATACATATCAAGACACAGCAAACTACACTTTAAATGGGTGGTTATGGTATACAGTTATATTTTAACAAAAATGTTAGAAATTCATAATATGAAAAATAAGATAATGAAAGTAAATGTGTTCATGATACATTCCTACAAAATTCTAATAGCATCATCTGAAATCTATGTACTGAAAAACTGCAAAATGCTGAAGGTTTCTGCAAGCTTATACGTCTAAAATGTAAACTGAAGGCTGCTCTGAGCTGTAACTGCCACCTCCCTGAAGCATTCCATTTTGGACAAACACATGAATGAAACCTTATCAACTCTTAGCAAAAAGCTGTTCAGTTTTGTATCCCACCCAATGGTTTGAAAATAGATACTCAAATATTTACTAAAGGATCGTTTCCATAACCTTAAAGGTTTTAGAATTCTAACACAAAGAAAGGGATTAGAAAGTTACTCTTTTCAGGACAATTATGCATATACATACAAATAATTAAGTAGCTAATTGTAAATGAATAACGTATCAGTTCAGTTCAGTCGCTCAGTCGTGTCCGACTCTTTGTGACCCCATGGACTGCAGCACACCAGGCCTCCCAGTCCATCACCAACTCCTGGAGTTTACCCAAACCCATGTCCATTGAGTCGGTGATGCCATCCGACCATCTCATCCTCTGTTGTCCCCTTCTCCTCCTGCCCTCAATCTTTCCCACATCAGGGTCTTTTTATTTAAATTTTTTATTTAAATATCTTTGTATTTAAAATATCTAATGGTGATCCCTGTTTACCCACTTAATCAACATTTATGAAAAAAATTAGGCACTCAGCTAGGCCACTGGGACACAACCAATATGATGTCTCTGCCCTCAGGAAACATCCAGTTAAGAAGCAGAGGCAAACAAGCTGAGAAGCTGTGCTGACCTGTTAACAGCACAGATCAGTTCTACAGAAGCGTACAGCAGTGAATCCTGTTCTTCTGTTAGCTCATCAAGTTTCTATTATAAGTAATAACAGAAACATCAGGGACCAGGAAGACTTGAGTTCTTGGGTCTTGTATCTGCTGCTGACCAAGCTTATTTAGCTCTCCCAAGATATTTCATTTCATTATTTATAAAAAGAAGTAAATTACTTGCCATCCCCACTTCAGCATTGTGTTCAGGTAACAGAAATATATGAAAATACTTTCAAAACTATAAAATATATGGTATCTTCACTACATTTCACATTGGACTACAGCAAGTTTGTAATCAGCTTTTTAAGAGGCTTAAAATTCTTGTTGAGATTTTTTATAAATGATCAGAATCACCACTATGATTGAAGGTCAACCCAATTAACATGTCTTTATGCTTTCATGTGCCACAATGAAGAAGGTTCTCACTGCAGGTTTTCTGTGGATTTCTTTTTTACTTAAATCAAGTTCCTGGCACAAAGCTGGCATCCATTAAATGCTGAATGAATAAAAGAATAAATCAATGCTGGTTCAGCTTCATCTTTAACCTCTAAGCCTCAATTTTCTTATCTGTTAAAGTCTAATAACAATCTTGACAACAAATAATTAGTATGTGGCCAACCATCTGGTCTCAGGGTGCCCTTTATACCACTGAAAATTATTGATGATCCCTAACAGTTTTTATTCATGTGCGTATATCTACTGATATTTATCATATGAGAAACTAAAACTGAGAATTTTTTATTAATTCGTTTAAAATAACATACCTATCCCATTAACAATAAAACTGTATTAATAATATATTTATCAATAACTAAATTTTCCAAAAGAAAATGCAAAAAATAAGTTATTTTTATAAATTTCTTAAACATCTGGTTTAAAAGAATTCTAATTTCTACTTTTGCATTTAATCTCTTGTATGTTCTACATGAAGAATGTGAAGAAAATCTGATCTCACAAGATATGCAATTGAAAAATGAGTATTTTGGTAGCCTTTTCAGAAAATGTGGATATTTTTCTGTGACACTACACCAAAAGTCAACAAGCAGTAGTTTTTTCAAGGTTAGCAGCAATACCGAAACAAAACTTTATCACTGTCTTTTTGTACTTTGTTACATGAAAATCCATTGATCCATTCTGTACTTTCAATGAATTTTTTTTTCCCTATGCAATTTTAAAACATCTCACATTGGTCATTTGAAAAAATAATGGTCCATGAGCTATACAAACCACTGCCATGGTGGATACCTTTCATTATTTAACATAGAAGAATCACTTGCTGGTATTATCACACCGTCAAATTTGCAGAGGAAGACACAAATTTTCCGAAATTCCAATTTTCATTCGAAAGCTCAACCCTTGGTCACTGGCAACAAAGTCTATTAATTCTTTATCTTTGCTCACTTTCAAGAAAAATGACTGCCAAATACCCCAATGTATGGAACTAGCATGTCAGTCCTTCTTAGAAGTTAAAAATGATGTTCTAAAGGGTAAAGTGGGGGGAGGAGATAGATAAATTTTAAGTATGTGATTAACACAAACCAACTACAATATATAAAATAAATAAGCAACAAGGATTTGCTGTAGAGCCCAGGGAACTCTAAAGTTTTGTACAAGTGTGCAATGGAAAATAATCTGAAAAAAGTACATAATTGAATCACTGTGCTGTATGCTTAAAGCTAACACAGTATTGTAAATCAACCAAACTTAAAAAAATAAAGTTCTAAACAAAAAAAAAAGAAAAAAAAAATTCCATGAAAAAAAAAATGGCTAGTTCAGTTCTCAACCCAATCACACACATTTGTTTCAAGACAATCCATCACGCTTCTGTATGGCAGAAACACTTTGAGTAAGTACTCCCTATTTCCTAACACTGCATATTAAAAAGATGTAATCAAAGACAAGGTTTAAAAGACTATTTTATCACTTATCTTCTTAAGTGAAACTAGCCTTTTTTTTCCTTTGTAATTGCAAGTGGAAGGGTGGTGAAGAATACTGTGATTTCTTGTGAAGTCTGGCCTGAGATGCTGACTCGGGCTAAGGTACCTGTCGTTTTACTCACCACTTTCGCACAATCCAAATGCCAGCACAGCGAATATCTTGTCAGTACTAATATGAAAATAATTTTGACTTCAGCGACTCCTGGGGTCTTCCACAGCTCGAAGGTGACTGTCATGAGTGTGAGCTATTATTTTTATGTGATGTGAAGTCGCTCAGCCGTGTCCGACTGTTTGCGACCCGTGGACTGCAGCCTACAGGCTCCTGCGTCCGTGGGGCTTTCCAGGCAAGGGTTCTGGAGTGGGTCGCCATTTCCTTCTCCAGAGGATCTTCCCGACCCAGGGAGCGAACCGGGTCTCCTGCATTGTAGGCACACGCTTTACCGTCTGCGCCATCAGGGAAGTCAAGTATTTTTACAGGAGGCACCCGCTTTGGAGCCAAACAGACCCAGGTCTCGATGTATAAAACCCTGCTCAAATCAAGCACTCAAAGCCTCAGTTTCCTTGCTTGTGTAATTCAGGATATTACCACTTACCTTTCACCGTTCTCCTGGGGATTACGGTGACCTAATGCATGTAAAACAACTTTAAGCACAGTGCCTGGCCCAGAGTCAACACTCAAATTATAAAACATTAAAAAAAAAAGAAAAGAAAAGAGCTTACTGTGGGGAGGTAAGAAAAAAACCGACAGGAAAAATTACAGAGACCCGAAAGTAAACCTCAACGAACCATGAGAGAGGCAAGTACCGAAAAGCATCAAACGTTCACATGCAAAACAGTAACCCAGAAAAATAAAACGCAAACAAACACGAAGGAAAACATGACAGAGCCTCAACAGAAGAAGATAAACAATTTTAAAAACACCGTCCTAGAAAGGGATGTGGGGGACGGTACAAAACACAGACACTAAACACGCCGCACGCAGAGCCTCCAATAACAAGACTCAGGAAAGCAAAGGCACCCAGGGAGGGCGAGGTCTGAAGGTAAAACGGGCGGCTGTCCAAAATCAGAGGTCTGGCAGGAAAAAGGCGGTCACTCGAGATGAAACTCGCCGAACGCTCCACAGTCTGGTAGGCTAACAGCAACTTACCGACGTAAGCTCCTAATTCTTGCAATTTCCCCTTAATGGCACTCTGCGGGCGAAAAGACAGACAAGCGAGTGAGAGACCGGCGGCCCCGGGGAACAGCCCGGCCGCGGCCCGGAGCCGACTCGGCGGAGCGCGCCCCGCAGGCGCCCCGGCCGCCCCGCCCGGGCCCTCCGCGCCTCCCCGCGCTCCCCGGGGGCTCCCGCCTCACGGTGGCCAGGCTCTCCGAGGCCGCGGCTGCGCCCAGGCCCGCGGCGGCCCCGCAGGAGCGCCTCCAGCGCCGAGCAGGCCGCGGCGCCCGCGCCGGGCCCACCGCCCCCGTTACTCCTGACGACCGCGCGCCCGCCGCCGCCCGGCCTCCCGCCTCGGCCCCTCACCCGCCGACGCGGGCCTCACCCGGATCTTACGGCTGATCTCCGTGCCGATCTCCATGGCTCCGCGGCGGGAAGCGGCGGGCACTGCGCGGCGTCCCGCGGACCAGGGGCCCCGCGCCGGCTTCCTCGCCCGCAGCCAGACCGCCACCGCCGCTCCCGGCCGCGCGCTCTGCGTGACCCGCCCCCAGAGGCTCGAGCCCCGCCGCGCGCGCGCGCCTGCGCCTGCGCCTGCGCCTGCGCACTGGGGCCCGCGGGGGCGTGCGCCCTGGCGCCCTCTGCTGGCGGCGCGGAGAGCGGCGGCCCGGGCTTTCCCCCGCCTCTCCCGGCACGTGGGTGACTTTCCGACCTTCCGTCTCCTCGCCCGCACTCCCCGTTGGAATTTAAGTTACGTTTAAACGTGCCAGGGAAGGATCCCTGGCTTTGGTGTGAGATCTGAATTTGAATCCAGCCTTCACTTGCGGTTTAGTGTGATGCTGATTTGGATATTCGGTCTCCAGTCAATTTTCCTACGTGTGATATAGAGGCTGCCTCCCAGCGGTTGCATTATAATCACACTTGGAGGGAAAAATGGAATACCCAGTGCCTCACAGCCAGTTCATCACCGTCGTTTCTTTGATGCCACAACTACCCTGGTTCTCCTATGTCTGGTTCTGCCTCTCTGCTCCCTCATCCCTCCGTGGCCTTTTCTCCAAATTAAATCTTAATCTTGCTGCTCCTCTCTCTGAAATCCCTTTCTTGGGAGAAATCTTTAATTGTCAGGACTTACACTCTCACCTTTGTAATGATCATAGTTGAATATTCCATCAGCCTTGTTGTTCACTTGCTCAGTCGTGACTGACTCGAGACCCCATGAACTGCGGCATGCCAGGTTTCTCTGTCCTTTACTAGCTCCTGGAGTTTACTCAAACTCATGTCCATTGACTCAGTGATCTCATCCAACCATCTCATCTGTTGCCTCCTTCTCTTCTTGCCCTCAATCTTTCCCAGCAAGAGGGTCTTTTCCAATGACTCGGCTCTTCGCATCCCGTGGTGAAAGTATTGGAGCTTCAGCTTTGCAGGGAGCTGCCAGTGAGAACGGGGTCCTTTGTCTGAAGGACACAGCTCTGGGAGCTGCCTCAGTCCTTGAGGGTTTGCTTGCAAACATAGCTCTCTGTCCCGCCACCCCAGAGATTAAGCGCTTATTTACTGCAGGCACCTGGAGTTCTGTGCAAACTTCTCACGCACAGAGAAATGTTATCTGGTGTAAGAAATAATAACAGGGTGCCATTCCCATGCTCTCAAGATTTCTTGTGACTGTTTGTAAGATGTGTAGGTCAAACAAAGAAAATGTTAACTGTCTTGTCTTTCTCACGCTCTTCTGTATAAATATGAGATGCTGAATAAAGTTGGTGTCAGACTGCGTCCCTTCGTGGAGACGTGTCTGAACCTCTCAACCCCATCTTTGTTGTAGATTTCTCTTGCTTTAGTTTCTTTTCTCAGCCCCGCCGTGCACGTTCTCGGGACCTGATCAACTGCCGGCTGGCACCGGCAGGTGGCGCCCGAACAGGGACTCGGGAATCGGAGCGCGAGGACGGCCGCTGCCCACCAAGATTGAGGTAAGTGACAAGGAATTCCTAATTAATTAAATGAAGTAAAAGGGGCAGGGAGTGTTACTGTCGAGAGTAATAAATCATGGGACAAGGCAATAGCCGCCAGTTATTTGTACATATGTTGAAAACTATGTTAAAAGGTAGGGGAATTCATGTAAATAAGTTACAGCTAGAGAAGTTTTTACTTTTTATAGAAGAGGTTTGTCCCTGGTTTCCAGAGGAAGGAACAGTTAGTCTGGAAACTTGGAAAAAGATAAGAAAACAATTGCAGACATATTATTCCATACATGGTCCCAATCGTGTTCCTGTGGATGCTTTTTCTTTGTGGACTCTCATAAGAGACTGTCTGGATCCTGAACATGGGGGACATAAAATTCAAACGGCTCTCAGGGATTCCACAGAACCCGAAGTTGCAGAGCCTTCCGCCCCTCCACCTGAGCCGCTTTATGCTGTGCCTGAGGGAACAGCTTGTAAGGCTGCAGGGAATGATGATATGTTAAGCTCTGATGAACAGGAAGAGTTAAATGAACAAGTGGCTCAGTACCATAGGGAGGATATGCCTTGGGAAATGATGGTTAACATGCAATCCCCCTCGGGAAAAAGGGGAATTAAAGCATTCAGGGCTTTCTGAAGAACAGCTGGAGAATTTAATTCAGAAGATTGTTATAGCAGTAAAAAAGGAGGCACAGGGAGACTCCCACTCCAGCCAGCCTGTGCCTCCAGCATGTCCTCCCTTGGTTCTTGCTGGACTCGATCCACCTCCGCCTTTTGTAGAGCCGCGAGAGCTTATATCTATCCCTGCTTCTTTGCCTGGTGAAAACATAAAAATTAGAAGTGAGATATTATTATCTCCTCTTCAACAAGCGATTAAGCGAGCTAATGAAGAAAGAGAACATATTCCCGGGTTTTCAAGAATCTATCCAGTATTTGAAAATGCTCAACAGCAGAGGTATTATAAACCGCTGCCCTTTAAGCAACTAAAAGAGTTAAAAATGGCTTGTGCACAATACGGCCCGACTGCGCCGTTTACTCAGGCTATTATAGAGGCTTTAGGAAATCAAAATCTGCCACCTAATGATTGGAAACAGGTTGCTCGGGCTTGTTTATCTGGAGGAGATTATTTACTATGGAAATCTGAGTTTGCTGAGCAGTGTGGGATCACAGCTGATATCCATCGGCGACAGGGACTGTACACCACTTATGAAATGATGGTGGGAGAGGGAGATTATCGAGACACTAATAGTCAACTTAATTATTTGCCTGGAGCCTACCCTCAGATTAGTGCTGCGGCTTTACGAGCATGGAAAAAGCTTCCAAATTCTGATAAAAAGACTGAAGATTTATCTAAAATTCGCCAGGGGCCAGATGAACCATATCAGGATTTTGTTGCCCGCCTGCTTGAGGCAATTGGTGAAGTGATAGGGGATGAACAGGCGGGGATGGTGTTGGCTAAACAGCTTGCTTATGAGAATGCCAGTTCGGCTTGTCAAGCTGCCTTGAGACCTTACAGAAAAAAGGGAGGCTTATCTGATTATGTACGGATTTGTGCCGATATCGGCCCTTCCTACATTCAAGGCATAACTTTGGCCACAACATCACAGGAAAAGACAGTCAAAGAAGTACTGTATCAACAACAAAAGCGAGATAAGGGATAAAATTTTACAATTTGCTCACTACCACCAATTTCTCTTCCCAAAAATTGTTGTTTCTCAGCCCCTAACTGTATTTACTGATGGCTCTTCTAATGGAATAGCTAGTTTGATTATACAGCACAATACCACCGCCTGGCGTACTAATTATAAGTCTGCTCAAAAAGTAGAACTATTTGCCGTTTTTCAGGCTTTATTACAAATCTCTGCTCCATTTAATTTATATTCAGACAGTCAATATATCATAAGAGCCTTAAACACTATTGAGACTGTTCCATTTATTGGTACTCTGAATTCTACTATCCAAACTCTTTTTCGTGATATACAACATTTAATTTGCTCCAGAGTTAATAAATGCTATTTCGGTTATATTTGTGCTCACTCTGGACTTCCTGGACCTTTAACACGAGGCAATGCTTTGGCTGACGAAGCTACACGTATGATATTTCCTTCATTGGAACAAATGGCAAAGACTTCTCACAGCTTACACCATCAAAACAGTAATAGCTTGAGACTTCAATTTGACATTACTCGAGAAGCTGCCAGACAGATTGTTAAGCAATGTCAAACATGTCCTCAATTTTTTAGTGTCCCTCATTATGGAGTTAATCCCCGAGGATTGTTGCCAAACGATATATGGCAAATGGATGTTACCCATATTCCTGAATTTGGTAAACAAAAATTTGTTTATGTTACTATTGACACCTTCTCCGGCTTTTTACATGCCTCTCTACAATCTGAAAAAGCTAACATTGTATAGCTCATTGCATTAAATGTTTTGCTGTTATGGGAACCCCTAAGACCATAAAAACAGACAATGGTCCAAGATACACTAGAAAAAATTTTCAACTATTTTGTACGCAATTGTCTATCTCACATAAAACATGTATCCCTTATAATCCTCAAGGTCAAGAAATTATTGAACGGGCACATCAAACTCTCAAACTTCAATTACAAAAACTAAAAAAGGGGGAATTGTATCCCAATACCCCCTCCAACTCTCTAAACCATGCTTTATTTGTTCTAAATTTTTTACAATTGGATATAAGTGGCCGTTTAGCAGCACAGCGATTTTGGAATTTTGATGTGCAAACAATAAGACCTAAAGTCTTTTGGAAAGACCCACTTGGAAAATGGTATGGACCAGATCCTGTACTAATCTGGGGACGAGGGCATGTTTGTGTTTTCCCACAGGATGCCGAAGCGCCGCGCTGGCTGCCGGAAAGGTTGGTACGCACGGTGGAGACGATCGCTAGTAAACCAGATGAAGAGATTGGCGATTCAAGAGCATGATGAATTACCATCTCGGCAACAACTTCAGGCATTGATGCGAGAGGCACAGAATCGTGTTGCTGTGCAGGGCCTTTAAGCTTTCTGATAACCTTATTAATTATCTTAAATCAGATTAATACTGCACATTCTGAAGAATATTCAAATGCTTACTGGGCTTATTTTCCCGATCCTCCCCTTCTCCAACCGGTGGGCTGGGAGGGTCGGTCCATTCCCATATACACTAATGATACTGTGGCTTTGGGTGGTTTTTCAGATAAACATATTATTCCTAATCAAGTTAATTTAGCTTATCATGGAGTGTTTGATCGCTTACCTATTTGTCTGTCTAGATATTTTAATTCAACAGGATGTCTTTTTGTTGGGGAGTCAGGATATGCTGATCATGACAATGGTTGGAGCCTATACATTCCTGGAGTAACGAAAGAATCTGGAACTCCTCAACGCCGTAATGGAACTGGTCCTTTAGATATCCCTTTCTGCGACTTTGGAACAAGGGGAAGAGTCACTGCTGCACCATGGAAACTGTGTCGAGATGGAACTGCTACGGTTTATAACATATTTGGGACAAATGAGTCATTGTGAGACTGGTCTCCAGACTCGGCCCGAAACCCTGGAGCTCAGGACAATAGGAACTTTGCATCCCGTATTTGGAACTTGGGCGGCTCTAAAGTGTTCCAAACTGAAATCTGGAAATTAGCTGCTGCCCTTGGATGTGAGGGTTCCTACCTTCAGGTGGGATCGAAAGTGAGACACGGTTATTTATGGAATCTCACCATGAGGTACCCTCGTGCATGTGTGCCTCACCCTTATGCTTTACTAGTAGGATCTGTAAACATACAACCTGGGTTACGAAATTATGATGTAACTTGTAACAATTGTACCTTAACTAACTGCATTAGGGGAATTCTAATCAAACTAGGGTTCTAGTCTTAAGACAGCCTGCTTTTGTTATGGTTCCTGTAAAGATCAATGGGTCTTGGTATGATGAAAGAGGACTTGAACTTTGGAGAGAAGTAGAGGGTGCTTTAATGCGTTATCGTAGGGGAATAGGGTTAGTAATTCTGGGATTTGTAGCTTTGGTAACCCTTATTGCTTCCTCGATTACTGCAGCCTTGACCCTGGCACACTCAGTGCAAACTGCAACTTTTGTTAATAATCTGGCACAAAATGTATCCGTTACCCTGGGGACTCAAGAAGATATTGACAAAAAGCTAGAAGATCGATTGAATGCCCTTTATGATGTTGTAAAATTTTTAGGTAAAGAGGTTCAAAGTATAAAGTTGAGATTACGGGTACAATGTCTGCTGATTTTCGATGGATCTGTGTTACCCCAAAAAACTATAATGGTAGTAAAACTGCTTGGGATAAGGTGAAAGCTCATTTAGAAGGTATTTGGCATAATGAAAATATTTCCTTAGATTTACTGCATCTACATCAAGAAATAATGAGCATTGAAAATGCACCTAGACCTGATTTGGATGTTGCAAAAAGAGCTGAGTCTTTTGTTAAAAAACTTTTTCGACATGTACCTACCGTCAATAGTATTTGGTACTTGGGAGTGGCCATAGGAGGACTATTCTTAATAATTTTAACTGTTTTATTTCTTGCACCTTGTTTAATTAAAAAACTGATTGATGATCTATGGATGATAAAGGCTTCCATCTATGAAAATGGTCTGCGGTTGAAGGAACATAAGCGTGCACCTATATAAAAAGAAAGGGGGAGATGTGGGGAGCTGCCCGTGAGTACGGGGTCCTTTGTCCAAAGGACACAGCTCTGGGAGCTGCCTCAGTCCTTGAGGGTTTGCTTGCAAACATAGCTCTCTGTCCTGCCACCCCAGAGATTAAGCGCTTATTTACTGCAGGCACCTGGAGTTCTGTGCAAACTTCTCACGCACAGAGAAATGTTATCTGGTGTAAGAAATAATAACAGGGTGCCATTCCCATGCTCTCAAGATTTCTTGTGACTGTTTGTAAGATGTGTAGGTCAAACAAAGAAAATGTTAACTGTCTTGTCTTTCTCACGCTCTTCTGTATAAATATGAGATGCTGAATAAAGTTGGGGTCAGACTGCGTCCCTTCGTGGAGACGTGTCTCAACCTCTCGACCCCATCTTTGTTGTAGATTTCTCTTGCTTTAGTTTCTTTTCTCAGCCCCGCCGTGCACGTTCTTGGGACCTGATCGACTGCCGGCTGGCACCAGCAAGCTTCAGCATCAGTCCTTCCAATGAATATTCAGGATTGAGTTCCTTTAGGATTGACTGGTTGGATCTCCTTGCAGTCCAAGGGAGTCTCAAGGGAGTCTTCTCCAGCAAAACAGTTCAAAAACATGAATTCTTCAGCTCTCAGCCTTCTCTATGGTCCAACTCTCATATCCATCAGCCTCGAGTTCTCACCTAAACTCTAGTCCCAAATTCCAGATAAATACAGGCATTTGTGTTTGCTCCAAAGCCAGCACATCAAAACTGAAATCTTCCTCTTCTTCCCCTTCCTCCACTCAGATTGGTTTCTGTGCCTGACATTACTGTTTCTATTAATAGCAGTTTAATTTTCCCTGTCCTTGATCATAAAACCTTATAATCCGATTAAGCATAGAAAGCAGTCTCCCTCCTGCCCATATGGAAGGCTGTGCTCTTATCTGGAGGTTCGACTGAGGAAGAAGCCACTTTCAAGCTTGATTAGATTGTAAGCAGAATTACTGAAGCTTTTTGAGTGAGGGTCTCAGCTTTTTCCCGGCTGTTGTCTGGAGACTACCCTCAGGTCACAGATGTTCCCACACTTCCTTACCATGGCCTTCTCCAACATGGCTGCTCACTAAATCAAGCTTGGAGAGAGAAACTCTGAGCTCAGGGAAGGCCCAGTCCTTCTTTTAAGGGCTTTTATTTGATTAAATCAGGGTTTCCCAGGTGGCTCAGTGGAAAGAATTTGCCCACCAATGCAGGAGAGAATGAGAGACATGAGTTGAGTCCCTGTGTCAGGAAGATCCCCTGGAGGAAGACATAGCAGCCCACTCAAGGATTCTTGCTTGGAGAATCCCATGGATAGAGGAGCCTGGTGGGCTACAGTCCATGGGGTCACAAAGAGTCAGTAAGTCAGAGCACACACACAGTATTCAATACCCAAGGGCCTGACACCCAAATCGTGATTTAGGGTCTTAATTACATTTGCAAAGTCCATCATCCAGAGGACTTCCCTGGTGGTACAATGGTTAAGAATCCCTTCAAAACAGGGGATGCAGATTCTATTTATGGTCAGGGAACTAAGATCTCACTTACCACGGAGCAACTAGAGAAGCTGAAAGGAAGACCAACACTTTCAAAAAAGAAAGAAAAAGAAAATCCTTCATCTGTTCCTATTCATTCAGTTCAGTTCAGTTCAGTCGCTCAGTCGTGTCCCACTCTTTGTGACCCCATGAACTGCAGCACACCAGGCCCCCCTGTCCATCACCAACTCCCGGAGTTCATCCAAACTCATGTGCATAGAGTCGGTGATACCATCCAGCCATCTCATCCTCTGTTATCCCCTTCTCCTCCTGCCCCCAATCCCTCCCAGCATCAGAGTCATTTCCAATGAGTTAACTCTTCGTATGACGTGGCCAAAGTATTGGAGTTACAGCTTTAGCATCAGTCCTTCCAATGAACACCCAGGACTGATCTCCTTTATGATGGACTGGTTGGATCTCCTTGCAGTCCAAGGGACTCTCATGAGTCTTCTCCAGCACCACAGTTTAAAAGCATCAATTTTTCGGTGGTCAACTTTCTTGACCGTCCAACTCTCACATCCATTCATGATCACTGGAAAAACCATAGCCTTGACTAGACGGACCTTTGTTGGCAAAGTAATGTCTCTGCTTTTCAATATGCTATCTAGGTTGGTCATAACTTTCCTTCCAAGGATTAAGCCTCTTTTAATTTCATGGCAGCAGTCACCACCTGCAGTGATTTTGGAGCCCAGAAAAATAAAGTCTGTTTTATTTTTCCACTGTTTCCCCATCTATTTCCCATGAAGCGATGGGACTGGATGCCATGATCTTTGTTTTCTGAATGTTGAGCTTTAAGCCAACTTTTTCACTCTCCACTTTCACTTTCATCAAGAGGCTTTTGAGTTCCTCTTCACTTTCTGCCATAAGGGTGGTGTCATCTGCATATCTGAAATTATTGATATTTCTCCTGGCAATCTTGATTCCAGCTTGTGCTTCTTCCAGCCCAGCGTTTCTCATGATGTACTCTGCATATAAGTTAAATAAGCCGGGTAACAATATACAGCCTTGGCGTACTCTTTTTCCTATTTGGAACCAGTCTGTTGTTCCATGTCCAGTTCTAACTGTTGCTTCCTGACCTGCATACAGATTTCTCAAGAGGCAGGTCAGGTGGTCTGGTATTCCCATCTCTTTCACAATTTTCCACAGTTTATTGTGATCCACACAGTCAAAGGCTTTGGCATAGTCAATAAAGCAGAAATAGATGTTTTTCTGGAACTCTCTTGCTTTTTCCATGATCCAGTGGATGTTGGCAATTTGATCTCTGGTTCCTCTGCCTTTTCTAAAACCAGGTTAAACATCTGGACGTTCACGGTTCACATATTGCTGACGCCTGGCTTGGAGAATTTTGAGTATTACTTTACTAGCGTGTGAGATGAGTGCAATTGTGTGGTCGTTTGAGCTTTCTTTGGCATTGCCTTTCTTTGGGACTGGAATGAAAACTGACCTTTTCCAGTCCTGTGGCCACTGCTGAGTTTTCCAAATTTGCTGGCATATTGAGTGTAGCACTTTCACAGCATCATCTTTCAGTATTTGAAATAGCTCAACTGGAATTCCATCACCTCCACTTAGCTTTGTTCATAGTGATGCTTCCTAAGGCCCACTTGACTTCACATTCCAGGATGTCTGGCTCTAGATCACACCATCGTGATTATCTTGGTCATGAAGATCTTTTTTGTACAGTTCTTCTGTGTATTCTTGCCACCTCTTCTTAATATCTTCTGCTTCTGTTAAGTCCATACCATTTCTGTCCTTTATCGAGCCCATCTTTGCATCAAATGTTCCCTTGGTATCTCTAATTTTCTTGAAGAGATCTCTAGTCTTTCCCATTCTGTTGTTTTCCTCTATTTCTTTACATTGATTGCTGAGGAAGACTTTCTTACCTCTCCTTGCTATTCTTTGGAACTCTGCATTCAGATGCTTATATCTTTCCTTTTCTCCTTTGCTTTTCGCTTCTCTTCTTTTCACAGCTATTTGTAAGGCTTCCTCAGACAGCCATTTTGCTTTTTTGCATTTCTTTTCCATGGGGATGGTCTTGATCCCTGTCTCCTGTACAATGTCACGAACCTCTGTCCATAGTTCATCAGGCACTCTATCTATCAGATCTAGGCCCTTAAATCTATTTCTTGCTTCCACTGTATAATCATAAGGAATTTGATTTAGGTCATACCTGAATGGTCTAGTGGTTTTCCCTACTTTCTTCAATTTAAGTCTGAATTTGGCAATAAGGAGTTCATGATCTGAGCCACAGTCAGCTCCCACTCTTGTTTTTGCTGACTGTATAGAGCTTCTCCATCTTTGGCTGGAAAGAATATAAGCAATCTGATTTCGGTGTTGACCATCTGGTGATGTCCATGTATAGAGTCTTCTCTTGTGTTGTTGGAAGAGGGTGTTTGCTATGACCAGTGTGTTCTCTCTCTCTCTCTCTACTAGCCTTTGCCCTGCTTCATTCCGTATTCCAAGGCCAAATTTGCCTGTTACCCCAGGTGTTTCTTGACTTCCTACTTTTGCATTCCAGTTCCCTATAATGAAAAGGACATCTTTTTTTGGGAGTTAGTTCTAAAAGGTCTTGTAGGTCTTCATAGAACCGTTCAACTTCAGCTTCTTCAGCGTTACTGGTTGGGGCATAGACTTGGATTACTGTGATAATGAATGGTTTGCCTTGGAAACGAACAGAGATCATTTTGTGGTTTTTGAGATTGCATCCAAGTACTGCATTTCGGACTCTTCTGTAGACCATGATGGCTACTCCTAGTCATTAGCTGCAGGCAAGTCACAGGTGCTGTCTTACCCTCAAGGGTGTAAACAGCAGGAGCAGGAATCTTGAGGCCACCTAAGGTCTGTTGGCCACATGGTTCTTCACCTCACAGAATCCTTTTCTTCTACTGAATTACTGTAACATACGTGGGAACTGCTAATATGACACAAGTTCCTTTCTGCAATGTTCATTTGTGGGTATATGTGTGTACGTAAGCGCATTTGTCCTCTCTAACAATATTATAAACTCCTGGTAGGTCTGTACTTCTCCCAAATTTCTTTCAGGATGCTGGACATATAGGAAGCACTTATGAAGTGTTTGCAGGATAAAATAATGACCTGAATTACAAAAGCATTCTTCATGGATAAATCCAATGATCATTCACTCATTCAAAATGGATGAGAGGCACAGAGCAGAGTGTCTAAGAACAGAAATGCTGGAGCCAGACTGTCTGGGCTGAATCCCAGATCTGTTACTCGCTCTGAGGCCTTAGGCAAGTTGCTTATCCCGTCTCTGCCTTAGTTTCCCCATCTGTGACCTAAGTATGATACCAGTTTCCTTTTCATAGAGTTATTATCAGAATGAAGTTAATAATCGTGAAGTATTTTGAACTGTCCCTGGCTCACTGGCAGTACTATGGCTGTTGATTAAAAATTAAACGCCTCCCCTGAGTCAGATGCTGTGTTAAGCACCAGAGCACAAAGATGAGTGAGACCGAGTCCCTGCAACCAAGACACTCGCAATCCAGAAGACAGGTACGTTATTTCTCTCTCTTTACTTGCCATTTCAGTACTAAGAATGAAAACACGTGTTTTGCCATTAATGGGCATAAAATCCTTAGTCAATATGTAAATAATATTGAAAGACCATTTTTGAAGTGTTCTTTTTGAAAGACAGAGAATGTTTTCATTAAAACTTATTCAGGATAGGGAAAACTTGTATTGAAATGTGTTCAAGAAAGAGTTAACTTTCAAGACAATCTATTTAAAATTGCAGAAAGAGACTTGCAAGCTGCTTAAGAACTTGCATATTTAGACCTCAAGAGTCTGTCTGGATTACAGAGGGGACAACCCCACTGAACCGATGGGGTTCAGTGGTCTGACACTGTTACGGTGCCTAAGACACGTCTTCATAAACCACACTGCATCCAGAGGAAGACGATCATAACAGTGCTTGAGAAAAACCATTAGAGGAACTAGGAGTAGGTATTCAGCTTGAGAAAGACTAAGCAGGGCAATGAGAATTATTTTCCAGCATGGAAAAGCTCTCTGGTTCAGGAGGAAAAACCTATATTTGCTCTAGGAGATAGGATGAGGACTAGATTTCGATCAATCACAGTTGAGGGCTGTCTGAGAGAAGATGACTAACAAGAGCATTGGTTTTGAAGTCAAAGAGGCCTGAGTACCAACCTCAGCTTCATGGAACCCCTCGTCCTTTCACACTGGTCCCCTAGCATCTCTGGCCTCTGATCAGGGCAGAATTCCAACTGGGTACCGCCCGCCTTTTTGCACATGATGGGATAGGAGGTCAGAAGAGGGGTGTCCTTCAGCCTGAAATCCTTTTCTCTGTTTTTCTTTTTTCTTTTTTTCTGAAAGAAACTGAAAGTGTTAGTCACTCAGTCGTGACCGACTCTTTGCAACCCCATGGAGTGTAGCCCACCAGGCTCCTCTGTCCATGGAATTCTCCAGGCAAGAATACTGGAGTGGGTGGCCATTCCCTTCTCCAGGGGATCTTCCCCAACCCAGGGATTGAACCTGAGTCTCTTGCATTGCAGGCAGATTCTTTATCATGTGAACCACCAGGGAAGCCTAGTGAACTTACATTTGTCCTTCCAGACTCAGCCAGAAGCTGATCATAGCGATAAACCAGATATTCCCACTCCAGTTAGAACAGTGGTCCCCAAACTTTTTGGCACCAGGGACTGCTTTCATGGAAGAGTTTTCCCACAGCTTGGGGCGGTGGAGGGGTGGAAGGGGCGGGGATAGTACTGAGAAGATTCAAGCAAGTACAGTTACTGTGCGCTTTATTTCAATTAGTATTCCATCGGCTGCACCTCAGATCATCAGGCATTAGATGCCGGAGGTTGGGGAAACCTGACTTAAAATATCTACCTATTAAGTATACCTGCCTGCTAGAATTATATATTCCCCTGTTCCTCACTTTGGCCACCTGATGCAAAGAACTGACTCATTGGAAAAGACCCTGATACTGGGAAAGATGGAAGGCAGGAGAAGGGGTCGACAGAGGATGAGATGGTTGGATGCCATTACCAACTCTATGGACATGAGTTTGAGTGAACTCCGGGAGTTGGTCATGGACAGGGAGGCCTGGCGTGCTGCAGGCCATGGGGTTGCAAAGAGTCGGACAGGACTGAGTGACTGAACTGACTTGAGTGTTCCTCACACCGTGAGTCTTTGGGAACAGAGCCATGCATCTTATTTATCTTTCTCTTTGCAGCATTTGGGTTCTAAGAAAAGCAGTTTGAATGAACAAGTGTTTTCATTAGTAAATATTATTTGGCCTGTCCACCCTTGGATCAAAAGTCCTTAAGTGTTGGGAACTCCAGTCACAGCACTTGTTTTTGCTATTGATATTGACATATTTGTCTTCAATGTCTTGTCCAGTTGAACAGATATATTGCCAACATCATCATTTCTCTGATTCCAGGGGTATCTAGCCCCTAAATTTTCATTTAAAAAAATATTTATTTATTTGGCTGGCCTGGGTCTTAGTTGCAGCATGTGGGATCTAGTTCCCTGACCTGGGGAACTTTGATCAAACCCAGGCCCCCTGCATTGGGAGAACAGAGTCTTAGCTATTTAACCAGAGAAGTCCCTAAATTCTCATTCTTTTGCAGTGGAAAAGGTGCTGCCCCTGGGGTGGTGTTGAGTGTGGTACGGAGAGCACACAGTCAAGATTTGGAGACTGAAGATTTCACCTTTGTAGCTCTGACTTCCACTCCTCCTCCCAGGCACCATCATCTCTATGGGAATGGAGCATTCTTTCAACTTAGATTCTTGCAAAGGATGGTAATTTTTTTCCTTTTAAATTGTTCTCAGAGGATGGTAATTCATATAGTGAGGGATAGTCGGTACCCACCAAGCTATCAAGGCAGATTATAATTAAACATTTAATTCCCTATTTTTTAATATTCTTGTATTTTGGTACCCATCAGTTCAGTTCAGTTCAATTCAGTCGCGTCCGACTGTTTGTGACCCAGGGACTGCAGCATGCCAGCCCTCCCTGTCCATCACCAACTCCCGGAGTTTACCCAAACTCATGTCCATCGAGTCGGTGATGCCATCCAGCCATCTCATCCTCTATCGTCCCCTTCTCCTCCCCGCTTCAATCTTTCCCAGCATCAGGGTCTCTTCCAATGGGTCAGTTCTCCCCACAATCTTTCCCAGCATCAGGGTCTTTTCCAATGGGTCAGTTCTCCCCATCAGGTGGCCAAAGTATTGGAGTTTCAGCTTCAGCATCAGTCCTTCCAGTGAATAGTCAGGACTGATTTCCTTTAGGATGGACTGGTTGGATCTCCTTGCTGTCCAACATCTATTTATTTAAAATTTATTTTTATTTATTTCTTAGCTGTGCTCTGTGGCATGGGGGATTTTCATTCTCTGAGCAGAGATGGAACCTGGGCTCACTGCAGTGGAAGTGTGGAATCCTAACCACTAGGAGGCCAGGAAAGTCCCAAAGCAGGTTGATTTCTTTACTTCTAAAAAAGTATCAGTCAATGTACTGCCAAAACCACAGTTTCTTTCCTTATTATTGAACATCTTTTCACTGTAGAAATTTAAAAAATTTTACTTTATTTTAATAAGAATTACCTCTACAGGAAGAAGAAGGTATAATATGCCACTCTGGGTAACAAGAGGAGGTGAAGATACAGATATGTAATTGCTTATTTATCCACAGACTCTCTCTAGAGGGATACATAGGATTATGATAATACCAGTTACCCCCAGGAGAAGAACAGGCAGGGTAGGAAGGAGACTTCTGGGGGGTTGAATCATGTAAATTACTTCACTTCCTTCCATACAAACATAAGCCAGGTAATAACTTTATGCCACTGACTTTGAAGGCATTGTTCAAGCGGCTTGCCATGTCACCGGGCCATTACTGTCAAATTAACGTGGTTGTGGGAAAATAAAGCTTAAGTACTTGGTCAGCAAGTGGCACTTGTGGACTGTGAGGGAGGAAGTTCAGCTGTGTCTAACATCGCTTGGGTTTTACCATCATTTTCTATTTTTAAAATTCTTTCATTTTCTTCCCGATTCAATTAACAAGTTTTTATTTA
The DNA here is from genome assembly GCF_029407905.1 of Bubalus kerabau. Classification (NCBI taxonomy): domain Eukaryota; kingdom Metazoa; phylum Chordata; class Mammalia; order Artiodactyla; family Bovidae; genus Bubalus; species Bubalus kerabau. The sequence goes on along the minus strand of NC_073633.1, from coordinate 105,376,909 downwards.
GTGCCTACTCTCTGCCCAGTAGTGTCCTAGGAATTCTAGGAGATATGAAAGAAGCCTACATGAAACAATTTTTAACGTTCTTGCCAAGTGTGGGGATCACTGTGGAATGGAGTGGTGAGCAAGTTGTCTTGGAAGCCGAGCCTTGAATTGAGGCATGGAGAGCAACGGAAGGCTTAGACAAGCGGAAGGCGGGCAGGAGGTGCTCTGAGCCAGGAGACACGGCTCATCAGGGGGCCTTAGGGGAGAGGAGAGAAATGTGGATGGTCAAAGAAGCTGAGGCTGGTTTATAATTAAGGCCCAAGGTCAAGCAGAGCAGCTTAGCTGTGAGGGTCCACTGGGAGTGATAAACCCCAGGGAGCGGTCAGCCTAGCATTAACAATGGAAAGAAGAGAGAGCAGAAACCAGAGGCACGGAGACCACCCTTGTTGCAATAATCTAGATGTAAAATGATGAGGGGTGAAGGTTTGGACTAGAATGATGGCGGGGAGGTGGCATTCAGGGACAAAGAGGAAAGAAAGCATTCCTGAGACATTTCAAAGGAGGAAGTAGCAAGCAGGTCTTGAGGATAGGCTGGGGATGGAGAGAAAGAACACTCACACATAATGTCAGTCTTTCTAGTTTATGAGACCAGAAAGTGACTCATTTTCTCTTTTCTTTCCTTGCACACACATTGACCCCCTCATGGCATCCAGCTGAAATTCAGTTATAAGCAGAATTTATTTTTTTCCCAGTTGAAAACGTGTAATCTTATTTGCTTTGAGCTCCATTACCCAACCTGAGTCTTGCCTGGGGTTTGTTCTCCCATAGCACTTCTAGGATGAAGCTTTCCCCTTAGGCCTTGTTAGTCCTGTGTGTGGTGTACAGGTTTATCACCCACTAAACCTTTTGAGAGCAGGGACCATGAGTAAGTACTCAATAAGTGTCAGTTAACTGTTGAAGAAATGAAATCTAAATGAAATTTAACATACGAAAGCTTTCCAGGGGCTTCCCTGGTGGTCCAGTTGTTATGAATCTGTGCATCATGGCTGCAGGATCCCACACCCCTGCCTTGCAGATGGCTGCTGCAACTAGAAAAAAAGTCCACAGGCCGGAAGGAAGACAAAGCTTTCCAGAAACAAAGCTAATTTAAAAATAATTTACATTAAATTTACATAACAGAAGTTTCTCTGCTCCAGTCACTCAAACCACTGGCCAAGTACGAGCGAAACACCTATTATGATGGTGTTAGGACCACACAGTCTTATTCCTTGGCTTAAGTGTAGACTGCAATAATAATAATAATAATGATGCAGTGTAATAATACCATATAATAATAAAAGTTGCTATTAGGGGTCAGAATGAAGCACTTCAGTATGTTTTACACAAGTTGCTGGATAGTGATTATTTTCATTATTTCACAGGACATGAGCAGGCACAGAAGGTTAAGAAATTTGCAAAGGTCCTCCAGCTAGTTAGCGTTGGCAGCTGAGATTCGAACCCAGACAACTGGACTCTGGAGTTCGCCTATCCTTAAAGCGCCACTTTGGACGCATGAACATACAGCTCTGCTGAAGACCGAAAGGTTATTTGAGGCATATCAATCTTTTTGGAGGCTTCCCCGGTGACTCAGACTGTAAAGAATCTGCCTGCAGTGCGGGAAACCGGGGCGCAATCCCTGGGTTGGGAAGACCCCCTGGAGAAAGGCATGGCAGTCCACTCCACTATTTTTGCTTGGAGAACCCCATGGACAGAGGAGCCTGGTGGGCTACAGCCCATGGGGTCGCAAGGAGTTGGACACGACTGAACGACTTTCACACACAATCTTTTTTAGGGGAAGGGGACTTTGCCACCCCGTATACCAATCCTTCCCACCCTGTTATCAATCCTTTTTTTATGGAGTATGCCCTTAGACGATAGCAAGGGAGAAGAAATAGACTATTTGAACAGTTTTCAGACATGTAGACGAGTAAACGAACAACTCCGGCGATAATACCCTTTTACCGATCACCTAGTAACGCGGGAATAACACCCTTTACCTGGCACCGAAATGTTACCCCCTCCTCTCATTTTTATTAAGGCCTCGCTTTATTTGGAAACTCTTAAAATAATCGGTCATATGATTCAAACAAGCAGCGGCGCGCCCCCTCCCCGGCGGCCGGGCGCAGCTGTCCGCGCCTCCCCCGCCCGCATTCCAGCCCTCTGAGGTCACGGGCCGCCGCCGCCTCTCCGGATCCGCCCGCCCGCCCGGCCCGGGGGAGGGACGCCCGGGCCCGGCCGCCCCGCTGCTCCGGCCGCGCGTCCTCCGGCTGCCCCGCCCGCGCCGGGCCTCTGCGTGCGGCGCCGCCGGCCCCAGCTGCGGGCCTCCGCCCTCGGCGCGGGGGAATGCACCGCGGGCCGGGGCCGGGGAGACAGGAAGCGAGGCGCGTGGGGCCCGTGAGCGCGCCGCGGCGCAGGCTGGAGTGCGGGCGCGGCTGCGGCGGCAGCGCGGCGGGGCCCTGCAAGGCGGGCCGCTGAGCGGGTCGCACGGCCCCGAGGATGAGGCGGCGGGAGCAGGTGAGGGCGCGGGGCCCGGGCCCGCGGGGGGGAGGCGGGGGCTGAGCGCGGGGCTGTGTCCGCCAGCCGGCACCCCCGAGTCCGGGGAGGACGCGTCCCGGCTGCCCAGACCCGAGGCAGGGACGAGCGTAACAAAGAGAAAACTCTTCCAGGCTCTCTTCCACTTGAGGCATTTGCAGAGGGGTCTTGAACTTGTATTCGGAGCTCCTCGGTTGATTGTGAGCGGCTTAATTCTGCATCGGGGCTTTAGAAGTCTTAGGTATGTTTGTGCCTGTCGGAATATTAAGTGCGAGATTTGCCAGATAACTTTGGCGAGAAGGAGAGGAACGAAGGACGGTTTCGTGGTGATGGCTTGTTTTGCTTTTGGAGTAAAGAGTGTTTACTCTGGAAAAAAGAATTCTTGGGTCTGCAAATTCCGACTTGTGATTTCTGCAAATCCTGATTAGACTGGCCGCTTTTGGCATGCCCGTCTTATTTTCTTTTTTGCTGAAAAAGCCCTATAATAGCGTATGCTCGCAAACGCGTTCAAAATACTCCGTGTGCGCCAGGTGACAACCGCTGTATGCCTAAGGGTTGCTGACAGATTTTTTTTAACTTTGGGGTATGATAGAAAATTTATTCTTAAAGTAGTTGTCTGTCGTTTCCAGCACATTTTATTCTCGAGTTCTACGCATAAATGTGTTCTGGACAAATATGCGTTGGATTTAATGCTATATATCTATTCATTATTCTAAGAATACACTTTTAGAGATTATTTTATTTGAAAGCATCATTAGTAAAATTACACGTAATGAGGACTCTAGCAACAAAGCGGAAAACTACAGGATTCAGAATTTAAAAGTGTATTTGAGAAGCCTCTGAGAGGGGATGTAAAAACATTAAAATGAATAAATACCTCAGTCTACCTTTTGAATCCTTGAACATGATTAATATATACCTATTTTTTAAATTTCAAAACAAAGTGATCTTGTAGAGAAACAAAATATCTTAGTATATTTTCCTGCAAAAGCTAGTTATGAATGTCTATTTAGTAGTTAATCAGTTAAGACTTCAGACGCAGCTACCTTTCAAATTATTTCATATTATTTTACACCTGAAACAGACACCCCTCCAAAGCATCTTCAATTTCTACTCCTCTATTCAAACATTCGTAACTTTATGACAATATTTGGTAGCAAATACTGTACCTAACTGAAAATTGTGTAAATTGTTTCACGCACACACACCCTTCCATTTTTTCAATTACTTTTTATATAACATCTACCAAAATAAAAAAGAGAAAACGTTGGCTTGTCTTTATACTTGATGCAATAAAATATTTCAAACTCAGGGACAGCAAAGTTTTACTCTGCTTCATCAGAGCTTAAGTTGATAATTATATAATGTAACATCTACTGCCTTCAAGGCGTAATTCTATATTTGCAGTGAAGTGAATACTATGTTTGAACATCCCCAATACAAATTTTCATCTTTCCTCTGTACAACTTAACTGTTCTGTTTCCAGTTACCATAATTTGTATGTAAAATTTAAATTCATTACCTTATCTCTTGATAGGGTATTTAGCATATCTATCTATAAGGGTATCTATAATCTTTTAAAATTTATACATGCATGGCTCATAGGCATTTTTCTAGTTGAAAGCTTATTATTTCAGGTTCTCACTTCTTGATTTTTTTTTTACTTTTCATTTTGTCTCAACGAGCTATTTGGTTTATACCCTGACACAAACAAGAGCACTGAAAACTGCAGGTGGAGCCCATGTCTTTTCATAATATCTATTTTCTATTCCCTTCTTTAGTAAGGTGCTTTTACCTTCCAGAGGGACACAGCAAATGCTGTTAAATTAACACAGTGGCTTATGCACTTCTAGTTTTCTTTCTTCTTCTGGCCTTTTCCGTCTATTTCCTGTTTTTAACTTTTATTTTTCTGGCTATCTGTGGATAACCAGAGCTCAAACAAACAAAACCCAAACCCAGACAACAAAAGCAGAAAGTCGTGGTTGGGTCCTTATTAGAGATACAGCCATGTATGTAGTTATAGCATGCTTGTAATCTGCTTAAGAGCAAGGACGGCTTAGCAATTGATTCCTTTTAGACTTTCTGTAGGGCTTCCCTCGGAGAAGGCAGTGGCATCCCACTCCAGTACTCTTGCCTGAAAAATCCCTTGGACGGAGGAGCCTGGTGGGCTGCAGTCCATGGGGTCGCGAAGAGTCTGAGCGACTTCACTTTCACTTTTCTGCATTGGAGAAGGAAATGGCAACCCACTCCAGTGTTCTTGCCTGGAGAATCCTAGGGATGGGGGAGCCTGGTGGGCTGCCGTCTATGGGGTCGCAGAGAGTCGGAGAGGACTGAAGCGACTCAGCAGCAGCAGCAGCAGCAGCAGGGCTTCCCTGCTGGCTCAGCTGGTAAAGAATCCGCCTGCAAGGCGGGAGACCTGGGTTCAGTCCCTGGGAGAAGGAACGGCCTCCCACTCCAGTACTGTGGCCTGGAGAATCCATGTACAGTCCACGGGGTCGCAAAGAGTCGCACACGACTGAGAGACTTTCAGTAGACGTCTCCACAAGGCCCACTGGGGGCTTCCCCGGTGGCGCTAGAGGTAAAGAACCCGCCTGACTAATGCAGGCAGAACTAAGAGACAGGGGGGTCGGTCCCTGGGTCGGGAAGATTCCCCTGGAGAAGGACTGGCAACCCACTCCAGTGTTCTTGCCTGGAGCATCCCATGGACAGAGGAGCCTGGTGGGCTACAGTCCATGGGGTCGCAGGGTCCAACAGGAGTGTTGGACTGCAGCGACTTAGCACACACGCCTAAAGGCCCGCTCCAGGGCCTTGTCCTCAGAGGCGCAGTCCACTTCAGTGAGATGGAATTCTAAAGCGAGGTCTGCCAAAGCCTAGTCTAAGAGCTAAACGCTGGTTCTCCTCACCCCCGCCGCCACCCCGGCCCAGCCCTGAGAGCCCATTACCTCTGCGGCTGAGGCGCAGTGGGGGAGGCGAGACCGACGAGGGCGAGTCTGGGGTCGGCCCCCGGCTCAGCCCGCCCCGCTGTGAGGCCGAGAGAGCGCCGCTTCTCCCGAGGACCGGCTTCCGTGTCCGCGGGGGCTGGCGCTGCCCCTCCGCGCGGCGGTTCCCGGCCCCGGCGCAGGGTAACCAGCTGCGACCGAGTCCAAGGCGGCGTCCTCGGAGGCAGCCTCTGTTCAGAAGACGACGGAGGGCGGGGGCTGTCCCGGGATTCTGGCCATATCTGCGATTTTGTCGACTTGTTGGGGTGTGGGGGGGGGGCGATTAAAAAAAAATCCTGTCGGTGTCAAAGTTCCAAGCTGCCGCTCAAGGCCGTCTTGCTTCCGCCCAGGACGCTTCCGACCCTGCGACCCCATGGACTGTAGCCCACCAGGCTCCTCTGTCCATGGGATGCGCCAGGCAAGAACACTGGAGTGGGTTGCCAGTCCTTCTCCAGGGGAATCTTCCCGACCCAGGGACCGACCCCCCTGTCTCTTAGTTCTGCCTGCATTAGTCAGGCGGGTTCTTTACCTCTAGCGCCACCGGAGAAGCCCCCAGTGGGCCTTGTGGAGACGTCTAGTGAAAGCAACCAACTGGCGTGCTTAAAAAGGTTTTACGTCACGTGTTTGGGGTGTGGTGGGGGCAGTTCTGAGGTAAAGGGACCCGGCTCAAACCGCACGCGTGTCTGCGGGGGCTCTAGGCGGGTGCTTTAAGCGTTCCCTCCGGCGTCAGCCCGAGCCTGTCCGCCCTCCGGGAGCGTCCGTTCGGAAACGCGGCGGCAGGCGGAGGGTTCCGGCGCCTCCGAGGCCGCCGGTTGCCCGGGCAACGCCGCCCACTCTTCCGGGAGCGAGGAGTCGGAGCCCTCGGCGCTGTGGGCCGCACGGGCTCGTTGAGCGCAGTGCTCGCGTCTTTATCTCGGGATGGAGTTCGAAACCTCGTCCCGCTCCTCTTCAGGGCTGTGGCGCCGCCTCGGGGAAGGCTCACCGCCTCTAGGCGTCCCCACCCGGAGACGGGCGAGGGCCGGGCTTCTCCGAGCTGACAGGCTTCTGCTTGGTAATCCGGTCAGCGGCGCGTGTAGAGTCTTTTACAGTTTGTTTATAAATAAATCGAAATGGTGACGTAAATATCTGTAAACCGGGAAGTTCTGCAAATGCCTGTTAAGTGTTCACCTCATTTGAACCTCACAGCTGCCACATGTGACGGGATGATTCCATTCGGGTTCGGCATTAATTTGCCTAATTGGGACTTGAACGTAGCTCTTTTGGAGGTTTGTTTTTTATTTTTTTGGCAATTAACTCATTTAAGGGCTAAAGATACAGTTGGAGTATCGGGGAGCCAAAAAGAGTTAACTATGAAAAAACCCCAAAATTTTAGGAAAGAGGACCACTGATTCTCGCTACTAAATTTGGGGCTATCGTGCCAGCCCTTGTCTCGTTTCGTCCTGAAGGCAGCCGCACGCGGTGGCTACTATTTGTGGAATTGAATGAGGGGTGGAGTCTGACCCGGGGCCTAACACACCTCTGCTGTGAAACTTCTCCAGCCCCTCCCAGATCCTTCTAAGGCCTTTCCCCCCCCCCCAGAGGGAAGGTAAAGCTTATTCCTTAGATACAGCTTTTATTGATTTTTATTTTTAAAAACAAAGCCGGAGTTGCTGTCGCCCCTGTAACCAGCGTCCCTCTCTCCCCAGCACTGGCGTGGGAGCTCCCATCACCTGGTCTTTGGAGACTCGGTTGCTTTTTGATGGCAGCAGCTTCTGGGTGAGCAGTCGGAGACTCCGCAGTGCTCTTCCTGTCGGGACGGGATCGCTTTCTCTGGCCATCAACACCCCTGGAGTGCTGGCGGTGCTGTTCGCTTTTTACCCCTTCCAGCTCTTGAAGGGAGAAGAAGATGCCACTACCATTTGGACTGAAACTGAAACGCACGCGGCGTTACACCGTATCCAGCAAGAGCTGCCTAGTTGCCCGGATCCAGCTGCTCAACAATGAGTTCGTAGAGTTCACGCTGTCCGTGGAGAGCACTGGCCAGGAGAGCCTGGAGGCTGTGGCCCAAAGACTGGAGCTGCGGGAGGTAAGCCACCCCCCCCCCCCCACCCCCCGCAAAAAAAAAAAAAAAATTAAACTGCAGGCTGCTGCTGCTACTGCTGCTAAGTTGCTTCAGTCGTGTCCGACTCTGTGCGACCCCATAGACGGAAGCCCACCAGGCTCCCCCGTCCCTGGGATTCTCCAGGCAAGAACACTGGATTGGGTTGCCATTTCCTTCTCCAATGCATGAAAGTGAAAAGTGAAAGGGAAGTCGCTCAGTCCTGTCCGACTGTTAGCGACCCCATGGACTACAGCCTACCAGGCTTCTCCATCCATAGGATTTTCCAGGCAAGAGTACTGGAGTGGGGTGCCATTGCCTTCTCCAGCCGAATTTTGCTCCTTCCTTCCAAGCTACTATAAATGCCCGCTGGCTGTGTTTTCTCAAAGTACCTCCCTGGCCAGGATTATCTGGGGCTTCCCTGCTGGTAAAGAATCTTCCTGCAATGCAAGAGACCCAGATTCCAGCCTTGGGTGGGGAAGATCCCCTGGAGGAGGGCATGGCAACCCACTCCAGCGTTCTTGCCTGGAGAATCTCATGGAGAGAGGAGGCTGGAGGGCTACATACAGTCCATGGGTTGAAAAGAGTCAGACACCGCTGAAGTGGTTTGCCACACAGGCGCTAGGATAACCTGAGTTGAGCTTGTGAGCCCCTCTCCCTGTGAGGAGGGAATGAAACAGAACAAAGAGGACTTTTCTTGGGGATGCCCCTTAAAAGAACTGGAGAGGGTTGGATGGCATCACCGACTCAGTGGACATGAGTTTGAGTAGCTCCGGGAGTTGGGGATGGACAGGGAGGCCTGACGTGCTGCGGTTCATGGGGTCCAAAAGGGTTGGACACGGCTGAGCGACTGAACTGAACTGAGATGAGGTTTGTTTTTTTTCCTTACACATTTATTTATTTATTTGGCTGTGCCAGGTCCTAGTTGCAGAGAAGGCGATAGCAACCCACTCCAGTACTCTCACCTGGAAAATCCCATGGACGGGGGAGCCTGGTGGGCTACAGTCCATGGGGTCTCGAAGAGTCGGACACGACTGAGCGACTTGACTTTCACTTTTGATTTTCATGCATTGGAGAAGGAAATGGCAACCCACTCCAGTGTTCTTGCCTGGAGAATCCCAGGGACGGGGGAGCCTGGTGGGCTGCCGTCTATGGGGTCGCACAGTCGGACACGACTGAAGCGATGCAGCAGCAGCAGCAGGTCCTAGTTGCGGCATGCACGATCTTTTAGCTGCCATGGGTGGGATCTAGTTCCCTGACTAGGGATGGAACTCCGGACCCCTGGGTTGAGAGTGTGGAGTCTTAGCCACTGGACCACCAGGGATATCCCCACAATGCCTGAGTTTTGAAAATGTTTATATGTTCTCCCAAAATGTAAACCAAAATGAAACAGGAATGCATGTTGGCATCTGCGTGAAGAAGCCATCTTGGAAATGGGTCCTTTCAGCCCCCAGGCATCCGGCAGACACCTAGGCAGGTCCTGCCCAAATTCTTGACCCACAGAACTGTGAGCAAGATAAAATAGTTGTTTTAAACCACTTAATAAAAAAAAAAGAAAGGAATGCGTTTTGGAGTGTCCAAGGAGTTCTGACCTTGTAGTATTGATCCCACATGGGTCATCCTGATTTAGTAGCCATGTTTGTTCATTTGTTCAGCATTCAGTGACTCTTTTGCGCGTGCATGCCTGCGTGCTTAGTCACTTAAATAGCGTCCAACTCTTTGTGACCGCGACCTTTTGGACTGTAGCCAGCTAGGTTCCTCTGTCCATGAGATTCTCCAGGCAAGAAGACTGGAGTGGGTTGCCATGCCCTCCTTTAGGGGATCTTCCCAACCCAGGGATCGAGCCCGAGTCTCTTACGTCTCCTGCATTGGCAGACAGGTTCTTTACCATCTGAGCCACCAAGGGAAGCCCTTTGTTTTCCACAGGTCAAGCCAAATTTTGAGAGACATGTTTCGGTTTGAATTCGTGGTTTCTGCATCAGTTTAGTTGTTTAACCTTAGGTGAGGAATGTGACCTGTCTGAGCTCTGGTTTCCTCATCTGAACCACGGGGTAACAGTGATGCTAACGCTCGGAATGACTGTGTGATTTAATGTGCATGTAACGCCATAGCTCTGATAACTATAGTCTGTTACAGCAATCATAGGATTTTCCTGGAAAAGCCCTAACCCAGCCTAAAGGAAGCTGTGGCGTCCTCAAGCATCCACATAATGTCTTGCATTTAAAATGCTATGTAAGGCCTGTGAAGAAAAGGGCTCTAATTAAACCCAGGTCTCTTCTGGTCTTTGGCTGCCTGTTTCTGGGGTAAGAGAAAGAGGGAAAAGCTAGTTATTTCACTTAAATGCCTATGTTAGGGTCTAAGTCAAGAATAGATAAACTGCCCCTGGTGAGCATCCCATCATTGCATCAGTCAGTATTAAAGACATTAAGGGCCAAGCACATTGAAAAAGACCCTGATGCTGGGAAAGATGGGAGGGCAGAAGAAGAAGGGGACAACAGAGGATGAGGTCGTTGAATGGCATCATCTACTCAATGGACACGAAAGGGAGGGGAAAGTCGCTTAGTCATGTCTAATTCTTTGTGACCCCATGGACTGTAGCCCTCCAGGCTCCTCTGTCCATGGAATTCTCCAAGCCAAAATGCCAGAGTGGGCAGCATTCCCTTCTCCAGGGGATCTTCCCAACCCAGGGATTGAACCCAGGTCTCCTGCATTGCGGGCAGATTCTTGACCAGCTGAACCACCGGGGAATTCCAATGGACATGAGTCTGAGCAAACTCTGGGAGGTGGTGAAGGACAGGGAAGCCCAGCCTGCTGCAGTCCATGGGGTCACAAAGAGTCGGACACGACTGAGCAACTGAGCAGCACATATAGGTACCAGGAGCTCAGCCTGGCGTTGGTACTGGTAAGAGATAGGCACAAGGCACGTGATAATGAGGGAAGCAGGAGGTGCTGTAGACGTTAGGGAGAGGCAGCGGAGGGAAGGCTTCCTGGGGCGAGTGATGTCTGAGCTGGGCCCCGAAGGATGGGGCGGGGTGGTCAGTCAGGGGCTGGAAAAGAGTGGCCCCACATGGCCAGAGACACGAGGCAGGTAATCTGCCTGGCACCTGGGGAGGCAGAGGTAACGCTGCAGACCAGGGTCCCCCCAGTGCGGGGTTCTTAAGGTTTGGGGCTTGTCCTGCAAATGAGGAAGTTAGTGAAGAGTTTTTATTTTTTAACTTTATTAAAAATAATTGATTTTTTTTTTTTTTGGCCACACTGAGAGGCATGCAGGATCTTAGTTCCTAGACCAGGAATCAAACCCATGCCCCCCCTGCAGTAGAAGCATAGAGTCTTCACCCCTGGACTGCCAGGGAAGTCCCAGTGAAGAGTTTTTTAAACACACACGTGAAACCCTGCCGCCTCAGGAGAAAATGATTTGAAAAGAGCGGTTGTGGTGCAGATAGCAGTCACTTGGATCTGGATGGGGCTGAGGAGGAGTGAGCCGAGTCTGGAGATCTTGGGGATCTACCTGTCAGGTGCGGAGGGACTGGCCAGGGTCCAGGTGGATCCTAAGGTTTCCGGTAAATGGTGGGGATCGCCCCCGAGGGAAGAAACGCAGAAGGAAGAGCAGGCTGGAGGGGAGTTGGCGGAGGCGTGTGGGCCGCTGGCCTCCGACACTCTGAGCTTCCCGCCCCAGTTGGAGACGCTGAGCAGGCAGAGCATGCGCGGGTCCGGAGCTCAGGTGAGAGGAACCTTAGAAGGAAAGGAAGTGCAGCGGCCCGAGAAGGGGAAAGTGAACCAGAAGAGCCCGCCTCAGTGACTGGTCCTGCCTGCTTGCGTTTATTTAGTCCCGACTCTTGTTCCCTTCACCCATTTTTCCTTTTTTCCTTTTTTTTTTTTCTCCCCTGTGGTTTCTTTCTCATGCACCTGGTCTGCCTATAACCAGTAGAGTCAATTTCTTGAAGAACTGTGGTTAATTTATTAGTCACAATGAATTAACTATGGTTAATATGTTAAGACCTGGACAGCCTTATAAGCACAGGTTGAACTGAGCCCACAGGCATTGCTTTGCTTCTCTGTTAGTCAGGAAGCCCAGAGATGCTGCCATCCCTTGTTTGCGATTATCAGACTCAGAAACGAGCAGCTTCATCCAGCTGTGGGTATATGATGAGAGTGATTTTTTAACAGAAAGGAAGAGTGCTCTAGGTGGGAACAGGTGTGACCCCTAGAAAATGTCTTGCCCCCGGATGGGCTGTCCCACCATTTCCAACATTTTAGTACAGTCATGGTCAGAAAGTTAGTTTGTATAGCAAACTTTTCAAAGCTTCAGAAGCTCTGCTCTGTAGGATATAAACAGGTGGCTTAGGCCCAGGCCTAATTCTGCCCAATGACTGTTGAGAAATCATCTGAGTCAGGGCAGCGGCTGTTCTTACTTTGTGTCCATACATCACTCATGAGATTCAGTCAAGAGATAGTGGTTTGTTATCTTGCACTAGTCTCCTGTCAAGAAAGCTCAGAATCATAGCATGTAGATTTGGCTGATAAGATTTTGCTACTGCCCAAATTTAAGCTGGTAGCATAAATCTTTACTTTCTTTGATAGTTGAATATCATTTCACTTCTATTGTGAATCCGCCTGCAATGTAGGAGACCTGGTTCGATTCCTGGGTCAGGAATATCTGCTGAAGAAGGGATAGGCTACCCACTCCAGTATCCTTGGGCTTCCTTGGTAGCTCAGCTGGTAAAGAATCCACCTGCAGTGTGGGAGACCTGACTTTGTTCCCTGGGTTGGGAAGATCCCCGGGAGAAGGGAATGGCTACCCACTCCAGTATTCTGGCCTGGAGAATTCCATGGACTATTCTATGGGGTCGCAAAGAGCTGGACGTGAGTTTCACTTTTCTTTTTTCTATTATGACAGTTACAAGGGCTATACAGTAATACCATTATAACGCTATACCTGGCAGCTTCAACTGTAGGGTAGTATTTTATTTCTTAAGCTGAATGTGTGATTAAATGATGTTTGTCAGTCTTCATAGTTTTTTTTTTTTTGACCATGTGAGATATTTGATAGTACATTAAGGAACTAAAACCTAAAAGGTTAGTATATTTATATCCACTATAGTTAACGTGCGTTGTCAACTTTTTTCTGAACCCACTGTATTTGAGCTGTGAAAAGTGGCTTTTTAAAATGAGGGGGGCGGATTGCTGCAGGAAAACATTGCTGTTCGTGATAGCAACAGCCTCTCAGAGCTGTTGAAATTCCTTGCATGTCCTTGAGTTTCATAGCACTGTTTCAAGAGAGGCTGTCAAAGTTTTTACAGAATTTAAGGGGAATTGTGAAAGTGTGTGTTACCGAGGTTTGATGGAGGTGTGAGACAAGAGTGTGCCACCCACGGGGCAGTGTTGAAAGGATGTTGCAGTCTAGAGCGCGATGGTCAGACCTAGGCCTGCTTCAGAGGGTAAGCCCTGTGTCACCCCAGCTCAGTGGGAATTTGTAAAACCAGGATGCAAGTGCAGTCATGTACGATGAGATACAGAATTCCGGTGTCTCACCGTGAATTATGATGCGGGCTCTGAGTGTGTGTGCCCTCTGGCTAGGCCAGGATCTCCCCGTGGGCAGGCCGCTGGGAGTCAGAGCAAACCGGACAGTGCTTGGTGAGCGTGGAATCAGAGGGGAAGCTGCCCGGAAAGCCTCACGTGTGTCTTCCCAGGGGAGCGGCCGCGCCCGGGACAGTCGCGGCGTCCTGTCTGGGCCGTCCCGGCCGGCGCTGCCTCGGTCGGCCTCCTGCGCGGGCCGGCCCGTCGGCGACTGCTGAGGCGTTGGCCGCTGCTTGGAAACGCCTGGGCTTGGTCCCGCTGTTGCCACCTACCAGATGTGTGCTCTTGGGCCAGTTTCTTAATTCCCAAGCCCAGCGGCGTTGCATCTGTGAGCTGGGGCTGATACTGTTGCCTCTGTGACAGGGGTTGTGAGGATACAGTCTTAGCTAGAAACCTCAGCAGAGCACCTGGCATTTAGGAGACTCTCCAGGTGTTACTCTGCAGCGCCGTTGTTGGTGTCTGTGACTCCCGTTTCCACGCTACGCTGACTGACCTCTTCAAACGAACGCCTTTCTTTCTTTTATAAGTGTCTTTGCTTCTTCCTTTTACTAAGAGAATACATGTTTGTTTATAAAATGTTCTTATATCGATAGTACAAATAAGGAAAGTGGCCACTGGTAATGGCACTTCTTACCTTACTAAACAGAATTCTAGTAAAGCACTGTAATTTAGCAGGTATATTGGAACCTCTGTTTTCCTGCAGGGGTAATTAATTTGTACAGCATCACTGCCCACAAACAGAGCTTCAGTAGGTCTTTACTTCTCTGTTTCTTCCCTCTTGCTCTCAAACTAACCTCTAGGATTTAAACAAACAAACAAAAATGAAATTTTGACTTAAGGTTTATATTTTTTCTCTAAGGCACGTCTTTCTCAGCAATTCTTTTAAAGCTTATATTACATTTGATAATCACATTTTAATTGTGCTCTCCTGTGTTTTAATTAGATTCATTGCAAAATATTATTTATTTTCTTAAAAATTTTAATTCATTTATTATCTCGGCTGTGCTGGGTCTTCGTTCCTGCATGTGGGTTTGTTTTTTCCTCTAGTGTGGCGAGTAGGACCCCCCCTCCAGCTGGTCCAGGCTTCTCCCCGCTTGCAGTGGCTTCTGCTGTGGAGCGCGGGCTTCGGGGCGTGCGGGCTCGGTGGTTGCGGCTCCTGGGCTGTGGAGCTCAGGCCCAAGGGCTGTGGCGCGCGGCTCAGCCGCTCTGGTGTGTGGCGTCCTCCCGGCTCAGCCGTCTTCCCATGTCTCCTGCACCGGCAGGCAGGTTCTCAATCGCCGAGCCACCAGGGACGCTCCCTCTCTGCAGCTTCTTGCTCAGCAGACTGCCCTTGCTCCATATGCTTTTAATCATTGTGTGTGTCTGTCTTCATTCGTTGATACACATTCATCGAAACTCACTAGGCACCCTGTGCCCGGGTCCTGTGCCTGGGGTCGCAGTTTATGGAGCTTCGGAGGACCCAGAAGAACTGGTTTCTACCTCCCACCCCCGCCTCACGGTACCTCACATTCATATGATCCAGCCATTCTCCTTCTTGGTGTATGTCTTAGTCCACTCAGGCTGCTCTAACGAAATATCACACATGGCGTGGCCCATAAACCACAGAGAGTGATCTCTCACCCTTCTGGAGGCTGGGGGTCAAAGGTCAAGCTGTCGCCTGGTCAGGCTCCACTGAGAGCCCGCCTCTCTGGCTGGAGGCTTCCTGGTATCTCACTGTGTCCTCACAGGGCAGAGCAGGGGAAATGTAATTTCTTTTATAGCATGTCTGTCTTTATCTTAATGTTCTTATTCAGTTTAAATTTGCATTTGGTTGGAGTTTTTAAGTTTTTAGATCTCCAGTTAGGAAAACAGGACGTTTTAAAAATCCTGGAAGCCTTCTGGGGACTTCCCTGGTGGTCCAGTGGTTAAGACTCTCATTGCTAGGTCTGGGTTGGATCCTGGTCAGGGAACTGGGATCCCACAAGCCCCGTGGCACAGCCAAAAGAGAAAAAAAACAAGCCTGGAAAGCTTTTGAAGATAACGTTTTCATGCTTCTACTGTGATACATAATGTGTTAGTTTTATAGCTTAAGTTTTAGAGGGCAGTTTTCTTTCAGCTGTTTGTGAATATTTTGTGTAGAGGGAACAAGGATCCCCATTGTTTTCTGCATGTATAGCATATATACATAACTTTTCCAAATAACAGTTTTCAAATGGCTACTAAGCACCCCTAAGGTTACCTCTGAAGCACTTTATTAAAAAAGTTAAAAAGTCTAGCAAAACTTAGAAGTTCTCACTATGGCCTCTCATTTTAAAATTATAATTTGATATTTGGTTACTTTGTTCTGATTTATCACAGATATTCAGAAAATTGTATTTGAAATGCATCACACACGTGCCAAGTTTTTACTCCTTGGTCTGTAACCTCCGTCACAGTAGGACTGCTGTATCACCCGTGTCTGAAGTGGCGCCTGCGCCTCCTACTGTGGGCTTCCGCAGGGCTCAGCGGTAGAGGACCCACCTGCAGTGCCAGAGGCAGCAGGCTCCATCCCTGGAAACATCTCCTGGACAAGGGAATGGCAACCCATTCTAGAATTGTTGCCTGGGAAATCCCATGGATGGAGGGGCTTGGTGGGCTACAGCCAGTGGGGTCGCAGAGAGTCAGACACGACTGAGGGAACAACACGACCACCACCACCCTACAGTGCGTGGTTGCTGAATCAGTGTCTGCTTAGTTTAAAAGTTAAGGTTCTTGCTTTGAATTTAGACTGATAAGCAGAGACCACAGTTCAGTCAAGTCAGCCTTTATTTGCTGTATGATTTTACTTCCTGGAGAGAGTTGAACATTTACAGACTTTGAGCAGAGGTAGCAGAGAACCTCTTTTCTTTAGACTTTTTTCTTTTTCATTTTGAGATTCTTCTGAAATACTTAGAGCGTGTGTTTCAGAGGCTGTCTGGGATGAGATTGCTCTGTCGGGGGAATGGCAGCTTCTTTGCTGAACTTTAAACCGATTCTTCTCACAGTGTTTTCTGGCAAATGGGGACATTTTTTGGCTGCGGGATTTGTTGGAATCGAAGAGGAATGGAGCATTTAATACAAACCATTGCTCTCAAGCACTACTTTAGAAAGTGTTCTTGGCCATCAGAGTGTTTTATTTTAAATTAGCGTCTTAGGTATTCCAAATATCCACTGACCTTATCTTGACTGTTACCTGAGTAGGCCTCAAGAATTTAATGCGCATTTCCGTCTGTACTAGCTATTTTCATTTGGACTCTAAAAATAGCTGAAATACGTGTAAGGTATTGTAGAGTACCTGCAAACTTTTTAGCCTTTGGACTGAGCATTTACTCATTCAGGTATGTAAGTTATAAAACAGTTAAGGTTGAGTTATAGACAAGGATCAGTAAATATTTTAGTTTGATCTATTGGACCATCTGAAGCAAATTTAAATCTTAGATTGGCCTCTCTATCTAAGTAAAGAAAGCTTTCCAAAGTCCGAACTTGATTATAAATGAGCAAGGATTTTTCTTGATTCTTAGATTTTTCTGTTACTTCTCTTACTTGGTCTAAATAATTAAAACTAGTCATATAAGTAAGTAGAGGGATTTTATGTACAAACACGGAGATATTATGCACTTTACAATAAAGTATCACACAAGTTATTACAGACTTTGGACAGCTGTTTACTCAAAGAAACGGAGTGTTCAGTCTTCACTGAATTTCTAATAAATTTAGGGGCTCACGGTCTGAGATGTTCTGCCAGTGCTGGATTTTTCACCTGAGACATTGGCGATGTCCTTGAATGTCTCTCACCAGTGGTCTGTCCCAGCAGTGTGGTCTCGTGACCATATGGAATCGAGAGCGAATTTGCTCGTATACAGAGGTTTGTGAGTTGGTAACAAAATGGCAGACAGGAGAACTGATGGAATTTTAGGGGAGCCCTCTAAGCTCTTCATTATCCTTGGTGCTTACGGCTTCAGATCCCATTCCTCGTGACACTGGACGCTGCTAACAACTCTCTGCCATCCTCCTTGTGGGTGGATGAACGTCGTAGCTGGAAGCTTAGCATCTCTTATTTAATGCTCACAGTGAGTTGGGCATTATCTCTTCCATTTTAAAAGGAGGAAACTGAAGTTCTGTAAAATAGGGTGATTTTGCAGTGCTAACCTGGGCAATCATACAGGTAATACGCAGAGGAGCCAGAATTTGAGTTTGTATGTGTCAGACTTCTTCTGCTTGAACTTTGACCCTTAAAGTTTTTGTTTTTTTTTTTTAACGAGTTTTAAAATCTTAAGTATCATGGACCCTTTGGAGAATCTGATCAAAATGCAGAATCTTGCACACAATTTCAGGTGAGTCTAGGATCCACCCCTCTTTGCATTCATCAATGAGCTCAGGTGGTGGACCTCGAAGCCTCCTGGATGAGGCAGTCTTTCCCCTTCTCTCGGCTAAACAGGGTCTCTTTCTTCCCTACTCTTTCTTTTTCCAGAGGGAAGGTGGCGGTAGTGAACATTTGTGAAAAATTCAAGACCTTGATATTTTTAAGAAAATAATTTGCCTCTGAAGTATCACTCCTTACCCCTTTCCCCAACCAATGCCTGTTTTGAATGGCCTTTAGATTTTAGGAAAGGGCATTTGGGATATTCATTTCCTCTCTTGGATAACTTACTGTTAGCAAAAAAAAGGAAATCTCCTTTCAAGGAGGAAAGGGAGCAGGTTGTGAACGGTAGCGCCTTCATTGCGCCTCTGACGGTGGATCCCCGTCTTTCTCCCACCAGGCAGCGCCTTTGTGCCCACCCAGGCAGTAGGCGTGTGGCCTTGCTCCCCTGATGGGATGGGTTACTCATACTTCCTTCACGCATTAACCAACACCCCCACCCCCCAGCCCTCCGGCCGGTTGTTGAGCAGTCTACTTCATTCTTGTCAGAATACACACCCTGTCTGAACTTGGCTTTTTCTTTTCTGTTAACAAAGCTTTTGCTCATATCACTGTTTTAAACAATATGTTGGTTTAGCAAATATTTTTCTATTTGGTTCTCTAAGCAGTTTGTTCATACATAAATGTCACTTAGATTTATCTTTCAGTGAACTGACAGGATATCCAAAGGCAATTTAAATTCCTAAGAATCATCTTAAGATGTTCATCTCACTAGAATAAACATGCATGACCCAAATCCTATATGAGAAGGAGCGGCTTGTTGTAGAAATAACTCTTGTCAAGGGTTTGTGCCGCTTCATCTAGATTATCCAAATGAAGTCACTAAAAGATGTGCAGGATTTTTATTTATGACCAGGACACTGTAATTGTGTTATTTTGAACAAGTTTTAACCGAGCAGGCTAGGAAAATATACAAGTAATTCCATGCTGGGTGGTGGCAGCTCATTTCTCTGTGAATCGAAAAACAGCTTGTCTTTGCTCAGTCATGTTATAATTATTTAGACGGCTCAGTCTTGGACTTGAGAAATTAATTTCCATGTCAAGTGAATTTTTAGCAGACATCAGATTCAAGCTTTATGGGCGACCAAGCGGGGGTCCGGTGCTAGACGCACCTGAGCACTCCCTGTGTGGCCAACGGAGAACAGCTCGTCTGGATCTTGTGTCTTTCATGCGTGATTGTTGCGTGTGGTAGTAGCAGTAGCTTTCTGCTGCACGCTGACAACACGCCTAGCGCTGCACTAGACGCGTTACACACACTCAGTCTCATCCTGAGTGTGACTCAGTTCCTTCCTCCTCCCGCCGTCTCAGAAATGGAGTGGACCAGAGATGGGCAGCGTGCACACCACGGGGGGTCCTGATGCAGGACACGCGTGTCGCGTGTGTGTTCAGTTGCTCAGTTGTGCCTGACTCTTTGAGACCTTATGGACTGTAGTCCCCCAGGCTCCTCTGTCCATGGGATTTTTCCAGGCATAAAATACTGAAACGGGTTACCATTTCCTTCTCTAGGGGATCTTTCCAACCTAGGGGTCAACCCTGGGGTCAAACCTGAGCTCAGAACCTGCAGCTCCCGCCGTAGCAGGCGAGTTCTTTACCACCGAGCCACCTGGGAAGCCACTACTTGTTTAGTGTAGAGTTGTTTTTCTTTAGCCATTTCCATTTTCTTTTTTCATCATGTAAATTTGTTCATTGGTTAGCATATTTTACAGAGAAAAATGACTCCAGATGTTGTCCTTAAGTCAGCCAGTTAAGCTCAAGAACTATACCACTGAGAATGAAAATATTCCAGGTGATGTCCTTTCTCTTCCTTCTAGAGTTTGGAGTGGATTATCTAGAAAATAACCTTAATTCTCACCCATATTTTGCAAATGCTTATTTGTTTGTATTTTTGTTAATTGGCATGCATTTTGAAGTCAGATTTACGTCTGAATGGTGACTTAAGGAAAAGAAGCATGTTTGATAATGAAACATATGTCTAAGAGGACGAATCAGTGTTTGTACAGTATCTGTCCCCCGTTGCTGGAGTGCAAACTTCACTGTCCACCACAGTGCTGCCTGGGCTGCCTGGGGCAGCCAGCAAGCAGCACCCCCGGCTAGAGCTGAGGTCTTCCCGCTGCAGGCTTAGTGCTTTTCCCTCAGCAGCACACTGCTTTTTCTTTGAGCCATTGCCATTTTCCTAAAGCAATCCAGTCGTTATATTTTTTTTTAATAATTTATTTTAAAAGGAAAGAAAGAGAAAGACAAGGAAAAGTTGCCAGAGAGAAAGCCCTGTTACTGAAGGGCTAGCATTTAAGTGTAGAATTTTCTGTGCTACAGAAGACGTAATGAGAAATTTTATACTATTTCAGGGGACTTAAACGCTGATAACCAGAGCTAATGTTACTTGAGGACTTACTCTTGCGTGTTGTAAGCGCCTTAAATGTTTCTGTTTATTTCAGTTCCTACCAGGCCTATGAGAGAGGCAATCTCATACCCATTTTCTTGGTGGGGTGAACTGAGGCCAAAAGGTGTTGAGTAACTTGCTCACGGTTAAGAAACCACAACAGGACTAGTGCTTCCGGCTCCCTGATCAGCACCTTTCCCCCCAGTAGGTAACCTGGGGCCAGTGACAGGTGGCCTGCACCGAGCTCATGCCCTTAAGGGCCATTTGTCAGAGTTGCAGCCTCCCAAATCTGATGGAGATTGTTTTAAGTACTTTTGAAATTTGTTATCTTTTATTTTCATTACTACAATCTATTTTGCTTAAAATATGATGTTGAAGTTGCATCAGGCAAGGAAAGATAAAGCCTGAGAAGGAGCATGAATCACGATCAGGCCTCTAGGCATGGCTCGGAACGTCTGAAGTGCTGAGCGTAGAACTGTTTGATAGGAGGCCTCTTGCGAGCTCGTTCCCTGGCAGAGTTGGAAGCTGCAGTCTGCTGAAATACAGCCCAGGAGAGTTGCCTGTTGAGAGATTTTCCAAAGCAAGATCTGGTTGCAGTGCTGTTGGATGGACTTGGAGGCTTCTAGAGTCAGAGGCTGCACGCAGGCAAGAAACAGTGGTGGCGCTAGGGAGCCTGCTGAAGTTCTTGCTGCCTTTATTGTGGAAGCCGGGTCAGTGAGAGTCAGCTGCTCTGCACACAGGTGTCTTTCAATCTGTTACAGCAGTTCCTCCCACCACCCAAGTGTAACCATTCTGCCATCTGTGAATTACGGGCATGGGGACAGCGCCACTGTACACTGTTATTCCATCTTTAATTCTGCAAGTCATGTTTCTATCGTTTAAACTTTGGTTTTTGGCCACATCACATGGCGTATGGGGCCTTAGTTCCCTGGTCTGGGATCAAACCTGAGTCCCCTGCACTGGAAGAGCAGAATCCTAACCACTGGACCACCAGGGAAGTCCCTGTTTGTTTTTTGTTGTTGCTGTTAATTGAGACTTTTATCATTATATTCCCTTTTTTAACCATTATATTCCTTGAATATACGGTAGTTGGATATAGGAATAGAGAACAATTCCTGTTATCCTTAGTAGCACATACACACTAGTGGCTCATTCATTCTCTTCTGCTTCTGAGTAAAATGAAAACATTGTATATATTTTAAAAAATCTATTTATTTATATTTATTTATTTGACTCTACCAGGTCTTAGTTGCGGCATGTTGCGATCCTTGATCAGGAATCGAACCTGGGCCCCCTGCATTGGGAGCCCTGAGTCTTAGCTGCTGGACCACCAGGGAAATCCCTTGTATGTATTTTTAAGTAGCACTTCTTGGAATAAAATATAACTGGCATTAAAATATTGAGTGTGTGTTTCTGAGTTAAGTACTCCCCATCCCCTACCCCATTCCTTGATCCTCAATGAACAGCTTCGATTAAAAGGAAATCCATTAGACCCTTAAGGTGGCCTTTATTACATGGAACTTTATATTATTGATAAAAAAGGGAAAATAGCTTTTTTACATTAGAAAGGGATATACTTTTCTTCTTTTCTTGGAGTATTTGTGTATATGGAAGAAGTATTTGTTAAAAGTAGAAAACCCCCTAATACATATGCAAGGTAAAAAGATCAGTTCTTGTATGATGAAACCATGGTTTTCAAACTCCCTTGATTAATGAAGAAGCAAACATAGCTTGTTGTAACAGAAGTCTGAGACTCTTCACATGTATAGTTAGGATTTTAACCAGGAAAGTACTTTCCCTGATTTTTTTAATCTTCAGATCTTTCGTGGTAATACTAGCTTAATGGCAGTGCAGCTGTTGTGTGTTTTGTTTTGAGACAATGGAAAACACGTGGGGTAAAGTTCTTTTAGACAATAGATGTTAACCGTGACCATATTCGTGGATAGTTTGAAAGTCCTCGTTCTCATTCCCTTTCTCTTTCTGTGGCCTTGCCCCACATCATCATCATTTCTTTGTCTTTTGGCCACGGTCGCCTGGGATGTGGGACCTTAGGTCCCTGGTCAGGGACTGAACACACGGCTCCTGCAGTGGGGGCCCCGAGTCCTGACCACTCGACCACCACGGAAGTCCCCATAACCCTTTCAGTATAACATGAAACAGCTGTAACTTTAAAAAAACTTTTTATTTTGTATTAGGGTGTAGCCAGTTAACAAGCAGCGTGGTGATAGTTTCAGCTGAATAGCGAAGGGATTCAGCCATACATATACTTGTATCCATTCTCCCACAAACTCCCCTCCCATGCAGGCTGCCGGGTGACGTTGAGCAGAGCTCCCTGTGCCACACAGTAGGTCCTGTAAATACAGCCTGTACACACTGCTGTATTTAAAATAGTGTGTACTTGACCATCCCAAACTCCCTAACTATCCCTCCCCCCGCTTTTGCCCCCGCTCCAGTAACCATAAGTTTGTTCTCTAAGTGAAACAGCTATAATATAACCTGACAAAAGTGAATGTCAGAAAAACAAGCAGCTGTTCCTAAATAAACCCATTTCAGCCCTTCTTTTCATTTTTACATCATGTGGTTACAACTAAAAGTATTGCTCATGGTGACACAAGATAGAAGGAATAACTAATACTTCAAGAAAACATGAAAAAATTTTTTCCTGTGACTCAATTGAAATATAAAGACTGTAATATGGCCAAATTAGACCGAGGTTATCTGTCTTTTTTACTGTCCTCTCAATAAGAAGAGAACAGCTACCATTTATCCATTGTTCTAAAACACAGGCATTTGTTAATTAAGCTAATAAGCAAGCCCCAAAAGGCCCAAATTTCGGAGATTTGCACAAAGAGAATGTTCAAACTACCACATAATTGGAGTCATCTCACACGCTAGCAAAGTAATGCTCAAAATTCTCCAAACGAGGCTTCAACAGCATGTGAACCGAGAACTCCCAGATGTTCAGGCTGGGTTTAGAAAAGGCAGAGGAACCAGAGATCAAATTACCAACATCCACTGGATCATAGAAAAAGCAAGAGAGTTCCAGAAGAACATCTACTTCTGCTTTATTGACTGTGCCAAAGCCTTGACTGTGTGGATAGCACCAAACTGTGGCAAATTCCGAAAGAGGCGGGAACACCAGACACCTGACCTGCCTCCTGAGAGATCTGTACGTAGCAAGAAGCAACAGTTAGAACTGGACATGGAATAGTGGACTGGTTGCAAATCGGGAAAGGGGTACGTCAAGGCTGTATATTGTCACCCTGCTTATTTAACTTCTATGCAGAGTACATCATGAGAAACGCTGGGCTGGAAGAAGCACAAGCTGGAATCAAGATTGCCGGGAGAAATATCAATAATCTCAGATATGCAGATGACATCACCCCTTATGGCAGAAAGTGAAGAGGAACTGAAGAGCCTATTGATGAAAGTGAAAGAGGAGAGTGAAAAAGCTGGCTTAAAACTCAGCATTCAAAAAAACTAAGATCATGGCATCTTGTCTAGTCACTTCATGCAAATAGATGGGGAAACAATGGAAACAGTGAGAGACTTTATTTTTGGGGGCTTCACAATCACTGCAGATGGTGATTGCACTCATGAAATTAAAAGACGTTTGCTCCTTGGAAGAAAAACTATGACCAACCTAGACAGCATATTAAAAAACAGAGACATTACTTTGCTGACAAAGGTCTGTCTAGTCAAGGCTATGGTTTTTCCAGTGGTCATATATGAATGTGAGAGTTGGACTGTAAAGAAAGCTGAGCGCCGAAGAATGGAAGCTTTTGAACTGTGGTGTTGGAGAAGTCTCTTGCAAGTCCCTCAGACTGCAAGGAGATCCAACCAGTCCATCCTAAAGGAGATCAGTCCTTGGTGTTCATTGGAAGGAGTGATGTTGAAGCTGAAACTCCAGTACTTTGGCCACCTGATGCGAAGAGCTGACTCATTGGAAAAGAGCCTGATGCTGGGAAGGATTGAAGGCAGGAGGAGAAGGGGACGACAGAGGATGAGATAGTTGGGTGGCATCACCGACTCAATGGACATGAGTTTGAGTAAACTCCCGGAATTGGTGATGGACAGGGAGGCCTGGCATGCTGCAGTCCATAGGGTCAGAAGGAGTCGGACACAACTGAATGACTGAACTAAAGTGAATTCACTTCTTAGAATGGGATATAAGTAAGGATTCCGCAATAGAACAAACTAGTTAACTAAAATGATTGAAGAATGGAAGATTCTGGCTTACCCTCAGTTGCATGGGCCTGAAACAAGGTGACCTTGTACGTGTTAGTACACGTAGAGAACCTCAGCCCTGGATGTCGAAAGTGTGTGCGGTAACATCTCAGTCATTTCTCTCTCTTTTGCATGGTGAATTGTTATATGAATCGAAATTTCCCGTTTAATTCTAGCTTACTCTTGAAAAATGTTTGACAGTTTAATCTTATAATCTTTGTAGCACTCATCCTGATCTAACTTTTCAGATAATTGTGCTTGTCTTTCTCCTCCCATGTAACTCTCGTCATGTAAGTTACTTGAGGGTAGAAAGTGTGTTGCTGTGTTCAGTGCTGTATCTCCCTTCCACCCGGGACAGTGTTTGACACACAGGAGATACTCAGTCAGTATTCACTGAAGGAATAGATGAATCTTTCTAAGACATTGGTCCATTTTTCTTAGAAAGTACAGTATATTTTTTGAAGAGTAATCTTATTGCGTTTCAGGATCATTATTCCTTCATAGCATCTTTTTATCCAGGATGGTAAACAGAAAAGATATGAGCAGTCCTCTATATAGATAATATGTAAACAGTTTATGCCCTGGACTTTTCTTTCAAGAAAGTGGTTTACCATTTTCCTCTTTTCCTGAAAATTAAATGCTCCAGCACTGATCATTTGAGGACTTCAGTCACTTGGGCTTCAGTTGAATACGTTTCAGTATAATTTCAGGGCTAAGATGTACTTTTGTTTGTTAGCTTCTTGAGTCCTCATGTATGTAGAGTACAGTGATGTCATATATTATAACTTTGACTGTGAAATGGATAGTATATTACCTGACCAATGACAGAAGAAACTGGATTGAAATTAAACAGAAAAGAAAAGAATACTGTCTGCTCTGAGGCGCTGTGACCACCACACTATCTGTCAAAAGGAAGACGTGCTGTGCTTCATTATTTATGGCACACAGGGTGTAGAGATAAGTCTCTAGCCTTGAATTAGGTTAATACTCGTTAACTACCCTGGTTAGATGATCTCTGCTAGGGACAGGCTTTATCTAGTGCTATCTCCTCTCATCTCTCTCCTGATGAAAAGCCTTCTGACTCCTGCCTGGTCTAAGAAAAGCATCAGGATAAAATTATAGTTGCAATTTTATATGGGATTAACTTTTATCAAACTCAGTGCATCAGTGGCTTAAAAAACCCTCTGGCTAATTTGTATGTCCCTCTGCTTTAAAAATAGTACAACTAAGAGACTCTTAAAATAATTAGACAAGAAGTGACTTGGATTTGGAAGGGGTTTACATTCTGACAGGATTTGGACCTGCTTATAATAGCTGGTATCTCTTTAAACGACTGCAGTTTGGGGGCCCTGCACCTTTTATGCAAGCTCTAAGGTTTGTAAACTCTCTTTTCATCTGGTAGCAGAAAGCTGGGTTATCAAAATCACCTTGTTCTCAGAGTAAATGTTTAGTTCGTTTAAAGTAAGTCAACCACGTTGTGTCTGGAAAGAAGCCAGGTTTTGTAACTGTGTAGCTTGTTTTTATTGTAGCTCACATAACAGGCACAGTTATTTGTACACTTTTAGGGAATCGCTGTGAAACATTTAGATAGCTCTGAAGAAATCATTGAATAACTTTATGAAAACTACTGACATGTTTGTTCAGAACAAAATAGGAAAGGGTGAATATATACATGGGCAATGAAGGAAGTTTCACAAAAATTGTTCAGTGAGAATTGAGAATTAAAAAAAAGTTTACTTGACTGCGCTGGGTCTTACAGTTGCGGCAGGGGGGTCTTCCATCTTCGTCGCTTCACGTGACATCTTTTTTAGTGGCGACGTTCAAACTCTGAGTGTGGCATGTGGGATCTAGTTCCCCGAGCATCACTGAACCCGGGCCCCGGGAATTGGAGTGTGGAGTCTGAGCCACTGGACCACCAAGGAAGTCCCAATAATTGAGAACTGATCCAGAGGATCCTGGAAGTTCAGATGTTCAGAGGTTTCTACTGGAATGAGTTTCCCACAGGTCAGGTCAGCTTGCTTTGGTCACAGTGGGAGAGACAGAGCTGTGGAGAAAAAGCAGCCAAGTGGAGGTGCAGGTTCTTACGGGGAAAGGGACTGGGGGGTTAATTAGATAAGGAGTGGTGGGAGGCGTGAACCGAAAGCCAATTATTAAAGGCTGGTTTATGGGGAAATTATTACAATTAGACCAAGCCCATAAACAATACAGGGCATGCATAAAACCCAAAAATTTGGACTCAAGAAAGAGAAGACACATGATTCTAAGAAATATGTAGACCAAGTAATGACTGGTAATCGTTGAAATTTAAGGCCTACAGGGAGCCTGCCGTAAGCAAAGTTTTGTACTTTTTTTTTTTAAAGTCCTGGTAACAAAGCAGTTTTGTTTTCCGGGAAGAAGCATTCTTGACTCGGGTTTTGTTCTTTGCTCTCAGACACACCTAAAGAGATCCTACCTGCTAAGTTTACGTTCGGCCTTTTCCTCATGGCTCAGTGGTGAAGGATCCACTTGCAATGCAGGAGACGTGGGTTTGGTCCCTAGAGGAGATTGTGATTCGGGAAGATACTCTGGAGAAGGAAGTGGCAACTCACTCCAGTATTCTTGCTTGGGAAATCCCATGGACAGAGGAGCCTGGTGGGCTACAGTTCATGGGGTCTTGAAAGAATCAGATACGACTTAGCGACTCAACAACAAAACAACACCCAGGTGTTTTCAGCCCAGTTATAACTTACAAAATACTTCTGTACAACTTTTTGACAAAGGCAGGGTATGTTGCGTTATTTTCCCTGAGGTTAAGCGGAGACTCAGTGAGGAAGTGACTTGCTCAGGAGTGGATGAGTGGTGGAGCCAGGATTCAGAACCCAGCCTTTGGACCATGGGTCTGTGCTCTTGGCACTGCCCCCGCTGGTGGCAGCTATGGGAATCGCAGGCGTGGCCCCTGGAGGAAATAGACACAACACCACTTCCCTCAAATGGCAAGAATGGAAGTGTCTTTCATGGCTTTGGAGAATACGGTTGAACTTTCAAGTGAAGAAGTGAAAGCACAGTTGGCTTAAGTACTGAAAACTGTATATAAAATATATTCATTTTCTATCTATATTTGGGAAATGAAATAACTCACTTTGCCTATAATCAAGGAGAACTCCTTGGTCCAAAGACCAGTGCCAATCTTTAGAAAGGTTTATGAACTTCCCTACCCATCTTAAACAAAAGGACACTGACTAATTATTATCAACAGTGGTTGTTATTAAATACATGACTAATTAATGTTTAGAGTTAATTTGTTCCTTTGAAAAATAACTCCAGACTACTTTGTCTTTGTCATTCTTTATAATGTACTTTGAAAGAACTTTAGTTGGTCTGTGTTCTCTGTTGGTAAAAGAGTGTTACTTATCACTTCCTGCTCCTGCCGACATGCTATTTAAGTCTTTTCCCTTTCATTTGTCCACTTTTAATCTACTTTTAATTGGGTAACCAAGTTACTAAATTCATTAGAAGTATGTGTAAAATAAAGTTTTAAAAAATTCCATAAAGAGAAAGATATTTTTCTTCTTTGTCAAGGGTATGTACTTTATTACTTCCATTTTGGTAAGTCTTTCATTATTCAGTCACATTTTTGCCTATTCAGTGTTTTTCATTTCTGTTCAGATAATTGCGTCTGTCAGGTACTTGTCAAACTGCACCAAAATCTTTACCTAAGTATAGATGTTAGAAAATAAAAATATAGTTAACTCATAGCTAGGTTCATCTATTTCTGGTTCATTCTTTTCCCTTAGACTTGGTCAGATAAACTGAATTTGATGTATATAAACATTTAAATGGAGAAGGCAATGGCACCCCACTCCAGTACTCTTGCCTGGAAAATCCCATGGATGGAGGAGCCTGGAAGGCTGCAGTCCATGGGGTTGCTGAGGGTCGGACACGACTGAGCGACTTCACTTTCACTTTTCACTTTCATGCATTGGAGAAGTAAATGGCAACCCACTCCAGTGTTTTTGCCTGGAGAATCCCAGGGACGGGGGAGCCTGGTGGGCTGCCGTCTATGGGGTTGCACAGAGTCGGATACGACTGAAGCAACTTAGTAGCAGCAGCAGCAGCAAACATTTAAAAATCATTTTCTCCCCTCTTTGGTTGCACCACACGGCTTGTGAAGTTTAGTTCCCTGACCAGGGATTGAACCGGGACCCATTGCAATGGAAGTATGGAATCTTAACCACTGGACAGCCAGGGAATTCCCCTGAAAATAAAGTTTAAAAATTCTGTATTTTGATTTTAAGTATGAGAGGTTCTGATTCTTCAAAAATAACTTTTTTTGAGATGAAACTTACACAACAGAAAGTTAACCATTTCAAAGTAAACAATTTGATGGCATTTATTCCATTCACAATCTTACCTCTATCTAGTTCCAAAACATTTTTATTACTCGAAATAGGCATCCTCTCCGTAGTAAGCAGTTTCTCCCCATTCCTCCCTACTTCCACCTCTACTTTCTGTCTTCATGGATATTTCCTTTAAATGGAATTACACAATATGTGACCTTTTGTGTCTTTCTTCTTTCACTTCCGTCGCTCAGTCATGTTTGACTCTTGGTGACCCTATGGACTGCAGCACGCCAGGCTCCCTGTCCATCACCAACTCCTGGAGTTGACTCAAACTCATCCATCGAGTCAGTGATGTCATCCAACCGTCTCATCCTCTGTCGGCCCCTTCTCCTCCTTTCACTTACTGTAATGTTTCTGAGGCCCATCCATGTTGTAGCATGTATCTATCTTTTATAAAAATGACTGAATAATCTTCCATTATATGTATAAATAATTTTTCTTTTCCTCTCCCAATAGACACTTGAGTTGTTTCCACCTTTTTGGCTATTGCCAATAGTTCTGCTATAGACATGTGTATACATGTATTAAATACTTGTTTGAGTACCTATTTTTAGTTCTTACAGGAAAATAAATAGGAGTGGAACTGCTGTGTCACATGGTAATTATGTGTTTAACTTTTTGAGGAACTGCCAAACTGTTTTCCGTGGCAGCTGAACCATTTTACATTCTTACCGGCAATGTACAAGGGTTTTAATTTCTCCACTTCCTCAGCATCACTTACTTTCTGTTTTAAGTTATAGCCATCCTAATGGGTGTGGAGTGGTATCTCATTGTGGTTCTAAGTTGGATTTAACTAATGGTGATTGAGCATTTTTTTTCATGTGTTTCTTGGCCATTTGTATATGTTCTTTGGAGAAATATTTATTCAAGTCCTTTGCCTTTAAAAAAAATTGGATTGTTTGTCTTTTCATTGTTGTGTGAATTCTTTATCTATTCTAGGTTCTAGACCCTTAGAAAATACATGATTTGCAAACATTGTCTCCCATTCTATAGCCTGTCTTTTTGCTTTCTTGATTTTGGTTCTTTGATGCATGTAGTTTTAAATTTTGATGAAGTCAAATGCATCTTTTTTTTCCTTTGTTACTCATACTTTTGGTATCATGTCTAAGAATCTTATTTCCAAATTCATGGTCATGAAGATTTACTCCTGTGTTTTCTTCTAGGGAGTTGTATGATTTAGTTCTTTTTTTATGTTTTATTTTTTGGCTGTGCCATGAGGTATGTGGGATCTTAGTTCCCTGACCAGGGATTGAACCAGTGCCCCGTGCATTGAAAGTGTGGAGTCTTAACCACTGGACCACCAGGGAACCTCTGTGGTTTAGTTCTTAACATTTAGGTCACTGATCCAGTTTGAGTTAGTTTTTGTATTTGGTGTGAGGTCAGGTTCTAACCTCATTCTTAAGGATCTTCAGTTCTCCCAGGACCATTTGTTGGAGAGACTGTTTTTCTCCCCTAAATAGTGTTGACACTGTTATTGAGAATCAGTTTACCATAAATGCATGAGTTTATGTCTGGACTTACTTTTATGCCATTGGGCTAAACAGCTCTCCTTACACTGGCAGCCCACTGCTTGCGTTTTGGAGGCTTCAGGTCAGTTCAGTCGCTCAGTCGTGTCCGGCTCTGCGACCCCATGAACCGCAGCACGCCAGGCCTCCCTGTCCACCACCAACTCCCGGAGTTCACCCAGACTCACGGCCACCGGGTCAGTGATGCCATCCAGCCATCTCATCCTCTGTCGTCCCCTTCTCCTCCTGCCCCCAGTCCCTCCCAGCATCAGAGTCTTTTCCAATGAGTCAACTCTTCGCATGAGGTGGCCAAAGTACTGGAGTTTCAGCTTTAGCATCATTCCCTCCAAAGAAATCCCAGGGCTGATCTTCAGAATGGACTGGTTGGATTTCCTTGCAGTCCAAGGGACTCTCAAGAGTAGCTTTAGTAGTAAGTTTTAAAATGATAAAATGTGAGTCTCCCAACTTTGTTCTTTTTTGATATTGTTTTGCCTGTTTGGGGCCACTTAAAATTCACATGAATTTGAGGATTGGCTTTTCCATTGCTGTGAAAAAGGCTCTTGAAAGTTTGATAGGGGTTGCATTTGAATCACTTTGGGTAGTCTTACTGTCTTAATGACATTAAGTGTTCCAACCGATGAACACAGGATGTATTTCCATTTAACTTCTTTCAGCAATGTTTTGTATTGTTCAGTATATACATCTTCTCACTTCCTTGTTTAAATTTATTTGACTCTAGTATTTTTGTTTGTTTGCTTATTTTCTGTTTGATATTTTTGGTAGAGATATCTTGGAGGTTTTAAAAAAATATATAAGATCATGTTGTCTGTGAATGGACACACTTTTACTTGCTCCTTTCCATTTTGGATGCCTTTCATTTTCTTACCTAATTGCTTTGGCTAGGATTTCCAATTACAGTGTTGACTAGCAGTGGTGAACGTGGGCGTACTGGTCTTGTTTCTGATCAAAAAATTTTCAGTCTTTTACCATTCAATATGATGGTAACTGTGGGTTTTTCATAAATGCTTTTGGAGAGTTCTCTTGTTTTTCTAGTTTTTTTATTTTTTATCATGAGGTGTTGGGTTTTGCCAATTGCTTTTTCTATGTCAATTGAGAGGACTGGTTTTTTTCCCTCACATCCGTAATACTGATATATCACGTTGATTGTTTTTTTGTATGTTGAACCACTCTTGCACTCCTGGGTTGAGTCCTGCTTGGTCATGGTGTATAATCTTTTTAGTGTGCTTTTGGGTTCAGTTTTCTAGTATTTTATTGAGAATTTTTGCATCTATAATTATACAGGATATTGGTCCATAGTTTTCTTTTCAGGTGGTATCTATTGTCTGACTTTGGTATCAGGATAATGCTGGCCTGTAGAGTGAGGAAGGAAATGTTCTGTACTTGTCTTTGAATCCTCCCAAATGGACTTATACAGAAAATTCTTTGCCTGATGAAGATTTAATCACAGCATTTTATTGCTCAAATTCTACCTACTCACCTTAGAAGCAAACCATATTATAAAACCTCTGGAATCAGATGTTGTTATTTCATTCTTTATGTGTAGAAATTGTAAGAAAGCATTGAATACAAGTATTATAATGTTATAGGGTTTTAGTTACCTATATGTATATAAACATTTCTAGTAGCAACTTTAGAAATATAATACCACCTTGGAAATATTTTACATGATACAAATTGTATCAAATTTATATTTAGGCTAATTTTACATGATACAAATTTTATCAAATTTGTATTTAGGCTAATTTATCAAATTTTGGCTAGCTTTAACTACCACTTAAGATAGCACTTGAAAACAGGGATAAGTCCCAAGGCAAATACTTCACTGTGCTATAAAAGGGGTTAATGTTCCAAAGTCTTAGACTCTCCTGTGTCTAAAACAGCTAATCCACTAATAATTTACTAAATCTATATCCAGCTGTTTGCACAAGGTTCTTACTACTTCTTTATAAGGTATATCATTTGTAAAAAAACTGATTATGATGCAATTTCACAAATGCATTTCTTTTTGGTTTTCTATCCATATATGTGACATAAGTAATAAATGCATTGCTAAAGGAAATAAGCTTAGCCCATATTAAGAGTTTATTTCTTATACAATGTGCTTTTTAAGAATGCTAACAGATTATTCATGTATTTTTATATAATAATGTCTGTTCATATTCATAAATTATATAATAAACTTATAGTTTTATACTTCTATGTAAATTTTTGTGTTCAGAGTATTCAAGTCCAACTAGATTTAAAGGGAAGAGTAATGTTTATGGAGTATTTTAAAGACCTTTTAATTTTTATGACCAAAATAGTTTTAGATCCTAAAGAATGCCCAGGCTGCTGGGTTTATGGCAAAAAATAATTATTTGTAGAACTTAGTGCATAGCAGTGGTATGTGTTATATACCGAACATGGTACATGCAGTCTAAATCTAAAATAGACACAGGACTCACATACAATGAACAGAGTGCGCTGTGCTCTAAGTACCAAATAAATGTAATTAGAAAGGTTTCTTGGGTGTTTTTGGCAAGATCTTCAGTTGATTTTGTTGATGTTTGGCAGAGTGGGTAAAACTAATCTTTTTAAAACATAGTAGTTTTCTAGTGGCAAAATGCAGTCATACATGTTTTGCATTTAGATCTCACTGTGGAGTTATGAGGGAGGTATTATTGCCTTAATACAGTTGAGAAAACAGAATTGGACTAATTGACTTTTCCACTTCACAGCAAGCAAGTGTTAGAAATTAAACCCAGGACTTTGGACTTTAGCAGCAGCTTCCTCCTATTACTAATTTTTGTTTTCTGTAAGTTGCAGTTCAGATGGAAGAAATAATAGGAATAGTACCTGTTTTCCAAAAATGTAGTACTACTCTTTTCGTACAGATAACATATTTTATTTTACAAATATAATCACAACTTCAGGCAATAATTAACAGCAGAAGGACTCAACTTTCTGCTGTATTAAAAGTGTGTTTGGTTTCAAAAATTTGATTTCCATGCAGCTTTTCAAGGGTAGGCTGTCTGTCTCCTGCATGACGTGGAGAGGGGCGGACGCCGTGTGCAGTGACTTCCCGCCTTCAGTGGGCACGAGGACTACTTGAGAGTTTCGTGTCTCTGTTGGCCTCGTTGTGCTCCAGGTAATTCCAGCAGAGGTGGTGCAACGACAGCGTTTGGAGAAACACTGGTTTTAGAGTTTAACACACACAACAAACATCTATTGGATAAGGTAATAGTGGTGATTTAATCTATAATACTGCTCTAGTTCTTAGAACAGAACTTGGTCCAACATACTAAATGTTAAGAATATTCCAGTTGTGTGTGCTAATTTGGGTGACAGCTGAGAAACAGGAGAATATTCATTCTTTTATTCAAAGTTTACTGAATTCCTGCACTGCTCTAGCTATTTGGATATAAAGGGAAAACCGATACATACATTTTTGACTCTTGTTGAGTTTATATGATTAATAGACTCATTTTTTAACAACTTGTTTGTTTATTTTTGGCTGTGCTGGGTCTTCATTGCCCTGCGGGCCTTTCTGGAGTTGTCGTGAGCGGGGTGGGGGGCCTCCCCTCTGGTTGCGGCCTGCAGGCCTCTCCTGTTGGGGAGTTGTAGCACGTGGGCCCAGGAGCTGCGGCTCCCAGCCTCTGGAGCTCAGGCTCAGTAGGTACAGCGCCCGGGCTTAGTTGCTCCGCGGCATGTGGGATCTTCCTGGATCAGGGATCAAACCCATGTCTCCTGTGTTGGCAGGCGGATTCTTTACAGCTGAGCCACCAGGGAAGCCCCTAATAGACTCATTTGAAAGGTATGGGTCTTCCTTTGTTAAAAAAAAAAATTGTAAGGTAAATTTATTAATATTGAGGACATGTTTTAATATTGGTTTTTATTTCCCCCTCTGTAAATTGAAGACTCATTTTTTGAGGGTTACGGTTAAAGAAATAGCCGTGTGTTATTATTGATTGTATTATTGTTGCTCTAAAGCTGTATGAACCAATGCAGTGGCCACTAGATGTTTGCAGCTATTTCAGTCCATTAGGATTCAGTGACATTGAAATTAGGTTCCTCAGCTGCACTGGCCACACTTCACATCCCCAGAGAATGCAGATACCCGCAGCTCAACCATCAGAGGAGTTCCGTTTGACAGTGTTACTTTAGAGTCTAGAACAAAGCAGTGATTTTTACAGCTGCCTTGATCTGTCAACTGATTTTTGAGGTAAATATTAGCAGTGGCCGGAAGCTGTCATTTCAGTTCTTAGGTGCATTAGCACCTTTTCAGGTTGACCAGTCAAGGGCTAGGATTGATTTACTTAAACGGTTTGTTACATGGCAACTGAGATTTAAATGCTAATATCTGGGCGTTTTTCTTAAGCCTCTGAGTAGGACATGTAAGTAATATTACTGCCTTAGCTATAGCTTCTTCTTGTGTATGTGTGTATATTTATCTCTGTAGCATTACAGTTACTTTATGAATTTGTAATTAATGAAGTTTGAGTGGCAAAGGAAAGTTGCAGTTTATTTTTTAATAATTTTTATTAGCATATTGTTGATTTACAATGTTGTGTTAGCTTCAAGTGTATACTAAGTGGATCAGTTATACACATACCCACTCTTGTAGATTCTTTTCACATATAGGTCATGAGAATATGAAGTAGTATGTCCTTATTAGTTATCTATTTTATATATATATATATAATTGTGTATATATCAATCCCAATCTCCCAATTTATCCCTCCCCCCTTCCCCCCATTAATTGTAAGTTTTTCTACATCTGTGACTCTGTTTCTGTTTTGTAAATAAGTTCATTTTACTGTTTTTTGTGTTTTTTTTAGATTCGATGTATTAGCAGCATCATATGATATTTTGTCTTCCTCTGATATGGTTCCTTAGTATGGCGATTTCTAGGTCCGTTGATGCCGCTGCATATGGCGTTACTTCTTTGTTATGGCTGAGTAATATTCCATTGTGTGTATGCACCACAGCTTTTTTATCTACTCCTGTCAGTGGACGTTCAGGTTTCCTCCCTGTCTTGTCTATTGTAAATAGTGCTGCAGTGAACTTGGGGGTACATGTGTCACTTTGAATTTTGGTTTTCTCTGGATATATGCCCAGGAATGGGATTGCTGGGTCGTATGGTAGTTCCAGATATTTGCTCCCATCCTGTGTCTTTTCTTTTTGCTTATGGTTTCTTTTGTTGTGCAAAAGCTTTTACGTTTCAGTAGGTACCATTTATTTTTGTTGGGAAGCGGATCAAAAAAGATATTGCTGCTATTCATGGCAGAGAGTGTTCTGCCCATGTTTTCAGCCAAGAGTTATAGTGTCCAGCCTTAGATTTAGGTGTCTAATCCATTTTGCGTTTATTTTTATGTATGGTATTAGAGAGTGTTTAAATTTCATTCTTTTACGTGTAACTGTTCAGTGTTCCCAGCATCACTTACTGGGGAGACTGTCTCTTCTCCACTGTGTACTCCTGCCCTCTTGGTCATAGATTAGTTGACCATAGGTGCATGGGTTTACCTCTGGGCTTTCTGTGCTGTTCCACTGAGGTGTATTTCTGCTTTCGTGCCAGTACCAAACTGTTTTGATGAGTGTAGGTTTTGTAGTACAGCATGAAGTTAGGGAATCTGATTTCTCCAGCTCCATTTTTCTTTATCAAGATTGCTTTGGCTATTGCAATTGCATCTTTACCACTAGAATTTACAGTATTTACATGAAATTATTTATTTATAGCAGAGAAGGCAACGGCATCCCATTCCAGTACTCTTGCCTGGAAAATCCCATGGACGGAGGAGCCTGATAGGCTGCAGTCCATGGGGTTGCTAGGAGTCTAGCGACTTACGACTGAGTGACTTCACTTTCACTTTTCACTTTCATGCATTGGAGAAGGAAATGGCAACCCACTCCAGTGTTCTTGCCTGGAGAATCCCAGGGACAGGGGAGCCTGGTGGGCTGCCGTCTCTGGGGTCGCACAGAGTCGGACACGACTGGAGCGACTTAGCAGCAGCAGCAGCATTTATTTATAGATGCCAAATTTGAATATAGTGACAAGTTGAATTAATACTATCTGGTCAAAATTTAGGAAGAACCCAAGTTATGCTTATTATAAAATATTAATTATGATACATTTAATATTTTGATTTTTAAAAGCTAAACTTTTTTTTCTTGGCTGTGCAATGCAGGATCTCAGTTCCCTGACCAGACGTTGAACCCAGGCCACAACAGTGAAAGCACTGAATCGTAACCACTAGACCACCAGGGAACTCACTGAAAACTACATATTTTTTCAGTATTTTTTTGTTGTTGAACTTACGAAAATTGTGTAGTATCTGTTGAATTCTGATATCTAGACACTTTTTGTGCAGGGTTCAAGAAATAGTGTGCAAGTGTAAGTGACCTTTGCCTCTGTTTTTTTTTCCCCGACTGTGTGGCATGTGGGATCTTACTTCCTCAACCGGGGATTGAACCTGTTCCCACTGCAGGGAAGCACGGAGTCTTAACCACTGGACCACCAAGGAGGTCCGCGCCTCTGTTTCCTGAATGAGTATCTATACAGAGATAGAACTTGCCTCTTGTTTGTTTTTTACCCCCTTTAGGTTTTGCCGTGGTCCCTTTCTGAGCAGAGAAGCAATAGGAAACTGTGGTCTCTTGGTCCCAGGTCATGGGTGTGTTGTTGTTCAGTCACTGGGTTGTGTCCAGCTCTTTGTGACCCCATGTCCCCGAAGCACACCAGACTCCTCTGTCCTCCACTGTCTCCGGCAGTTGGCTCGAGTCCATGTCCATTGGGTTGGTGATGCCATCTAACCGCCTCACCCTCTGCCCGCCCCGCCGCCCCATGAACAGTATGAAACGGTCACGGACTAGAGCAGGCAAATTCTTCTGTCTGTCTCTGCTTCCTTCAGTGACTGTCCCTCTTTCCAGATCACTTACTTCAGCCTCTGGTATTACAACAAGCAGAATCAGCGCCGGTGGGTGGATCTGGAAAAACCTCTGAAGAAGCAGCTGGATAAACACGCGTTGGAGCCTACCGTCTATTTTGGAGTGGTGTTTTACGTGCCTTCAGTCTCACAGCTGCAGCAGGAGATTACCAGGTAAGGAAGAAGGTGCTGTGTGTTTTCAGGGAATCCAGTGAGATTGAAAAGTGAAACTAAGGTTGGAGGAGTCGGGAGGTAAAACTGACCTTTGCCCTCTCACCACGCGTTTTTAGCCACAGCATTGCCTGGAGGTTCTGGTATGTGGTGTGTCAGAGTGCTTTATGGCATGTTGCCTGACTTATGGGTTCACTGGGCACTAAGGAACGATTACAAGGAAAAATGACGTTTTTACCCTGGCTGTGAACTCCTCTTGAAGTGATGTCACCCCTAATGTATTTATGGATTTGTTTCTGACCTTAGTAACAATGAAATGAGAGAGGAGATTTTTCAAAAAGAGCCACAAAATATGTGTTTACTCCTCAAGAAAATGTGTAGAAGTTCTGACCCCAGTAGCCATGTTCTGTACATAGGTGTGGAAGGAGAAAGACGTGGGGGAAGGGTTTGAGATCAGAAAATATTGGCTAATAAATGCACTTAAAAGGAACACATGCAGAAAGCATAGAATGTATTAAGGGCTGGGATAGAGGAACTAAATTTTTTTTTTTTCCTTGAAGATAAGAAAACAAAGAAACAAGGAATCAAGTTTGCATTCTTTTTTTAAAAAATTTTAAGTATAGTTGATGGTTCAGATGGTAAAGAATCTGCCTACAATGTGGGAGACTCAGGTTCAATCCCTGGGTCGGGAAGATCCCTTGGAGAAGGAAATGGCAACCCAGTCCAGTATGCTTGCCGGGAGAATCCCATGGACAGAGGATCCTGGCGAGCCACAGTCCATGGGGTCACAAAGAGTTGGACAGGACTGAGTGACTAACACTTTCACATAGTTGACTTATAGTGTGTGTTAATTCCTACTGTACAGCTTAGTGATTCATACATATAGATACACACACACACATTCCTTTTAGAATATTATTTTCCATTATGGTTTTTCACGGGATGTTACATATAGTTTTCTGTGCTGAACAATAGGACCTTGTTGCTTATCCCAAATTTGGATTCTTGAGCCTGCCTTTTACATTCTCCAGAATCCAGCACTTTTTAACCGTTTAACCTTACTTTCGAGCCAAGCTGGATTACTTCAGTGTCCTGAGCATGCTGCATGCAGTTTCACCTTTGTGTCCGAGACCTTTCTTTCAGATACATGTAACCGGAATCCTGTTCATCTGATTTTAGTTCCAAAGGCACCTCCTCCATAAGCTCCTGTGACCCCTGAGGCTGCAGTGAGCTTTTCCTTCTCCAGACTACTCTAGAAGTTGCTGGTACTTACATTAGGATGGCAGCCATCATAGCCTCTCACTACAGTTATTTGTGTACAGATCTTTTTCTTAGATTTTAAATCCATGTTTTCTTTACCTTTGCCTTTCAAATCATTTCTAACGCAATGGCTTGCAGATAGTAAAAACCTGATACTGCCCTGTGTTTGTGGAATATTCTAAGTACTGAGTTTGCAGTTAATTATTGGAAGAAGATGGATAACCAAAGGAGCTAGAATCAGGTTCTAGGGATTGGCATGAACTGACTACAGAGCAGATCTGAGCTATAAAGATTTCAGAGTAGAAGGAAGGAGGAGAAAACAGTAACTTCCCACTTTGTCTCATTGCTTTGAATGTTTATTGAAGATATAATATGGCCTGTAAGAATTATGCTGGTTACTGTGGGATGAACATACAGGTAGATGTGCTTTACTCGGACGCTGCAGGAGCTGTCCCAGTCTGGTGGAACTGACGGTCTGTGTACATGAACAATTGCAGTGTATTATCATAATACATGCTTTAATCATAGCACGGCCTTCCCTTGTGGCTCAGCTGGTAAAGAATCCACCTGCAGTGTGGGAGACCTGGGTTCACTCCCTGGGTTGGGAAGATCCGCTCAAGGAGGGAAAGGCGAAGTCAAGTGGAATGCCAAGTCAGGTGGGCCTTAGGAAGCATCACTACGAGCAAAGCTAGTGGAGGTGATGGAATTCCGGTTGAGCTATTTCAAATCCTAAAAGATGATGCTGTGAAAGTGCTGCGCTCAATATGCCAGCAAATTTGGAAAACTCAGCAGTGGCCACAGGACTGGAAAAGATCAGTTTTCATTCCAATCCCAAAGAAAGGCAATGCCAAAGAACGTTCAAACTACCACACAATTGTACTCATCTCACACGCTAGTAAAGTAATGCCCAAAATTCTCTAAGCTAGGCTTCAGCAATATGTGAACCGTGAACTTCCTGATGTTCAAGCTGGTTTTAGAAAAGGCAGAGGAACCAGAGATCAAATTGCCAACATCTGTTGGATCACAGAAAAAGCAAGAGAATTCCAGAAAAACATCTACTTCTGCTCATTGACCATGCCAAAACCTTTGTGTGGATCACAGCAAACTGTGGGAAATCCTTAAAGAGATGGGAATACCAGACCACGTGACCTGCCTCCTGAGAAATCTGTATGCAGGTCAGGAAGCAGCAGTTAGAATTGGACATGGAACAACGGACTGGTTTCAAATTGGGAAAGGAATACGTCAAGGCTGTATATTGTTGCCTTGCTTATTTAATTTATATGCAGAGTACATCGTGTGAAATGCCAGACTGGGTGAAGCACAGGCTGAAATCAAGGTTGCTGGGAGAAATATCAATAACTTCAGATATGCAGATGACACCACGCTTAGGGCAGAAAGCAAAGAGGAACTAAAGAGCCTCTTGATGAAAGTGAAAGAGGAGAATGAAAAAGCTGGCTTGAAACTCAACATTCAAAAAACTAAGATCATGGCATGCAGTCCCATCACTTCACGGCAAATAGATGGGGAAACAATGGAAACAGTGAAAGACCTTATTTTGGGGGGCTCCAAAATCACTGCAGATGGTGACTGTGGCCATGACATTAAAAGATGCTTGCTCCTTGGAAGAAAAGCTATGACCAACCTACACAGCATATTAAAAAGCAGAGATGTACTCTGCCAACAAAGGTCCATCTAGTCAAAGCTATGGTTTTCCAGTGGTCATGTACGGATGTGAGAGTTGGACTGTGAAGAAAACTGAGCGCCGAAGAATTGATGCTTTTGAAGTGTGGTGTTGGAGAAGACTCTTTAGAGTCCCTTGGACCGCAAGGCAATCCAACCAGTCAATCCTAAAGGAAATCAGTCCTGAATATTCATTGGAAGGACTGATGCTGAAGCGGAAACTCCAATACTTTGGCTACCTGATGTGCAGAACTTACTCATTAGAAAAGACCCTGACTCTGGGAAAGACTGAAGTCAGGAGAAGGGAATGACAAAAGATGAGATGGTTGGATGGCATCACTGACTCAGTGGACATGAATTTGAGCGAGCTTCAGGAATTGGAGATGGACAGGGAAGCCTGGCGTGCTGCAGTCCATGGGGTCTCAAAGAGTTGGAAACGAGTGAGTGAGTGAACTGAACTGAATTATGGCGCTGGATTCCGAGGAGTGGGTTGCGGGGAATATGAATAGGGAAGGTAAAGACGGTGACTTTTCACTTGACTTTACAAGGAGTTTTCTAGTTAGAGGGAGTAGCTTGTGCAAAGTAAGGGGATAATAAAAGCAACTGATTTATTTTTTCAGGGAATTTCAGATATTAGCTCGAGAGGAGAACCGAGGCTTGGAAAAAGAAATGCCCAAGTCATGAAGTCATAGACCAATAGGTACAGGCGTTTTTGAGTTTTAATGGAAGGGAATGATGAAATGTGTAGTCTACCAAGATCACCCATCATGGAAGGTAGATTAGAGGTTACAAGACTACAGGCAGGAGACCCGTTAGGAAAGATGTGCCATAATCTAGGCTTCAGTCTAGACTGTGCACCTGTTTTCCTGTGATTTGATTAAGAAAAAGACCAAGAACACTTAGAGTGGAATATGTGGACAGCATATTCGATATAGAGTACTTCAGATTGTCCCAGGAGCTCCTGGGAGAAAGTTGCAAGGTTTCCTCATTGACAAGACCCGGTGCTGCCAGCGTTCTCTTTGCTGATTGAGGGAAATCCATGGGTTCTGCACTAGCAGGTAGAGGGTGTAAGTTGGATCTAAATTCTTATTCAAATGGATGGTGTTTTGCTCAAGACTTTTGGTAACGAAGAACGGAAATGTCGAAGGTAAATAAAGTAGGATGATGTAAGGGCTCATATGCAGTGATTAAAGGGGGGGCTCTCCGGGAAGCGCCATTGTGCACTGCACCTGGGTACAGCTCACATCGTGAGCTTTGCAGACATCAAACCCGGAAGAGATTATGGATCCAGGACAGTCCTGTAGACTATTGGCAGAGGGTTGGCAGCTCTTCGTTCAGCACTGTATCCCCAGCGTCTAGAACAGTGCTTGATGCACAGAAGGCCCCAGTAATTACCTTAGTGAATACATGAAAGGAAGGCAGAACAAATCTTCACTGTAGAGCTTTATCAGAACGGAGAAGCCAGCCAGGTGAAATACTGCCGCCTGGCTGCAGGTGGGTGATGCCGCTAGCCACGAGAGCAGCTGTTTGTTAAGTGCCAGCTACGCTGTAGTTTTATGCTAAGAGCTTTACATATATTCCTTGGTGTGTTCAGCCTTGTGAAAGGGTGATAGTACCCACCGTGTACTGGAGTTAATTTAAACCCACAGGTTATGACTTTCCCAAGTTCCTTCAAAATGCTAAATTGGAGATCTGAAGTTTAACTGAAGTTTGCTTGACTAAAGGTTGTGCTGGTAACTAATACCCTATATACTGAAAACATAAACAGAAGTAAGTCCACATTAAAAGACTGTTATAAAGTATTTTAGCAACTATCCTTTTTGGTATTTCAATAAAGAATATTTTATTATGCGCCTGGTCTGAAATGTCAGG
Source organism: Bubalus kerabau (assembly GCF_029407905.1). Lineage (NCBI taxonomy): Eukaryota > Metazoa > Chordata > Mammalia > Artiodactyla > Bovidae > Bubalus > Bubalus kerabau. The sequence continues at coordinate 105,334,916 of NC_073633.1, read as the reverse complement.
AACCATGTTTTCTTCTGACTTTACTGTCCAGGGCTAGGAAAGTCTTACACCACCAAGTTCCTCCAAAGGGTTTTTAAAGTATGGATTGGCCACTGATTCTCTGTTTCTCCAACTAAAACAACAAAACTTACCGAGACTGTTTTACAGGGTACAAGATAGATGACCAGCTATTTCCTAGGTGGCTATAGTTTGTAGCTTTCAAATAACTACAGTTAAGAATAAGTGACTCAATAAATTGTTGTGTCTGTCTGTGTATTTGTCAGTATAGAAATGATCAAGGAACGTTCCTATCATTCTTTGAAATTGTCTGAGCTTAGTTTTGGCTAGTTGATGCTTCTCTACCAAATAATGATAAAATGCATCAGAGGTAATACCAACACTGACTTTTAAAAACTGACCTTTTTTTTTTTTTTTTTTTTAATAGGTATCAGTATTATCTGCAGCTGAAGAAAGATATCTTGGAAGGAAACATTCCTTGTACATTAGAACAAGCAATTCAGCTTGCAGGCTTAGCTGTTCAAGGTAAAGAATGGCAATTGATAATGTAATAGATCAATCAGATTAAAATACATGTTAAACAAAAACAGCAAGGAAATTCTTAAAGTAACTGACTATAGAAAGTAACTACTATAGAGTAGTTTTCTATGTTAGTGGAATATTATTTCTGTTATCTAAGGGGCTTCCTTGTGGAGGAGGAATGGGTTTGAATTACTTGAATGAAATATGAGACTTCTGGAAGGCTAAGCATGTTATCACGTCAGCACAGCACAGACCAACAGTAGAGAGGAAATACATACATATGCACACACACGCGTGCACACACACACACACACACAGCATTTAATATGCCATGTATTCCTCTAGTGCAGGGACCTGATCTGCTGCTAGCTCGTATTTTCAGAAGGAAGATCAGCCAAACAGTGGGGTTGAAAAGGTCACATTCGCTTACACTTCAAGCGTACGTCATTGGTTTGGTTTCTTAAATAGTTGCCCTAGATTATAGAACATTGCCAATCATAATATTATTAGTTTTGTATTTCACAAGTATTTTTGAGTTGTTTGCCGTATGTTTAATCCATATGTGTTTACATGTGTAATGTACTTTGGAAAGACTTCTAATGGGACTTTATTTCAAATAACTGGCATTTAATCTTGGAAATTGAAATTTAATGTGAAGAATGATTAATAAAATTCCTTCAGATGTTAGCAGACATGGAGATATAATATATATTCTTCCTAGATGAAAAAAATGCTCTCTACTCATGAAGCCATATTCCTTTTCAAAGTACTTTGAATCTTCTTAAGTGTTATCTTTGGCTTTAAGAGTTAGTTTTTCATAAGCTTTTTGCTGAGCTATCAGTTTCTTTTACAATTAAAAATTTCTAAACAAATACATCTCACTGTAACATATTCAGATGATCTAATTCCATTCCCTAGAGGTAGTCACTACTATGAATGCTTTGGTTTGTTCTTAACATTTTTTCTGTACATAAGTAGGCATATATGATTATAGGGTAGATTTTTGTTTGTTTTCTAATGACAAAAAAATGAGGTGATTTGTATACAATTTGTAATGTGTGGTTTTTTTTTTTCTACTTTATTAAGAGGCATTTTTTCCAAGTCCAGACACATGAATCTGTCTGGGTAAAGAGTCTGCCTGCAACGTGGGAGACCCGGGTTCGATTCCTGGGTCGGGAAGATCCCCTGGAGAAGGAAATGGCAACCCACTCCAGTATCCTTGCCTGGAGAATCCCCATGGACAGAGGAGCCTGGTAGGCTACAGTCCATAGGGTTACAAAGAGTTGGACACTTTAAAAGGAATTTTTAAAATATACATTTTATAAGCTATAAGGCAGATTTGACTTCTAAATCATAAGCATACCATCTGTATACTTCATATTGAATTTAGTTGTGTATATGTTTTGCTTCCAATTAAACATAATTGACATGTGAATACTTGTGATTTTATATAGCTGATTTTGGTGACTTTGATCAGTATGAATCCCAGGATTTTCTTCAGAAATTTGCCTTGCTTCCTGTGGTAAGAATTCTTTTGACATTGGACATTTTTATCAACAGTGATTTCTAGACCCTTAATAATCCCTGAAATGAAGCCCATATATTAGACTTACTAGGTAGGGATAGAGTTAAAAAAAATCAGCTCCTTCTTGTAAACAACTTAAGTTGTTGCTTTCCCTATTATAGACTTCTAGTCCTTGTAAAAGCACAGAAACAGAAGGGTCTGTGGCCTCGGGGCTGCAGCCAGTGAAATTCATTTTGAGTTTGAATGTGAGTCTAAAGAGAGGCACTCATTTCCAGCTTCTGAGGAACCACAGAAGTTTTGATTTTAACCGAACACTTGAGACCTCACAGAATTATGTTGAAGTGAATATCGTTTCTCATCAGCAATTTAAAGAGTAGGTGACAAAAAGACCCTGCTTTCTACTTTTTGAAGTCAATACTGGTGGCTTGACAGGGAGACTGTGTTGCAACAGCTGTAGGAAGTGGTGCGCTGCTCTGACTGTGGACGCAGCAGCCAGGGGATGACGAGGTGCCGTTACGTGCTGGGCTTGGGACTGGCTGATGAATGTTAACACCTGAAATAACCCGTCTTTAACTCTCTGGGGGCTTCTCAGGTGGCCCAGTGGTAAAGAATCCACCTGCCAAGCAGGAGACGTGGGCTTGATCTCTGGATTGGGAAGATCCCCTGGAGAAGGAAATGGCAACCCACTCCAGTGTTCTTGCATGGAAAACCCATGGACAGCAGAGCCTGATGGGCTACATTCCATGGGGTCGAAAAGAGTTGGACACGACTTCGCAACTAGACAGCAACAGGTTTCTCTGGGATGAATTGAGAAGGCAGGGCAAGTGTTGACTTTTGAGCAGAAGCCACTTAATTCTCAGAAAGGTCATGATTATGTCCTTTAGTGAAGCTCTCAGATACTGATTCTAGCCCTAGTTTTGCCTGCTGGGGACAAGAGTCAATAACAGTAGCACAGATTCCTCCTAAGAAATTTGAGTGATTTGTTTCCATACTTACTGTCGTGTGTTTTTCCAGGAGTGGTTACAGGATGAAAAGGTGTTGGAAGAAGCAACCCAAAAAGTGGCCTTACTGCATCAGAAATACAGGTAACGCTGAGAAGTGGGGGCAGATTAGGATGCGTGCCTGTTTGAATTTGAACCCTGGGTTGACAGCATTGAATGTGGACCTTTACTGCTGCTGCTATGCTTACTCTAGTTACCCAGCTCTCCCCACCTGGGCAGAGCTCTCACCGCCTGCCCAGCGCTCTTCCAGGCACTTCCCCATATTAACCCATCTGTTATTCACGTTGTGTCACTGATGAAGCTGAGAAAGCTGAGAGCGGCCAGCCCCTAAAGGCTGCCCATCCTTCCTCCCACATACAGAAGGTTTGGGCGGTGGCCTGGCCCTGTGTAGGTTAACGCAAGATTAGAGAGACTTGTTTTCCTTTGTGGCAGATGTGATGTTCTGGGTCTGCCCCCAGCCTCACCGCCGCCTTTGGAAGCCTCTCCCTGTCCTCTAGGCAAGCTGTGCTGAGAGCAGCGGGCTTGTTGCTCTGGCCCCTGCTTCTGGGAAGATCCTGGTCTTTGAGAGTGAAGCTGGATGTGTTGTCTGAAAACCCTGTCCTGGAGAATGCTAGGTTTTACGTTAAACCAAGTGCCACTCAGCTCCAAGTACTTTATGTATCATCAAATTCTTAATAACCACTCTTTAAGGTAAATGTTATTATCTCCTTACAGATTGGGAAAATCAAGTTCACAAAGACTATAAATAACTTGCCCAAAGTTACATGTGGTAGAGGTGGGATGTGAACCCAGGTCTGTCTAATTATAACCTATTGTTCACCCCTTCCTGTTAAAAATAACCTTTTCCCTTTAGTCTGTCCCCACTCAAATCCAGACAGTCACTCACAAAAGATTAATTCTCCTAAAATAGCTCTTTCGACTTGTCTCCCCTCCTCTCCTCGAGTGTTTGTGAATCTTCTCGCTTTCCACCAGCCTGAGTTCATCACCCCTGGGATTAAAGGCTTCTCACAAGTTGGTTCAATCCTGCCGTTCCAGCTGTATCTTCTGCTGTCCAAATGAACCCTTTTTTTTCAGCATAATTAATCCTTCGGGCACACCTTGCTCTATCTTTTGTTATTTTCATTCATTCATCTGTGCATCTCCTTCAAAGATAATTTAGTGCTGCTCTTCTGCTATGAGGCGAGTGCTCAATGCTGTGGCACAAAGATGACTAGAACCGTGACCTGCCAGCGTCTCCAGGGGCAGGCAGTGCAGCCCAGTGTCCTAGCAGTTCATAGTTCTCATCGTGAGCGCGGGGGAGAGGCGTGCACAGAAGGTGGTGGGTCTGCGTAGAGCAGGGCAATCCCACAAGGTGACCAAGAGGGTGTGCAGGCTGAGTCTTGATGGGTTCAGAGGCTGACCAGGTGCACACGTGGGTGATAGTTAGACCAGGAAGCACGATGAGCACGTGCAAAGGCTCAGAGGCATGGGGGAGCGTGGCATGTTCAAAGATACAGAGAGTCTGGGGTGGTCGTGGTGGGGGCTACCTTGTGGGTGTGTGGAGCAGCAGAAGGTGAGGTTGGAGAGGAGGTGTCCATGCAGTGGGCACCTTCTCTGCCCACGCTGCCTTCCCGCCTACCTGCCCACCCTTGTCACGCTGTCACTGAAGCCAGCTGCTAGCCCTTACTTGCCCCACTCGCCGTGTGGCGCTCAGCACACAGTGCTTAGTACTTAGTGCTTAGTACTGTCTGACACTTCGGTGGTTTGGAGAGAAGTCTGGCTCTCCCTGAAGTCTTCTCGGGAGGTTGTTTTACTTCCTGCATTCCCCCTGGCCTGCCCCCAGGCCAAGGGGTCGGCCCTGACACCCAGCCCTCAGCATTCAGCACAGTGCTCTTGCATGTAGTTGATTCACAGTAAAAATTGGTGGATTGATGTAACTAATCACAGACGCTTAGAAACTGGAAACGTTTCTAACGCTTTATGCCCGATTGAGACGTAGTTTTTCGCAGACAAGCTCTTCTGAAATTTTTTTAGTCTGTGAACAGTCTGTCTGACAGATCTCTCGGGTTGCAGGGGCCTCACAGCTCCTGACGCGGAAATGCTCTACATGCAGGAGGTAGAGAGAATGGACGGCTATGGGGAAGAGAGCTACCCTGCCAAGGTAAGCGAGGCCCGAAGACGGGGCCCTCCGAAGGGCGCCTGAGTCGTTCAGGCAGGTTAGCAGGGAAGGCCAGGGACGCTGCGCTGCCCAAAGGCCCGAGATGTGCAGACGTTTGGAAATGTGAAAGCTGAGGTCCTCGTGGCTGAAGTTTTCTCACAAAACAGATATTCCTGTTTTGTCGTTTGTTCTTGGAATTACTCTTGGAATAGAATTCCTTAAGGAGCCCAACTGTTTTTCATTTGTGTTTCCAGGGTGACACATTTATACCTTGCAGACTTTCCCCCTCAGGGGAGGTCTCCCAAGCCTTTTCCACGTGGGACACAACAGTAGGGGTAGGTGGGCCCTGGGGCCCCGTGTCTCTGCCGCCCCCAGTGTTTCCTTGTCTGATTTCTCCTCCTAGGACAGCCAAGGCAGTGACATATCCATCGGAGCGTGTCTCGAAGGCGTCTTTGTGAAACACAAGAGCGGGAGGCCCCCTGTGGTATTTAGGTACTTTTCTTTCTGCGCACTTTCTGTGGCTCCTGTAGGTGATTGGGTTTTGGTCCCTGTGCTAATTGTATTGCTCACAAGTAAGTGTCTCCCAAGGCCTCACTAGGAAATGGAAACATGCCCTTCTTAGAATAAAATTGCACCTGACCACAATAGTTATAAGATACTTAATTCAAAACTAAATTGCAGAAAACTGTTTATAATGGTGACCTGCTTAGGAAATGTTTAAAGACATGTGACCCTTTTCTTACCATATGGAGGCCATTCTTTGTGTGTGAATTTTTCTTTTCTTTTCTTTTTTTTTTCTATGTGAAGTATGAGTATTTATTTCAGGGTTTAGATCCCAGTCGATTTCAAAAACAAAATCCGATTTCTCTCCTCAGTAGCTGAGGCTTGCATGTTAGGATGAGTTCCTGGAGGCTGAAGGGCTCTGTACCCTTAGAAACACGTTTCATCAGGTTCAGCATAAAGTCCCTGATGCCCACTGTACCCCAGCCTTAGGGGAAAGAAACAAAATTCACCACTGTGGGGCTGAACAAACGCACACGCACTCATGTAAATGAGCAGCGCATTTTTCATTTGAGCTCTGGTTTCCCTGGCTATTTCTCATGGGAAATCTAGGCTTTCCCTGATTCTAGTTGGAACCAAAATTCCTAAAATACCAACATTTAAATTACTTTTTGTAATGTAGATTTTTCTTCTCTTGATTATAAAAAGAGTGGTACTCTTCATTTGTGGAAATCTTAGAATGTAGTCTAGTCAGGAGGACAGAGGACATATGGCAGTGTGCTAAGCGTGGCTGGCTTGCAGCAGCGAGATTTCAGGCGAAGACAGTTCCCTTTTCAGTACTCTGTGTCCCTTCACTTCTTTGCTCTCCTGCCTTTGGGGGTCTGAATGATTCTCCCTGGTGATTGTGACCATGGAGCGTGTACCCGGCTTGGGGAACAGGTCCCCGCTCTTGGACCGTCCTGCCCTGGCTCAGGTGGCTCCCGAGGGCAGTTGCTCTCAGGTCCCCAGGCTGCTCACTGTCTGCCCAGCACGCTCAGTTGCAGGGCAGGGGGCAGAGATGGATCTGGCTGGCACCGAAGGGAAGGGCCCTGACATTGCTGGAAAGGTCACAGGAACATGGGAGACATCCCCCTGGGCTTCCTTTATCTCACTGGATAGGAAGTTCTAAAATGCCTTCTTTAATATGACACTCATAATCTTTCGGTTTAGCAATTAGAGACTTCCCTGAAGGTCCAGTGGTCAAGACTCTGCACTTCCAATGCGTGGGGCTTGGGTTTGACCCCTGGTCAGGGAACTAAGATCCCACATGCTCTGTACGCAGTGCATCCAGAAAATTAAAACACAAAAGCAATGAAGTACCAAGTTATTGTGAATGAATTTTATTTATTTCAATAAATTTAAATCTAATAAGATAGAGAAGGATAAAGGGGTAAAATTTTTTCTTCCAGACCTATTTTTCCCTTTGTAAAAATTATGCAGTGTGTAATAAAATATTAATATATAAAACCTTAACATGCTAAAATACAGTTAGAAAGTTCAGAATTGGAGTTTCAATCCTGGTGAACACCCCCAGAATAGTTCACTCTTTGGTTTCCCAGCATCTGAACTTTCTGTTGGCCCTGCTTCACCAGCTTTGTAGAGCATCTCTGCTCTACCTCGGGGTCTTATTTTGCCCTGTGTACCAGAAGGTAACAGTGCTTGTTAGGTCTGTGCTCTCCACCTGCCCCGCCCCCGCCTGAGCCCCTCTGAGGGCGGCGCTGCCCCTCGCCCATCTTCGTGCCCCAGGACCGAACACAGGGTGCCCGGTATCGTCACAGTGGGTGCCCGCTAAAGCGTTTGTTGAATGAACGAAGGAGCATTGGCAGCTGAGAGTGAGATATTTGATCAAACTAGTCCAGCAAAAGAGGATGAGTAGAGTTTACATTTTTATGTATTTATTTTGGCCTAGCCGTGCAGCATGTGGGATCTTAGTTTCCTGACTGGGGATCAAACCCTTGCCCCCTGCATTGGAAGCGTGGGGTCTCAACCACTGGACCCCCAGGGAAGTCCCGAGTGTACAGTTCTGAATACTCTGCCTCTGTTTTAGTATACATGTGTTACTTTTTGTACCTCCGTGTTGTCACTTCAGTTATAAAATGCATGCTAGCCAATTAAAGCCCTGTTTTCCTCCTAAAATGGTAACAAATAATAGGTTATACATTAAGCTCAAAAAGGAAAAAAAATCTTATCTTCTGTCTCTTAGTAAAAATCTGAGTACTTATATGACCATTTTCTGCTTGTTGTTCTCCAGGTGGCATGATATTGCTAACATGTCCCACAATAAGTCCTTTTTTGCATTAGAGCTGGCAAATAAAGAGGAGACCATCCAGTTTCAAACTGTGAGTAAACATTAGGAATCTGCATGGACTGTTTTTCCTAAAAGTTAACATTTCTGTGTGTATGTTTGGGGGAGTAGCTTTAAAACATTTTGCATAATCGCACTTAGCAAAGTTGCTCAGTAAATACTGTTGAATGAATTGAGTCTTTGGATAAATACTCAATTTACTAAGTATGATTAAATGACCTTTAAATTACGTACATAGGCTCAGCTATAAAGAATCTGCCTGCAGTGCAGGATACGGGGTTCAATCCCTGGGTCGGAATGATCCCCTGGAGGAGGGCACAGCGACCCACTCCAGTATTCTTGACTGGAGAATCCCACGGACGGAGGAGCCTGTATGGTCCATGGGGTCGCACAGAGTCGGACATGACTGAGCGACTAAGCACGCATGAGCACAAGTAGGGAAGAAAGGAAACACTGGCATCTTGGCTCCCACTGATACGAATAGCTCTGTAGAAATACTGTTTCACAGTTACCTTTACTCTCTTGACGAAAGCCATGAGTCTGAGTTACTTCTTTTAAAAATGTCTTTGAGTATCTGTTTGTCAATAATAAAATGTTTTGTTTAGTCACATCTTTGAGTAATAATAAAAGATGACATTTTCATAATTTAAAGATTTCTAAGTCATCCGGAAACTGTTACTATAAGAATCGTTCTATTGAGAGCTTTTTGTTGGTCTTCATAATTTTTTTTTTTAGGTACTGAAACTTTTATTAAACCCTTGTTAGACACCACACTTTGAGCCAAGCACCCTATGTACACTTCCCCCAAAAGTGTGAAAGTGAAGTCACTCAGTCGTGTCTGACTCTTTGCGACCCAGTGGTCTGTAGCCTACCAGGCTCCTCTGTCCATGGGATTTTCCAGGCAAGAATACTGGAGTGGGTTGCCATTTCCTTCTCCAGGTGGTCTTCATAATTTGAATCCTAATTACAACATTCATATGAAGAGTGCAGTGGTAGAAAATGCAAGAATCACCGTGTGTTAGAAGTGACTTTGGTATACCATGTCACCCATGTCTGTCTTGTTCTCAGATAAGGTCTGTATCAAGTTGTAGATGTCCTTTGCTTTACTTCGTGTGTCTTTTGTTTGCTAGGAAGACATGGAAACAGCAAAATACGTCTGGAGACTCTGTGTTGCGCGACATAAATTTTACAGACTAAATCAGTGCAGCCTGTAAGTATACCCTGCCCGTGGATACTGGAAAATGATGACCTTAGAAGTTTTCGTCCTGAGCTATAGGGTATCATCTATAGGGCAATTTTTTTTAAGAAGATAACTTTTGAATGACATTTTTATAATAATCTCTTTGCTTTTGTATGTTAAAATTTTATTTCTCAGTTATTTTTCATTTTAGCTTTGGACCAACCTCTAGTATCTACAAATAGGCCTCTAAAATTTCTTTCAACTAGTAACACAATTATTCTAATTCTTGAAAGCTAAAAGGAAAAAAAAATTTTTTTTAATCAACACTTTGAGTCATAAAAGCTCATTCAGCTCTTCCAGCCATTTGAAGAATTTACACTCCTTCTTAATGTACATTTTTCCTAGCCCCATGGGTTTACCCCTTTCTGCTGGGTCATTCCTGTCAGGACACAAACATGCTGTCACATTTTACCTCTAAACACATTTTCTCCGTTTCCACATCCCTGTAGCCACGGTGCTGTATCTTTCTTCTTTTCTCTTGGAAAGAGTTGCATCATCTTTCTCTCTCCCCTCCCTCCACCGTTTCCCTTAAGCCACCTCCTCACTGACGCCCCCTGTCAGAGTGACGGAGACCTTCACCCAGGGCCATTTGACGAGCTCTTCACTTGAGTGCTGGGCGGCACCAAACCCTGCCTGCCCCTTCCTCCCTGCACCCCGATCGGTGCTCCTCCTTGGCTGCCAGGACCCCCTTCTCCTGCTTTTTCTCTTTCTGAGGCTGTTTCTTCTCCGTGCTCCTCCTTGGCTGCCAGGACCCCCTTCTGCTTTTTCTCTTTCTGAGGCTGTTTCTTCTCCGTGCTCCTCCTTGGCTGCCAGGACCCTCTTCTCCTGCTTTTTCTCTTTCTGAGGCTGTTTCTTCTCCGTGTTCCTCCTTGGCTGCCAGGACCCTCTTCTCCTGCTTTTTCTCTTTCTGAGGCTGTTTCTTCTCCGTGCTCCTCCTTGGCTGCCAGGACCCCCTTCTGCTTTTTCTCTTTCTGAGGCTGTTTCTTCTCCGTGCTCCTCCTTGGCTGCCAGGACCCTCTTCTCCTGCTTTTTCTCTTTCTGAGGCTGTTTCTTCTCCGTCACCTTGGCTGCTTTCACCCCCGGACCTCTTCTCGTCTACACTCACCCGGTAGGGGATTCGGCTTGACCCGGTTCGTAGCACCATCTATACCTACAGCGCACCTGACTTTGTCGCTAGCCTGTCTTCCCGCGAGCTCTCCACTCGCACCCCCGGCTGCCTCCTTGGCATCTCCACTTGGGTGCCTCACAGGCTTGTCGGATTTGGTAAAGTGCCTAAAGCCAGACTCTCGGCCCGCGGCTCGCCTTCCTGCCCGAGTCTGCGGCTCCTGCTCCTGCCTGTATCCTCCTGCCTGTATCCTCAGGCGCCGGCACAGCACAGGCACCAGCCCCGGAGCTAGAACTCCTCCTCATTCCTGCTTCTCTTTCCTCCCACGCGGAGTTCCTCCGTGCGCTCCGCGAACTTGGTACCTTCGAAATCTCTCTCAATCGGGCCATCTTGACGCTCCTTCAGCAGGTAACTTGGTGCCGGCTGCCCTGGCTCTCACCTGGAATACTGCCGCAGCTCTCCGGCTGTTTCCGGGCCTCCCTGCCTGTAGCCGACTCTGCGTCGTCAGCCGGAATCCTCTCACTCTGCCTAAGGCCCTGCACTGACCCGCCCTCGTCCTCGGAAGCGCAAAGCCGCGTGTGCTCTGTGCTTGCCTGGTTCCACTGTTCCCTCTGCGCTCCTTGCTCACCCACTCCAGCCACACTGGTATCCTTTCTGGTCTCTGAGCGTGCCCTCCGTCCGTCCGACCCCGTCCCCTCCCCAGTCTTCACGTACTAGCCCCTCATTGCATCAGGGTCTCTTCAGAGGTGCCCTTCATCAGCGGTGTTTTGGTTTGTTGTAAATGTTTATCTGGCTGTGCCGGGTCTTAGTTGTGGCATGTGGGATCTAGTTCTGACCGGGGATCGAACCCAAGCTCCCTGCATTGTAAGTGCAGGGTCTTAGCCAGGGGCCTCCAGGCAAGGCCCAGAAAGGCGGTTCTTGACCACCCCAGCACCAGTCTCCATCTGCTACCTGTTTCCCCTTCATGGCCCGCAGCCCCCTGATCCGGGTAACCCCTCCCTGTTTGTGGTCTGCATCCCCTCCCAGCCATCCGCCCTCGGCCTGTCTGTAGAGCCCAGACCGCGCCCCTCTTGTTAACCTCTGTATTCCTGGTGCTAAGCAAGGGCCTCGCTCCCCGGAGGCCTTGGCGGATTTGCCGAGTGAACCTGGGGAAGCGAGTATTACGCGCCCTGCTCCGGGGTGTCTGTGGTGCTGTCAGAGCCCTTGGGAGAAGGGTACCTAACCGGAAGCACAGGCTCGGAGAGGCTTCCCGGCAGGAGGCCATGTGAAGCAGAGCGGTTCCACTCCTTCCCCACCCCTGTTCTAGAAGCCATGTCCTCTGCTCCAGCTCACCAGCTGGCCTCCAGTTGGCCTCCTGGCCCTGTCGCGCCTGCTCTGGGCAGTCTCCTTAACCGTATGAGCGAAACATGCAGCTTTGCTCCCAGTCATCGCTCAGGCCCACGTCTGCGCTGTCCTCCCCTCTAGCCCGCCTCCTCCGGGCCCAGTGCCCCGCCGAGCCTCCGTCCTGGCTCCCAGGGCCCTCGGTCCCTGCCCTGCCGGTGCCCCTCACAGCCCCAGGCCTTCGCCGGGCGCCCGCCCTCCTGTTCTCAGGCGGGCTCACCCTCATTCCTGCTGATCCAGAGTGAGCGCTGCTGCCGGGCCGCCGCGCCGCGCTCAGGGCTGCTTTTCCTGCCGCTTATCACGTGGTTCAGTCGGCGCTTCCTGCGTCAGGCGCCACGTGGCCCGCCTTCGTCTCTGGCTTCACAGCAGCCCCTCCGCACAGTCCAGGTGCCCATTCACAGGGACGCTGTGGGGACAGACAAGTGCAGACTCGCGCCCTGCCACGCGGCTGGCAGCTGGGAGCAGGGTCGGGAGTCCGGGCCGTGGGCTCTGCCCCGGCCGAGCCTCGTGGGCCCGGCGCGTCCGTCCGCTGGGGCTGGGCGCGCAGGGCTCCTCCCTCGAGTCTTCAGGCCCGGGCGTCCGGCAGGGCCGGGGCCGGCTTCCGAGTCACGAGCCTGAAGCAGGCTCGGGGAGTCCGGGGGAATGAGCCGTCCTGCTCCCCGCCGCCGTCCGTTTATTCCTGACGGAAGAACGGCTTGTACCTTAGGGCCCGTTAAGGAGAGGCGCTCCCCGCTTCATGGGCCCCAGTGTGAAGGAGCAGCGGTGCGAAGAGAAATAGGCAGGCCCGGCTTGGGGCCGGAAAGGACGTCCGCTGGGGAGGACCATCCAGCAGTTAATTAGCCTTGAGGCCCCGGGTTCCCTGCATCCCCGTTCCCTCCACCGTCCTTTCATATGGATGAGTCCCGCTGCTTCCCCAGGTGCAGCGGCCCTGCCCTTCTCCGTGGCCGACGCCGCCTCTGCCTGCTGCGGGGCTCGGGGCTCCGCGCCTTTGTGTGAGGAGGGCGCCCCCTCGCGGCGGGCTCCGCTGCGCCGGCGTCCCAGGCCGTGGCGTTTGGGGCTCCTCCGCACCGGCCTGTTACCGGCGTGGGTGGCAGTGCTTTGTGTGCGGACGCGTGTGTTCTGCTCAGAGCAGTACATGTGCAGTCTCCCGGGCCACAGCCCTTTCGTAGATGTAAAGCCTTTCATAAGTTTAAGACTATTCGTAATTATGAGCCATCATTCCCTCAGTTCACTCCCCCTCCCCCCCCCCGGAAATTAATGGAGAATCAGTCATTTGAAATAAACCATAAGATAGAATCTTTTTCCAGTAGGCATCCCTCTTGGTTGGTGGTTAATACCTTTTTAAAAGAGTTTTTTTGCAAATCACCCCTTGGTAACAGTTTTAAAGTTCAGAAGGAGAATAAATAATTTATGTGTGTGTTGGGGGTAAATGACTCAGTCTTAGCTCATTTTTTTTTAAATAATATTACTATTTATTCCCAAATATAAATAAAACCACATTTATATTAGATCCTCATTTGCATATGTTACATTTGTATAAGGAAAATGAGTATTTTTAAAATGAAATAATTATATGTAAAGGTCTATTTTCTACATTTTGCTTTTAATTTCCATACATGTTAAATCATGGAAGTCCATTTTCATGAACTATTGCTATGAAATAATTTACAATGGAAGATACCCACTTCATTCTACAGGAAGTGAATGTAGCACTTGATCCCCAGGTGAAGAGAAAGGAATTCTTTTTTTTTGGCTGTGCTTGGGCTTTGTTGCAGCACTTGGACTTAGTTGGCCTGTGACGTGTGGGATCTTAGTTCCCCGACCAGGGATTGAACCTGGCCCTCCTGCATGCAGAGTCTTAGCCACTGGACCACCAGGGGAATCCCTCTTTTTGCTTTTTTAATTTATAGTGTGAGAATAATGTGAGTTTTATTTAGCATTTCTTTAGAGTTGGAATAGGAATTAAATGAGGTAGTGACAGTTTCTTAGGTCTAAGGACTTCTCTCCCCTTCTCTGCCACCCCAAGCCCCAGACCCATTCATGCTATCATTGACCTGTTGAATTTGCATGAGAAGAATCAGAGGGAAAAGGAATCTTGAGAGGCTGCTTGGTGTGTGGGAGGCTCTTTCTCTCCTCTCTGGGGAGAGCGGGGGAAGGGGAGTCTAGTGTCCCCAAACCTGCAAAGCCGAGTGGCAGAAGTTTCCACGGACTTTGTCCAGAGGGGGAGGTTGAATTCCTGTCGCCAGTGGGCTCCTTGCTAAGCCTTGTCAGCATTGGCGAGTGTTCCTGCAGTTTAAGGCTACTGGCAAATATAGCAGCCAGTCTGTTCTGGAGACTTCTGTGATCAGCAGATGCACTGGCCCTTCCCGGAGGGAGCTGGGGCTGTCCCCCTTCTTGGCCTGCTGCAGAGTTTTTGAAGACACTGTGAGAAGCCTGGAAGAAGAGAAAGCCCCTGTCCCATTAAAGGAAGGTCACTGAGGTCAATATTTTCTGGGTATTTCCACTAGCCAACATATTTTTTGTGCATCAAAATCTCAGTCCTCTATAGCTTGAATATACAAGAAACGAAGCTCACAAAGCAAAAGTCGGTTCTTGGAAATTTACTGTCGTTACAGCTCAAGTGTAAGTTGTATGTGAAAGTTGCACAATCATGTCCAACTCTGGGAGTCCATGGACTGCAGCCTGTCCTGCTCTTCTGTCCATGGAATTTTTCCAGGCAAGAGTACTGGAGTAGGTTGCCATTTCCTTCTCCATGGGATCTTCCTGACTTGTGGAGTGAACCTGGGTCTTCTGCATTACAGGCAGATTCTTTACCAACTGAGTCACTAGGGAAGCCCAAGTGAAAGTTGCTCAGTCGTGTCCGACTTTTTGTGACCCCATGGTCTGTACAGCCCATGGAATTCTCCAGGCCAGAATACTGGAGTGGGTAGCCATTCCCTTCTCCAGTGGATCTTCCTGACCCAGGGATTGAGCTGGGGTCTCCTGCATTGCAGGTGGATTCTTTACCAGCTGAGCCACAAGGGAAGCCCAAGAATACTGGAGTGGGTAGCCTTTACTTTCTCCACTGGATCTTCCTGACCCAGGGATTGAGCCGGGGTCTCCTGCATTGCAAGTGGATTCTTTACCAGCTGAGCATCAGGGAAGCCCAGATTGTAAGTGCTTAGCCATAAGCATCCATTGCAGTCCTCACTCACTGTTTGCTTCACTTGTTCAGCACACATTTGGCAGCTTCCTTGTGTGCCAGGCACCAGTGGCACTATGGTGTGTCCTTTGCCTCGGTGGAGCCCATGTGTCTGTTGGGGTGGGGAGGGGGCGTCAGACAGATAATCAGCTGTTAGGAGCGTGTGCTCAGGAATCTGACAGACCCGCCCGGTTCTGATGTCAGTTCTGCTTATTTGCCATGTGACCAGGAACAATTTACTTAATCTAAATATCCATTACCTTATCTGTAAGGAAAGATACCCACCAGCCTCCTTCTCAGGGTTGGTGTTTGGATTCCCCAAGGTAATCGTGTATAGCCTTTTGCACTGTTTTAATAAGTAATGTCATTTGTTTTACTTGGGCTAGCAACCCTTTCTTCTTGTGTCTTCTCCAATATACACATTCCAGTGATTTCCAGTCCCCCAGAAATCTTTAGCTGTCTTGTTTTTAGAAGCACCCACCAGCATAGTAACTGCCCCCAAACACTACCAACTGTTCACTGTTCTCTCTTGTGTACTCAGTTTAGCTGGTCTCCTAGAAAACTGCTTTGACAAGGATTTTGGCAAGAAGAAAGAGGAGGTTAGAATATGTAGACCCGATGGAGAGGCTGCCTACGTCAGCTGGGCAGCAGGAAGACATACTGGTTTGTTTTTAGCAGAGGTGGCCTCTGCAGTGCCGCCTCCACCCTGGGGGCCGCCAGCAGGCGCCAGGATAGACCCCCGTGTGGGGTGCCGCCTCTGCCCTGGAGGCTGCCAGCAGGCGCCAGGATAGACCCCCGTGTGGGGTGCCGCCTCTGCTCCGAGGCTCACATCCTTGGGCTTCGTGTTTAACAGCCTTTGTTTTTGTGTCCGGCTGGGCAACTCTGGACACCTCGTTGGAAGATCCTATCAACGTCCATTTTCCTCATCTCTGTGTTTTGAATTTGTAGTCCTTTTAAGGTTTAGTCAATTTAGTGAGTCTCTAGACTAAATATAAACTTCAGAGGCCAACTAGGATGGCCTAAGTCTAGCCCTGATGATGGAGAGTAAAGGAAAAGTAGACCTCGAGGCTGCAGAACGCAGTGTCTTCAAGTCCTGGATGCTAAATTGAAGAATGTATTAACGTGCAGTTAAGGAGCGTCCCTGGTGGCCTGATGGTAAAGAATCCAGCCTGCCGGTGCAGAAGGGCTTGGTCTCTGTCCCTGGAGGGCTGCAGTCCATGGGGCAAAGCGTCAGACACGACCCAGCAACTAAGCAACAGCAGTGTGCAGTTAAGGAGCGTTTTAAAAGAGAACTGACACGCACTAACACGCGTACAATAGATGGTGGGAATCCACTATGACACACACTGACACGTGTGCAATAGATGGTGGGAATCCGCTGTGACACGCACTAACACACGTGCAATAGATGGTGGGAATCCGCTGTGACTCAGGAACTCAGACCGGGGCTCTGTGACAACTAGAGGGGCAGGAGGGGGAGGGCGGCTCGAGCGAGGGGACGTGTGTATACCTGTGTCTGATCCATGTTGATGTATGGCGGAAGCCATCACAATATTGTAATTACCTTTCAATTAAAAATAAATAAGAGGGAAAAAAGGCTCAGATACACCCTCCTGACTTTACTAATGTTTTACCAACTGATGTGGGTATTTTTGCAATCTAATGGAATTGACATCCATTTTATTTTTGTTGCATAATAATTACTGGCAGAATGGGAGCATCCTTTGGAAAAGAGACATCTATTCTTCATCAACAATCTTAATTTATTCCAATGATAATAAAAGGTTATTTTTAAAAGTGTTTAATCAAAAAAGTCAACTCATAAAAGCAGTTGCAGCTACTTGATAGTTCTATTAGGAGTAATTTTCTTTTACCTCAAAAATCTTGGAGAAGGCAATGGCACCCCACTCTTGCCTGGAAAATCCCATGGACAGAGGAGCCTGGTAGGCTGCAGTCTATGGGGTCGCTAGGAGTCGGACACGACTGAGCGACTTCACTTTCACTTTTCACTTTAATGCACTGGAGAAGGCAATGGCAACCCACTCCAGTGTTCTTGCCTGGAGAATCCCAGGGATGGGGGAGCCTGGTGGGCTGCCGTCTGTGGGGTCGCACAGAGTCGGACACGACTGAAGCGACTTAGCAGCAAAAATCTTATAAAAATTAGCTAATATTTAGGGATTTAATAGAAGAAATTAGTTGTTACAGTGCTGAAAATAATTTTTGAGACGAGACTTGAGGCTTGAGATGGTAAATTCACTGATTAAATGGAACTCATGTTCATTTTGTGATTACGGATTTTCTAGTAATTAGTAGGCCTTAGGAACACTATAACCAAGGATGACATTTTTTGTACTCTGTAATTACATGTCACATAAGCTTATGGGCCAGGAATAGATGCTCAAAGGTTTTTCAAAAAGAGCTTTGACAAAATTGCATCATGATCAAACCCAAGAATCCTACGTGTATAGGTTCCTAGATCTTATTTGCAATAAAACTGACCATACGCAAGACAACAACAAAAATGTCTGCCTTTATCTTTAAAAGATAGATTCTGACAAAAGGAATTTTCTTTTTCTTATTTGTGACCTATGTTTAAGGAGCTTGCTCTGAAAAGCTTAAAATCTCAAATTATCTGATAAATGTTAGCCAGGACTCCTTTTCATTTCTTTTTTAAAAGTACACTTAGAACCAGAGAGAAGTTTCTTGCAAAGGAAAGTAAATGGAGTTACCACCAGCCCACTGAACCGACGTTCCTACTCTTTTGCTCTCCCTACCTTAGTTTCTTAGAGGAAATATATAGTCTTACGGAGAAGGGAATGGCAACCCACTCCAGTATTCTTTCCTGGAGAACCCCATTGATGGAGAAGCCTGGTGGGCGACGGTCCAGGGCGTCACAAAGAGTCGGACACAACTGAGCAGCTAACACACATACTCCTAAGTTTCCCAAGTTCCCAGCTTGTCTCTTGATCATGTGTGTGGTCCGCGGCTAACAGGCTCTCCATCAAAGGCGCTCTGTTGCTTCTGGCTCTGAGGCTGGCAGCTGGCCGTCCGTCCTGAGCGCTGAGAACAGAGGTGGTCAGCGCTGAGCCCAGCCCGCAGGAGAAGCATGTTTGCGCCATCTCTTCCCTGGGGTTGAGTCTGTGGCCCTCTGGCCTGGCGCCCCCTCCACTCTGCTGCTGGTCGCTCCAGAGGGCCTGCCTGCGTGGACCGGGGACAGCTCCTCCTGCCTGGCCCTGGGCTCGGCCAGGCGACCGACGGCTGCTCCACGAGGCTCAGACCCTGGAGTGCGGCCGGGGGACCACCTGCCTTTTCTCTGATTGATGACTGGATGAGTTTGTCGCTTGGGAAGATTTATCCTTTACTTTCTTATTAGCATGTCTAGGAAGATTGTGTGCATATGAGCACGTGTATATGTGTTTCTCAAAGACATGTCTTATTTTTACAGGCAAACTCAGACCGTCATAGTGAACCCAATTAGGAGGAGGTCTTCTTCGAGGATGTCTCTGGTAAGAAAGAAGGAAAATTACAATTGCCTTGTTTTGTTTTAGTGCGGTCGCTTTCCTTAATAAAATACGCTTTTAGTAGTGTTCGTTTTTAGTTTGAACTGTTAAAGTATGCTGACATTTGACCAAAGAAATGGTGATTTTCTACAACTTAAGCCTAATATTTATATATGTAACATTTATTGTGTTATATATTTTAAAATATTAGGTCCAACCTAATACTAAAGATATTGACTATTAGCCAAGAGTAATCAGAAGTTAGTGGATATTTAAAATACTAGATGGTTCAGCTAATAAGATTAAATATAGTACATATAAGTTTTTTCTAATCAATTGTTTATATAAGAATTCAGGAAATCTGTGTCTGTTCCTGCTTTCTTGTGCTGTCTGCTGCCTGATAACAGCATAGTGCTTAGCATTGCCTTTCTGGAAAACCCTGCAAAGGATAGATAGGGTAAGAGCTATAGGGTGTTGATATTTATTTTTCATATATAATACGTCAGGCTCCTTCAGAAGTTTCTCAGTGAAAAGAAAGAAGCCAGAAAAGAACTGTTTACACATGTTCCATAGACGATGTGTTTTAACCCTGTTTCCAACTTTCCGATTCTTAGCCCAAGCCGCAACCCTATGCGATGGCTGCCCCACCCCAGCTGCACTATAATGGACATTACACAGAACCGTACACCTCTTCCCTAGGTAAAGTACACCATTTCTGAAATGCCTTACAAAATTACTATAATTTGAATACATCATGAAGGCTTGGAGATCTTGAAGCCAGGATAGTTTTTTGCCTGAAGTTATTACACAAATAACTTAAAAATTTAACTTCACAGAATTATTGTCATGATGATAGCCAACCTGGATTCATTAGAGTCAGTTTTTTGGGGGATGTGGGTAGCAAACATGTAGTATCAGATTCTGATGCTCAGATCTGATCCTGAATTTGGCCCATGGGCACTCCTTCAAACTGGCTCCCAGGTCCTGTTAACATGTGCCCCATGGGCTCTGAGTGCTTTTGTGATTTCTGGCCCCGGAGGTCCCAGGCTGCTTCTGTGTTTTTTCCTGCCTGAGACCTTCCCGTTGTAAAGGATTATTTTCCTCTATTTATGTTTATTTTTCAAATGATGGGCATATTGAGCTATGTGAAGACAGGGCCTCTGAAGCTATATCTCCAGCATTCATTTTACAAGCATTATTACTTTACTCTGTCCACAAGGCTCTGCTGTAAAGGCGGGGAGATGGATGCAGAGAGGTAATTCCACATCTTAAGAAGCTTAGAGCCTAATAGAGGAGGATAGCACAAGTACACAGATGACTTAGGTACAAAGGGAGCAGGCGTGTTGTGACCAGTGTGAGCTGGGCAGTCTGAGAAAGGCTTCCTGGAAAGAGGGGTGACTTCGAAAGGCGGGGAGTGGCGAGCTCCCGGGTGGGGCCGCTGCCCCTGCTTTTGTGGTGGGGTAGTGACTGCCCCGGCACAGACGGCGAAGCGGGTGCTTGGACTCAGGCCCGTGGGGGACTGGAGGGCGCGTGAGGGGACCAGGAGGGGGGCGGTGGCGCGTTGTTGGCGCTGCGCCTTGTGTGTTGGGTGAGGTTCTCCGGGCGGGGGTGGAGGGTGGGGGGGGACAGATTCGACTGCAGAGTCCCAGAGGGTGCGCCTCGGGGGGTTGCTTTTACCTTCCTCACTGGCTTCTCCTCCTTCCACTCTGCCCTCCTGGGGCTTTGACACCCGCCCCCCACCCCCAAAAATCTCTCTTCTCTTCAGTGTGTTTCCTCTCCGGTCCTCCCTTTTCCTCTCTCCGCGAGCCTCCTAATGTCTTCCTCTCCCTCCAGACTGCGGTGTGAACTGTCTCTTCTTTCGTTTTCTCCCCATTTCTGAGAGCGCTCCTGTGTGCCCCTTCTGCTTACTGGTTCCCCTTCCCCTCCCGGCTGTGCTGCTCCGCCAAGCTGCCCTCGCGCAGGAACCACGCGCCCTCCTTCCCATCGGACCCCAGCGTCCCAGCCTCTTCCTCGCGCTGGATGCTCCCGGCTCCTGCCCCCTCGGTGCTCCCTGCCCCGGAGGTCTGCCCAGGGCCCGCTCCCTCCACAGGCATCCGGTTGATCTCGTCTCATCCGCAGTTGGGGGCTCAGCGAGGAGGACTGTCTGCGTTCCCCAGCCCACCTTTGTTCCTGAGCTCCGCCCCCACGTGCCCCCTGTCCAACGGCCTGGGGGCCGTTCAGGGGGCCGGCAGGACCGCGGGCTGAGCGGGAGCACTCGGAACATTGTCCGCTGCCACCGCTTGCCGCAGTGGCATCCTGGAGTTGAGCTCTTCCGCTCCACAAGGCCCTTTGCCAGGCTCCGTGCTCCTTTACGGTGAAGTCACCCCCTGCTTCCTGGGATTCCAAACTGTTTATGATGCTTCTTTTCTTTTTTTTGCCTTCAGTACCCAGACAGTTGCAAATCCTCTTGCCTCTGATTAACTTCATGGAGCATCTGTTCCGTTTCTCCTCCTCCCTATCCCTCTGCTCCTGCCAATGCAGTCTTTTTTTTTTTTTGAGACCTCTCGTGAGTCGCTGCATCACAGGCGCTGACGTCCTCAGTTCCCACCCTCCCCGGTTCATCTGACACTCAGTGGCCGGGCTCATCCCATTTCCCTGACGATGGTCCGTGTCTAGTGTTCAGCATCCTCTTGAGATGCCCCTCTGTGCTCCTGTTCCAGGTCTCACCTCCCGCGCCCACTCTGAGCTCTCTCCAGCCACAGGCTCCTCCAGCCACTCCATGTCTACCAAGTCTCCCGGTTGCCCGCCCCGCTCTGTCACCCTCGGCGCCCTTTCCCTGCCTACCCCTTGCCCACCCGCTTCCGCCGGATGGGCTGTGCTGTGCTTGGGCACAGACTCAAACTCCCATGGCTTCTGTGGGAAAGCGCACTCCTCCTTGGGTTATCCGCCCCCCTGCCCTGGCAGGAGGGCTCTGGGCCAGAGCCCCTTCCATCTGGAAGGTTGGCCAGGCTGGCCGGAGGAGGAGGCAGGGGACTGCCTCTGTATCCTCTGCTCACATTCCCTTGACTGTGATTCCACAGGGAGCAGGGTACCCCGAGAGCAGTCAGAGCCAGGGGGCCCGACTGCTGGTGAAACTGCAGCTGCCGGCTCTCCAGGCCCCGAGTGCCGTGTGTCCTGGAGGTGTCCCTGACCCCATCGCTCAGCCCCAGCCGGAAGCGCTCCTTCCCTCCCCCAGCTCCTGTGACACCGGGCTCCTTCACTCGCCACACTTCCCTCCTTCAGTTGCAACACTTCTTCCTTGGGTTCCCGTGATTTCTGTGCTTACCTTTCCCTTTTTCTTTGGATCCTAATCATTCCCTACACCCTCCCCCACCACTGCCCCGTTAGTTCTTAGCAGAGTCTTCTACACATCAGACTCGTAATTGGATGGTTTGGGGGGTGCGCAGAGCAGGACCAGCAGGTATTATGCTGGTCTAGATGGGCGGGGGTGAGGCTGAGCGAGTGTTGGCAGCTGTGAGGAAAGGGGGCACCACAGACGCAGACCTCGGGGGGCTCTCGAGATGGGAGAAGCATGGTGCATTCGCAGGGAGAGCACGAGCTGCCTCTGAGGCCCTTGTCTCCGTGGCTGTGTGTGCCGCCGGAATAGAAACCACGCGTGAGACGCTGGCCTGCTGTTCCCTCGGACAAAACCATCATGAGGCTTTTGAGTCAGAAAAAGAATGTTTTTATCAGTGGCAACTATTCTCTGGTGGTCTTTCCATTGACGTGTTAGAAGTCACCCTGGGTAGTTTTTCAGGTGAACTACAGGCTGGACTGAAGAAGCAGGCCTCCTTCCAGCCCAAGCAGGTGCACACGCAGCCTCTGTGGACACGTGAGGCGCTCACTGTGACCTGTCTTACTCGGGCAGGGGCGGCACCGGGGGCGGGGGCGGCGCCGGGGGCGGGGCGGCACCGGGGGCGGGGGCGGGGGCGGCACCGGGGGCGGGGGCGGCAGCGGGGGCGGGGCGGCGCCGGGGGCGGGGGCGGCACCGGGGGCGGGGGCGGCACCGGGGGCGGGGGCGGGGGCGGCGCCGGGGGCGGGGCGGCGCCGGGGGCGGTGCCGGGGGCGGGGGCGGCGCCGGGGGCGGGGCGGCGCCGGGGGCGGGGCGGCGCCGGGGGCGGGGCGGCTGTCTTTGCGGGGGCGGCGCCGGGGGCGGGGCGGCGCCGGGGGCGGGGCGGCGCCGGGGGCGGGGCGGCGCCGGGGGCGGGGCGGCTGTCTTTGCGGGGGTCTCCTCGGCTTCCCGCCCCTGCTGAGGTGTGCAGCTACAGGTGACACTCGAGGACTTCGTGACGCTTAGATCCTGCTGAACTCCTTGCCCTGTTATCTTCATTCTGGAGGAATCTACACAGTCCACCTTGAGTTTCATTTCAGGAAATGTTTACAGACAGCCGGTGCTTGAACTCGCTCAGCATCAGCAGGGCCACACACCTAGGGGTATTTCTGCTCTTAGCTCCCCAGATTTCTGGAAAGCCAGCTTTGTCTCTAGTAAAACACATGCTCTTGACTCGCAGAAGAGGACAGTGTTTTGTGGTGGTATAGTTGTACTCTTAATGCTGAGCATAGATTTGGCTGTTCTTTACTGGGTGTGAGGTCCTGAATCCCACTCTTGGAGCAGGCAGAACCACCCCATTCTGGAGGTGAGGAGGCGAGGGGCCCAGAAACCGCGCGTCCAGGGTCCGGCGGTGTGAGTAGAGCCGCCGGGTCCCTTCATCCTGGAGTTTCATAAACGTCATCAGCATTCAGGCCGTCTCAGTGTTTGTCTTGAGTAATTGGTCCAATTCAGTACATTCAGAAAAAAATCTCATTATAAAATGCATGCTGTCTTGTCCCGCCCGCCCCCCAGATAACCTCTTCGTGACCAACCAGAACGGCTTCTACTGTCACTCTCAGACCAGCCTGGATCGCGCGCAGGTGGAGCTCGGCGGGCGCGTCCGCAACGGCAGCGTGTACAGCGCGCACAGCACCAGCTCCTTGAATAGCCCGCAGCCCTACCTGCAGCCCTCGCCCGGGTCCTCTAACCCCAGCATCACGGGCAGCGACGTCCTGAGGCCCGACTACGTGCCCTCGCACCGGCACAGCGCCCTGATCCCACCGTCCTACCGCCCGACCCCCGACTACGAGACGGTCATGAAGCAGCTGCAGCGCGGCCTGGCGCCGGCCGAGCGGCAGAGCCGCTCTCTGCGGAACCTCAGCCTGGTGTACAGCCAGCCCGAGATCCGCGAGCACGCGCGCCCGGGCTCTCCGCCCATGGCCCCCGGCGCCTTCAGCCTTAGCCACAGCTTCCACAGCCCGGCCCCCTACCCCTATGCCTCAGTGGCGGGGCGGCGCCCGGGGTTGGGTGCCGTGAGCGTGCCCGAGCTGACCAACGCGCAGCTGCAGGCGCGTGACTGCCCGGCACCCAGCATCCTGAGGACGCAGGTGTACCGCCCACCGCCCCCCTACCCGCACCCGCGGCCGGCCAACAGCACCCCGGACCTGTCCCGCCAGCCGCCCATCAGCAGCAGCAACCCTGACCTCATCACGCGCCGCGTGCACCACTCGGTGCAGACCTTCCAGGAGGACAGCTCGCCGGTGGCGCACTCGCTGCAGGAGGTGAGCGAGCCGCTGACGGCTGCCCGGCGTGCGCGGCTGCAGAAGCGCAACAGCGTCGAGCTAGCTGGCCTGGCGCACGGCCTCGAGGGCCTGCGGCTGCAGGAGAGGGCCGCACCGGCCCTGGCGGCGGGGGAGCGGGCGCCGCGGGCAGAAGACGGCGCCGCCGGGCCGCGGGGCAGCCTGCGAGGCGGGCACGGGAAGTCCTTGTCGGACGCCACCGTGCTGATCCACAGCAGCGATGAGGATGAGGACGAGGACCCCGAGGAGGGGCCCGCGCCGCCACTCGGCTCCCGGGGCGGCCGCCCCCCAGATGTCCCCCGCGCCGCGCCCCTGGCCCCTGGGCCCCTGCACATCCTGGAGCCCCAGGCCCCAGGCGCCGCGCCTGGGGAGGGCCCGCGGCCCCGGCGGGACGGGCTCTTGTCGCCATCGGCGTCCGAGTCGGACCTTACCACGTCGGGGAGGTACCGCGCCCGGAGGGACTCCCTGCAGAAGAGGCCAGCGTCCGATCTCCTCTCCGCTAAGAAGAATACAGTGGAAGGGCTTCCGCCTCTGGGGGTGAGCCGTGGGCCGTGCGGGGTGGGCGCAGGGGCCTCACCCCACAGCTTGGTGCCCCCTGCAAACCTGCCCTTCTCTGCACTGTCTGCCCTTTGTCCATCTTGTCTTTGACTTCCGCGAGTTCTTTCAGCTTTTTCTTTTGAACTCCTTTCAAACAGCCCGGTAGCCCAGTAGACACACACATTTTACCCTATTTTTGCTTTGTTTTGGAACTCTCTGAGTTTGATTATCTATGGAAATGATGGGGATTGACTAGAATCTTGGTGACATTGCTAGAGATAATGGCTTAGACCAGGGAAAGGTGAACGTAGGGGGCTCTGGAGTAGGATACGAGCAGTGGATGGGCGTCTCCAGAAGGTGGTGCCAGGGGAGAGGAGTGAGGATTTCACGACTTGGGCCAAGACTGCCTTGTGAGCCACCGGTAAAAACAGCCTGCGCGACGCAGGCCCAGGGCTGCTGTGGCTCCGTGGCCTCCTGCGGGGTCAGCGAAGCTCCCCTGAGGCGTCCTTAGTGGGCTCCGTGTGTCCCGTCTGTGTGGGTGTGGCTTAAACTGCTGCGCTGTGACCTCTGGGGACTGGAGGGTGATTTTGGGCTGCTTCACCCAGACCAAAAACCCGAGCACCCCAGATGTCTTTAAAAGAGAGACTGAGCTGAGAGCCCAAGGAAGGCCCCTGGTAGAAAATGCAGCTCCTTCATACTCGGTGTGATAAAGCACGCTGGTTTAAGCACTTTGTTATCCACTTGAGGCAAACTAGGAAACAGCATAACATCATCTCTAGCTGGTGAAGGCCATTCCCAGAGCATTCCCGGGGGTGGAGCAGGCTGCTTCACTGTGTCCAGCTTACAACAGGCCTATTGTCTCTACAGATGAGAAAGTGGATTCTGCAATGCTGAGTAACTTTCCCAAGGTCACACAGCTAGTGAGGGACCGGATTTTAAACCCGTGTTTATCTCTGTAGCTGGTTCTCCTCTCTTCTACACTGTTCTGCATAGAGGTTGTATTGTATATTTTAAAATATTGTGCACAGACCTGGGTTCGATCCCTGGGTCGGGAAGATCTCCTGGAGAAGGACATGGCAACCCACTCCAGTATTCTTGCCTGGAGAATCCCATGGACTGAGGAGCCTTGCGGGCTACAGTCCACGGGGTCGCAGAGTTGGACACAGCTGAGCAACTAACACACACACACACACACACACACACACACTTTTATATTAAGTAACACTTGCTTGTCTCAGCCGTGCTGTTCTTTGTCTTCTCACTGAAACCTTTTCACTGTGAGGCCCTCAGCGTTGCCCAGGCATTGGTGCCGTTTTCGTGTCCGCGTGTCCACTCTGGGTCATCTGGCTGCCTGATGGGGCATCTGGCTCCGCTCTGCTCAGGCCTCCGTTCCCCGTGCCCGGGGCTCTTGCCAGGTGAAAGTGATGCATTAGCCTCTGCACTCCGTCTCCCAGGTGCCCCCCGTGTCCTGGCAGCTGGGGCCTCTGCCTCCAATTTCTGCCAGTCAGCATGCTCAGACCTGAGGGCCCATCACACATGTGGTTCTGGCCTAGTGTATTATTAGAGCCTCTGAGACGTCACAAACATCTTCACAAGCAGAAGGAAAATTAGCACAGTAACTACAGTGGTTATGAAGTACACGAGTGTACACAGACTCGAACGACTTAACAGTTAGTGCTGTGGATTTAAATATGTTTTCTCTGAATGGTTTTGAACTGTAAGTCTTGGAAAATCAGTTACTTCACTTTTGGCTGCGTGGGATCTCTGTTGCTGTGTGTGGACTTTCTCCAGGGGTGGCTGGCAGGAGCCGCTCTGTAGTGGCGGGCAGGCTGCTCACTGCAGGGGCTCCTCGGGCTCTGGGTGTGCAGGCTTCAGTGGCTGTGGCCCAGGCTCAGGCGCTGCGGCTTAGTTGTTTCGAGGCATGTGGGATCTTCCCGGACCAGGGGCTGAACCCCCCATGTTTCCTGCCTTGGCAGGTGGATTCTCCTCTAAGTTGATTTTTAATTTTTCCTGGGAATACATCCTTACTCAACTGCCTAACAGTAAAGGCCATTGTCTCAGGTTGGCTGAAGCGGAGGGGATGGCCCAGCGTTGGTGATTCGGGGCGGGACAGGGTGTGGATGTGTCTGCGGGATGAAGTAACTCGGCCTGAGTCCTCGCCAGCTGGTCCGGCCCTCTCGTAGTTGACACTCTTCGCTGATTACATCAAGACCTGTGCCTAGTTCTTAATGCGGGGCCTGAGTCTGGCCCCAGATGAGTGGAGTCCAATATTCAAGTCTGTTTTCCCAGTAGTTTTTGAACGGGCCCAGGGAGTTCTGTTGGATCTAAGGACTTTGATTTGGGTTCTCCAAAAGTTCTCCAAATGCCCCCCTCCTTGGCTTGGAGGCCTCCGGTATCGACCGTGTGACTGGGTCATGCTTTTGCTCCCCTCGTTTGTGGCCCGTGCGCGCGTAGTTGTCCTGCAGCAGGTGGAATCCTCCCAGACCAGGGATCGAACCTGCGTCCCCTGCATCGGCCAACAGACTCCCAACCACTGAACCACCAGGGAAGCCTCCCCCCCACCCTCCGCCCCGGTCTTTTCAAATAAGGAATGTTCTTACTTGAAGAACGGGAATGGCAGCGGTGGCCTGGGAACAGGTACAGGACCTAAGAGTGGAAGACTCGGCCGTGAGTCCGGACCTTGCCGTTCACTGGTTCTCTCCCAGGGGGCCAGGCCCTTCACACCCAGCCCCTCGGCTCCTCCATCCGAGACCCGGGACGGGCACCCCTTCTCTGTCTTCTGTGGTGTGGCGTCAGGTCCCACTGAAGCTTAGACTCAGAAAGTGTTTTCTGAATTCTGTCCTGCAGCCCGACTGACTTGAATGCAGGGTTTCTATTGTTTTGACCCTGTTTACCATATACAAGGAGCCAGCTAGCTGGTGTGACCTTGGACCAAGAACTTAATCTCTCTGACTCTTGTTTTTCATTTGTAACTGAGACAACCCGAGAGAGTTGTTGGAGGAAAAAAAGTGAGGTCCTGGCTCATAGAAAGTGCTTGGTCAAGTTTAACGTATTACTGTGAGGTTGCATCATACTTTAACTGACTGACTTCCCAAGAGCTGGAGTCCAACCCCTTGCTACCCCTCTGACCACCCCCATAGTAACTCCCGTTGCCTTGGTTGTTTTAATGGTGACCACAGGCGAATGAACATACAATGTGAATTATGGTTATGGGGGTTTAGTACTAAAAACAGTGGAATGAATTGCAGATAAGCAGGAACATTCCGGAGTTCTCCACCCGTCTCCACCTGCATGGACTTGATTGCTATCTGGCAGAGGTGGACTGGTTTGAATGCTTGTGTGTTTACAGGAAGAGTTTCTGTCTCACCCTCAGTCTCGTGTGGTGGTTCTCACATGAGAAACCACCATTCGGCCAGTACCTTTAAAAGCACGTCCTCTGAGGCTAAGTGAGGGGTGTTTGGGGTGAGCTTTGACTGTGAGCCCCTTTCTTCAAATACTGGCTTTAGAGCTGGCCTTACCAATCACCCAGCGCATGGTGCTGGGACATTTCAGTCCTTCAGGCCGAGAAGCGCTGGGGCCACTTCTCCTGGCTGTCGGGAGCTGAGTTTTCCATTTTCAGGCTCTTGTGAGGCAGATTGACGTTAGCCATGGTGGGAGAATTGGCCCCTGGAACCTGGCAGACGCCACCCGTCGGAATGGCCCCCACGCCCCCCACAGCCCACTGTCAGCCGCTCACTGTCTCCTGCACAGCCGAGAACCCTGGCGTCGTCACCCAGGCAGGAGCCTTGTGCTCTGTGTGCCTCCCCCGCGGTCTCCCTCCAAGGCTGACAGAGCTGGGGCGAAGGCGATCTCATTTATGAGACAGAACTGAGGAAACCGTTGCAGTCAGAGTAGGGCTGCTGTCATTATGAATATATCCCCTGGCTTCCCAGGAGGTGTAGGCTGTTAAAGAGGACTTGGCATTCTTGCGCTTGTTTGCCTTCGAGAGCAAAATTGCTGGCTTGAAGAAACACCAGTTTTCAGCAGACAGAATTCCGCGGGTGCCCTCTCTCATACCCTCTCCCGGTGTAATGATGGAGATTTCAGCCCTGCTGTTTTCTTCACTTGGAAAATCCGGCGTTTACCAGAAGTGTGGTAGTCTAACCCCCGTCACACAAGTCTGCCGCACAATGTAGAAGACAACAGAGCCACCACAGAAAACACTGAAACTGTTTTTGTTAGTTTGTTTAATGTATGAAAGCTCACTACAGTCAGGCCACTACATTTAAACCCTTATCATGGACTACAGCTGATTTTCACGCGTGTCACAGTTTGACATTCAGGAGTCCAGTGAGTCCTGTGAAGGAATGCTGTCTGCTCGGAACCTCATCTTCCATTACAACAGAGCCCTGAAACCAGCTGCATTTCAAAACCTTCTATCTGGAAGACTTATCAGGGCTTTGGCCTTGAATGGAATGTCTTCCTCCTCATATTTGTGAAACTGTGTGTGTGTGTGTGTAGGAGCGTCATCTCTCCTGTGGTTGTTGATTTAGGAGAACCTCCCTCCCTCTGTTTGTTTAGTTTTCAGTCCACTGAAATCTCTTCTCAGAGGGATTGTATGCATGTATGTTTGATATATAAGCCTATAACTATTTTTGTAGGGAATGAAAAAGAGCCGAGGAGATGCAAAAAAAATCGGTCCTCTCAAATTGGCTGCTCTAAATGGACTCTCCCTGTCTCGACTGCCGCTGCCCGATGAGGAGAAGGACGTGCCGGCCAGAGCCACTAACGACGAGCGGGTACGTACGGGACCCCAGGCCGCCCACCTTCTCAGGGACGGCCGAGGCTGCAGAGCTGCCTTCCTGAGGATCTGCTGGATTTTCTAAGCCATTTGATAATCATAAAGCAGTGTTAACAACTTTGTAATCTGGACTGCAAAACTGGGGCAAGCTTATAGCTAATGCCTCAATAGATAATTTCAGGCTAACTGTTGATTTTTGTCTGTTGGCTTCTGGCTGTCATTCTTTACCTTCTTGTGGCCGTAAAGTGAGAGGAAATCAGCAGTTGCATGTGAGTACTCGTAGGAAAGAACATGACTGCTGTCCTGACATCAAAAACTTTTAACAGTGAACAACTACTGAGTTTTTCAAAACTTTCTTTGTGACTGAGACGTATTTGCTGTGAGGTTCTATTCTGTCAAAATTAGGCAGGCATGAATTATGCTAAGCAAAAATTACTTTGCTTACACCTGGATCCTGGAGATAATTTCCAACATGGATTATTTTCAGTGTTTTATATATCATATTACAGAGTGGAAGCACTTGTTCATAGAAGTTGGAATTAATTATCCTACTCTAGGATTTACTGTTCTCCAGGAGAACTTTCTGTTCTTAGGGGGTCAGGTAATTTAAAAAAATTTTTTTATATTAAAGTATAGCCAGTTAACAATGTTGTGATCTTTTCAGGTGGACAGCAAAGGGACTCAGCCATCCACGTACATGTATCCATTCTTCCCCAAACCCCTCTACCATCCAGGCTGCCACCTGGTATTGAGCAGAGTTCCCCGTGCTATGCAGCAGGTCCTTGTCGATTATCCATTTTAATTATAGCAGTGTATACAAGTCAGTCCCAAACTTTCTAAGGGGGTCAAGTAATTGACTATAGATTTAGAGAAAACGAATTCAGTGAATTATTCTAGAACAAGTTTAAACAGAACTTTGCATTCTATTTCTCACCAAGAAGATTATTTCATTTGTCCTTTCGATGTAATGACGTGTTAAATTTAACTTTGGTTTCATCTAGAATTTTCAGTATTGGGTAACACTAGACTTGAGGCAGAAAGCGAGTTTTCAGACGTGCAGTCAAGATGCAGCTGTGCGTGGCGTGGGACTGCAGTCATATTATTTCTCACTCTGTGTTTTCCAGTGTAAAATTCTGGAACAGCGGTTAGAACAGGGAATGGTATTCACAGAATATGAAAGAATTCTTAAAAAACGGCTAGTTGATGGCGAGTGCTCAACAGCACGCCTCCCTGAAAACGCAGAAAGAAATCGGTTCCAGGACGTGCTTCCCTACGATGACGCCAGGGTGGAGCTGGTCCCGACCAAGGAGAACAACACTGGCTATATCAACGCCTCCCACATCAAGGTGAGGGGAGTGTTAGGATGGTGGGGCAGAGTCCTCAGTTAAATCATTAACACAAGAGTGGCGAGACTTGTTTTCAAAAAACACCCTTGTTTTGAACCATTTTGACACTGTTTTGCAGGCTGGGAAATCCGTACCCCTGGGGGGACGGTGTGTGGTCCCTCTGCCCCCAGCATTGTCCCCAGGACTTCGGGGCCGCTCATTTGTCTGCCTGGAGCACTTGGTGCTTCTGAATCTGAAGCCCTCTCTCTAGCTCACAGGTTCTCTCAGGAGCAGCTGAATGGCTCCTTTTTCCTTGTCATGCACCTCCGTGCATTTTGATGTGACACACGTGTGTGTCGGATGGTGTCACCAATGCCGTCCCTCACACTGGAGCTGTCTGCGCTCCTTGCCCACTCTCTCCTTTTTAAACACTGTTTTGTTCTGTGGGCAAGCGGTGCCACTCCCCACCCCGCAACCCTGGCCCCGAAACAGGGTAATGCCATTTACCTGAAGTAGCGTTATGCCCAGTAAAGTAGAAAAAGGGATGGTCCATACGAGGATGGTGAGAAAAGCCAGAGGCTCTGCCTTCTCCGTCTCCGCAGCCTCTGTTCACACTGGCTGCGCAGTCAGTTCCTTACTCTGGAAAGAAGATGTTTCCTTCTAGTGAGTGAATGAGAAGGTGTCCACGATCAGGTGTTCTCTCTCTTCTTTCCCACGTTTTATTCAGTTTGCAGGTGACGTTGGATGAGAGCCATTTCGCAAGTGAGACTTCCCGGAGACCCAGCAGTCTGCCCTTGACAGTCTTTGGGAATCTGTGCATAAGCTTTTTATTTCTAAAAACCTTTTTATTTTGTATTGAGGTGTAGCCGATTAACCACGCTGGGATAGTTTCAGGGGCACAGTGAGGGGACTCAGTCAGACATACACAGGCACCCATTCTCCCGCAAACCCCTTCCCTGCAGGCGGCCACATAGCTCTGAGCAGCGCTAGTGGTAAAGAACCCACCCGCCAATGCAGGGGCCATAAGAGGCCTGGGTTCCATCCCTGGGTTGAAAAGATCCCCTGGAGGTGGGCACGGCCCCCCACTCCAGTATCCTTGCCTGGGGAATCCCATGGATGAGGAGCCTGGAGGGCTGCAGTCCATGGGGTTGTGCAGAGTCGGATGTGACTGAGGTGACGTGTTTAAAAACGGAGCATTTCTTTGGAATAGCGTATCCTGTCTCCCGTGACTGGATGGGTGAGAGTTGAATGCTGAGGCTCTGTGGTGGTATTTCGAGATCTTCAGCAACAGCAGGAGGAATTCTCAGATCGCCCCGTATCGCGTGGTGTGGGCCGCTGTCCTGACCTCTGAGTCAGGAAGTGTGTCGCCCCTCCTGCCCCCAGCCCTCCCCCTGGTCCTTGTTCGCTGTGGGGCCGGTGGGACGTGGTGGCATGACTCAGGCTGCGGTCTTAGTCCCAGGGTTTACCCAGGGCACTCGGGAAGCAGTTACGGCCATCACTCAGTAGTGGGGGAGCCGAGATCTAACCCCATTTCCTGACTACAGCTCTCATAATTATTAGAATGTTTTCCAGAAGGTTTTCAATCTTAAGTGGAAATTTAGTATCATTATATGGAGTGATCCTGACTCAGAAGTTCAGAGGTGAACTCCTTCTGTAGGAAGAGATTCCCCGCCCCCAGAAGTTTGACACTTGACTTAGGTTTTTGACTTAACTGCTTGTACTTGATCCTAGTATGTATCGTGCTTCATGAGGGAAGGTTGTGATTGAACTTTGGGGTGTGATGATGCTGGTGTTATTTTTATAAGAACCAGCACCTAACAGCAGGAATAACAGCCACTTATTGAGACCCTGTCATGTGCAGGGCATTGAATATACTGACTTGAGTAATCCCAGCAACATGAGGGCAGGGAGTATTTTTATTGTGCAGATGAGAACTGAGATTTGGAGAGATTAAGGAAATTGTCCCAGGTCACATATAGATGTTATATAAACTCATAATGCTTGTGCTTATAAAAGTGTCAGTGATGGAAATTACACTAATAAGGAAAAAGAATAAGATGAAAGTCTTTATCTAAATAGTTCAGTTCACTTTTTAAGTATTACCATGAACAAATGTATATGCATGTGTTATACACACACATACTCATTTTTTAAATCCCTAATTTCAGGTCTCTGTCAGTGGAATTGAATGGGACTATATTGCCACTCAGGGACCACTGCAAAATACCTGCCCAGACTTTTGGCAGATGGTGTGGGAACAGGGAATTGCGATTATAGCCATGGTGACGGCGGAGGAGGTGAGGACTCACTTCTCTTCCTTGACCTTCTCGCGGCCTCAGACGGACAGTGACGGTCACGCTGTGGGTCGTGACTTCAGAGAAGGGGGCGGGGGCGCAGGTCGGAGTCTCGAGACGGCTCCCCGTGAAGGGGCGTCCTCGGCCGGTTCGGGCCGCGTTTCTGAGACGGATCCCCGTGAAGGGGCGTTCTCGGCCGGTCAGGGCCGCGGTTCTGAGCGCTCTGTCTCTGACAGGAGGGCGGAAGGGAAAAGAGCTTCAGGTACTGGCCACGCCTCGGCTCGAGGCACAACACCGTCACCTACGGGCGGTTCAAGATCACCACCCGCTTCCGCACGGACTCCGGCTGCTACGCCACCACGGGCCTGAAGATGAAGCACCTGCTGAGCGGGCAGGAGCGGACCATCTGGCACCTGCAGTACACCGACTGGCCCGAGCACGGCTGTCCCGAGGACCTCAAGGGCTTTCTGTGTAAGCGTCTGCACTCCCGGCGCCGCGAAGGCCGCCACAGAGGCAGACCTACAGAGCCTCCTTTCCTGCCTCTGTATTGTTGCATGCGAGGCTGGGCTTATTTTAAACTGAAAATTGCAAGCGTTCAGGGGAAAGCTTAGTGCAGAGGTTTTACAGTATAACTTGGTTGGTCAGCAGCAGGCAGTTCCTGGTCCCTGAAGAGTTTTGCATTTTGCGGGTGAGAATAAACGGGAGCGCAGGTAGAGGTGGGGGCTCGCCGAGACCGCACTGTCGGCCAGTAGCTGGGCTGGTTCACCGGTTCCCGGTGCCCTGCGCCTGGGGCCGCCTTCTAAGTCGGCCTGATCGGCCTCAGTGCCTTGTGTCTGTCTGTGTCATCCGTGTTTCACAGCATACCTCGAAGAGATCCAGTCTGTTCGACGCCATACAAACAGCACGAGTGAACCCAAAAGCCCCAACCCCCCGTTGCTGGTCCACTGCAGTGCCGGCGTGGGACGGACAGGCGTCGTCATTCTGTCGGAGATCATGATCGCCTGCCTGGAGCACAACGAGGTGCTTGCTCCTCTGTGGGCGCGGGGAGAGGGGGGCCGGGCGCAGGGCCGGGCAGAGAGGTACCCCTGCCCCCCGTGGCCTGCCAGGGCTTTCTGCACAAACGTCCTGGGCTTCTCCGCGGGAGACTCCGAGTAGCCAAGAGGCTGCCTGCCTGCAGCAAGGTTCCCCCAGGACCTCCCCCCCCCTCCCCGCCCCGGGGTCTTGGGGAGCCGTGCCCTCACCCCACTTCCCTCGCCAGGCGCTGGACGTCCCGCGGGTGCTGGACATGCTGCGGCGGCAGCGGATGCTGATGGTGCAGACGCTGTGCCAGTACACGTTCGTGTACCGCGTGCTCATCCAGTTCCTCAGGAGCTCCCGGCTCATCTAGGCCCCGCGCTCGCCGGGACGGTCACGGAGGCGTTCACAGCTCGGAAAGGACGGAGACGTGCTGGCCTACTCGCGCTTTCGCTTTCGCGGGCGCCGCGTCGGGCGTAGGTGGCGGGAGGAGCGCGGGGCGCCGCGTCCGATGAGCCGCAGGAGGAGCAGGGCCGGGCCGAGGTGGAGGGGCCGCGCCGGGAAGGACGGAGCCCCAGGGCAAGGCCGCGGCTCCCGGCGCCCCTGTCTGACTTGCAGCACTTGCACACATGTGGCGATTGTATTTTCTCGATCAGTTCTCTCTGTTTTACTGAAGCTGTGCTGGGCAATTCTGGCAATCACTAAGGCGTATAGTTTTCTATCTTAAGCTAGTTTTTGATAATGGAATTTTATTTTATGACGAGAATATTTGGGGTTTTCTTGCTGAGAAACTAAACTTTTCATGGGGCTGATCCACAGATGTGAGTGGTTCTTGGATAACTTTGTATTTAAAACCATGTTATTTTTTTTTAAAAAACCCTTGGGTACTTAACAGTTAAGTAAGTTACCAAACCCAAAACTACAACAAGAATCCAAAAGTGTTATTTTTGAAACATAGAAAGCATTTTTATATTCAGAAAATTTTTTAATCCTAAAAGTTCTATATATTTGTACCTTCTATATTTTCCAAGCAAGAGTTCAACTTATTAAGGTACGGAAATGAGTCAGTTACTGAGAGTTAACATGGGGAATAAAGGCACATTTTTTTAATACATGTATGAGAATAATCAGATTCACTGTTTTTTTTCAGTATTATTCATAAACCCAAATGTGTTTGATTTTTTTTTTTTTTTTTTGGTTGAAAATGAAGTGAAAACAGTTGCATAAGATGGTTTTAAGCAATTTTTTTGGTTGCAAACAAATCTGTTTTTAATATATATGTTGCTTTATAGGGGAAACAGTACATAAGAGCAGACATATTGAAAGTGTTTTGGAAGGGATCAGGGGTAAGAGTACCGAGGATGACTAGGAGGAGATCACATGCAGAGGAAGCGCAGGACGGTAAATGCAAGTTGCCTTGGTCTTTACAAAGCACGCAGTGTCAGCTGCACTCACACTGAGCCGCCGGGCGGAGCGGGGCTCGGGAAGAGTGGGTGACCCCCCCCCCACCGTAGGTACCCCCCGGGAGACTCAGGGCCTGTCGCAGGTAATAGCTCCCTCTGTTTCCTTGAAGTTCTTCCACCTACAACTCTTTCTTTAAAAAAAAACAACAAATCAGGTTTATATTATTAAAAGAAGCTGTGAAGAGGCTTTGTTTTCTTTCGG
The DNA here is from genome assembly GCF_029407905.1 of Bubalus kerabau. NCBI lineage: Eukaryota > Metazoa > Chordata > Mammalia > Artiodactyla > Bovidae > Bubalus > Bubalus kerabau. The sequence continues at coordinate 105,299,240 of NC_073633.1, read as the reverse complement.
CTGAAAGAAGGGAAGGGTTTGTTAATAGTCTCACCTCTTCTTCCCAAACCACAGCCCAGACCTGTGAGGCCATGGGACATGACCGTGGTGTCCAGGATGTCCTGGGGTTTCCTCGCCTCATTCCTCTAGCTTCACCCCTGCGGGCGTCTCGGGCTCCCCCTCCTCCGAGCCCCCAAGACCCCTTTTAGGCCCCTCCCCATGGGCAGGGGGTTTGCGAAGGGCTCGTCCCTCGGGGCCGAGGAGGTGATGGAGGACTGCCTGCACGTTTAGCTGAGGAGACTTCTCTTCCTTCCGGAGGCCACTTCTCCAACACATCAAGCTTCCCACACGTGAAACCCAGGGTTACTTCCCCCAGTGAACAGTGTCCGAGGGCGGCTCCGGTGCCAGGTTCACTCCTAAAGCAGTTCTCACTGTTGTCCCACCGAGTCTGCGGTTAGCTGTGAGACTGGGTTTCCTTCAAACAGCGTGTCCCTGCCTAACTCTGTCCCAGAAACCAACCGCTTAAGAGGAAATGCAGACGGCATCAATGAAAGTGAATATTGAAAGTGGGCCTCTTTCTCACTTGGTAACAAAGAATTGATTTTAAGTCTGAAATGATTTTAAAGAACAATAGACCCAAGTGTGGATGTTCAGAGCGTGCTCCCCAGGAGAATGGATTCAGAGTTTTTTTATTGCAGTGGTTCCCATCTTCACACCAGGTAAAGGACAGGTGTGTTTCTGACACTTTTTTCTTCCATTGGTACTTTTTTTTTTTAATGCTTTTCTGTCAGGTTTAAACATTTTGAAGTGTCCCATTGACAAGAACATATTGTAAAACAAAATTTTAAAGAGTAATATATGGTATGTTTGTGTTCCTGTTATAATTTGATTATAAGAAAATTATGAGGGCTAAATTACACTGTATAAAATGTCACTCTTAAAACTCGCATGTTTGACGTAGCTTCTAAGACCCATGTAATTTTTATGTGTCCCTTTTGAATTTTTAAACTTTTGATGAACAGAGAATATGAAAGTATTTCTGAATAAAAATAAATCCACATTTCTGGACTTTTGGAGTAATATGATTTTCAAGGTCAAACTGGAGAATGTTGTGGTTTCATCAGCTCAGCGTGTCTGAGTTGAGGATTTTCTGTCTGCCAGACTTACACAGTGCTTCAGTATCTTAGTGTCTTTTGATGGTTGATATTCTTAGTTTCATATCAAAATTACCAAAACGTGCATTTTTGCACACAGTAGCTTACAAGCCAGTGCTTCCGCTGACGAGTGCTGCCTCTCTGGCATCAGCTCTCCTGAGCAGTGGGCTCTTCAGATGAAATGCTCTGGTGGATAGTTTTGAACACGGAAAGTGTTCGTTTTAGAACCTCATTTGGAATTGCAATCTTCTTTACTTATTTTCTTCTGGAACATCCATTGTGAAACATTCAGAAAACCCTAGAATGTAGCCTTCGAACCATGTTGGCAGGATTGAGACAGAAGCTGTGCTTGCCCTGAAGCTCCCGGGAAGACCAAGGCCAGGACCGAAGCCCCGAGGAGGAGTGAGGATGGGCTGACGGCAGCGCGGCATGGGCAGCCTTTCTGCTGCTTCATCGGGAAAAGACAATAGTCCTTTCAAGTGGGTCAGTAACTTAATGTTCACAATATTAAGGAAATATAAATGTTCTCACTACATGTAATATAAAACTTTATACTGGGCTTCCTTGGTGGCTCAGATGGTAAAGAATCTGCCTGCAATGCAAGAGACCCAGGGTCGAACCCACTCCAGTGGTCTTATTAAAATATAAAGAATGACAGTTTATTGTAAATCATTTAAAAAATCAGACTTTTAAAGGGAATTCTTTTGGATAGACATTTAGGGAATTTGCTTTCTATCAGCATTTCAGGTAGAAGAAGCTAAACTCTCTCTTTCCAGTTTAAAGTGTATTTAAATGGTCTAAATTAGAGGGGACCCTTTTTTTTTTAACTGAGGGACAGACACTTCAAAAAGAGGGCTAGGTCCATTAGGAATTTGGGAAAACAATTCTTGAAAGAACATGAGTTTTTCAAAGTCCTGCAATAAGAGCTTAATTTACCCTAAATATCTATAATTAAAAAAATCAGAAAGTTTGGTGGTTTAAGGTTTTCATGTGTTAGGGGTGTGTGGACAGAGGATTTTAGAAAATAATTGAAAGGGTCCTTGGGTGGTTAAACTGGCGTAGTACAGGCAGTTCCCAGATAAAAATAATGCTCTAAAAGTTCCGATGTATGTGAAAGTATTGAGAGTATTGTCTACAAAGGGAAATATTACTGTAAGTGGGCCCTAACTCTGGTTTGTTCTCCCAAAGTTTGTTGAAACCACAGGGGTCTGAAAAGGTAGTCACACCCTCGTCATCAGTACTCGCACAGGGCAAGCCTCCTCCCCGCTGCACCCTGCTGGCCAGAGCACAGGACCAATTCTGGTTTGCCCGGCAGTGGGGCCTGGGCCTCAGCACACAGCTGAAGTCAGATTGATGAGTGTTTTGTCAGGGAGTTCCACGTCACGAGTGTCCCATCGTTTGAGAAACTCGAGTGGCGTGTGAAGGTCAGGGACGGGGTGGGTGAGCGGGGTGCCGAGAACCCCATGAGGGCGCCGGGTGGAGGCGGGTGAGCTGGCAGCACGTCCCCGCCTTGTCTGCTTCTGCCATGTGTCTGCCTTTGGGTGGTCCTGGCCTGGAGGAGGCGGGGACCGTGGGCCTGGGCCAGGGAGGTGGCGGGAGGTCCGCGGCCCCCAGCTGAGGACACTGGAGTCCCATGGCGAGTGTCCCCACAGCTGGAGTGTCTCTAGGTCACACGTGTGTGAGGTGGGCCTGGCTGGTGGCGTATTTCTAGAAATATGTAAAATACTCATTTTCTAAAAACTGGAGTAAATCTGAACTTCATCCAATATGTTGCTGGGTTCAGAAAGAGATAGTAAGCGTATGTTGCTATTGTTCAGTTGCTCAGTCGTGTCCGACTCTGCGACCCCATGGACTGCAGCACGCCAGGCCTCCCTGTCCACCACCAACTCCTGGAGTCCACCAAACTCATGTCCATCGAGTCGGTGATGCCATCCAACCATCTCATCCTCTGTCGTCCCCTTCTGCTCCCACCTTCAGTCTTTCCCAGCATCAGGGTCCTTTCCAATGAGTAACCATATACTTATTTTAAATTATGCTATTTAATATCACAAATAAATACAAATGAGTGACAAGAAGGGAATAATTGAACTACCTGTAGACATAAGAGATGCAGGTTCGATCCCTGGCTTGAGAAGGTCCGCTGGAGTAGGACATGGCAACCCAGTCCAGTGTTCTTGCCTGGAGAATCCCATGAACGGAGATCCTGGTGGGCCACAGTCCGTGGGGTCGCAAAGAGTCAGAAATGACTGAAGCAACTTAGCACACAAGCGTGCACACAGATCTAACCGTGTGGCTAACGTGCTGTTGGAAGGTTTTCAAAAATCACTTATTAGGTAGATCTTTTCAACATGATTCCGTCCATTAAACATGACTTTGTGGTGTGTCGTATAAAAGGACCGTTTAAAAATCTCAAAGATGTCTTGGCTGTGAATCTATAGTGCCCCCACCCTGGCTATAGCTGTTGCTGACGCCAGGGTAATGAATCTGCGATTTTAAACTGACTGGTAGGGGTTTTAAAACTGTATAAAGCCCAGTCCTTCATTTCGGTTGTCACCACCACCATTTTGAGTGCTCACGTGTATTTTAAATTCAAGCTCTGAAAGCTTAGTGAAGAAAAGATGTATTCACTCTCAGGAGCAGGTCTTTACCAACCAGGGAAGTTCAGACGGTTGGATTATCTGGGTTATCGCGGACGTGTGTCTGTCGGCCCTTACTTTTTGGGGTAGACTGATGTAATGGCGATGGCCTTCCGTCTCCATGCGCCCCTTTATCAGCTGAGGAGAACTGAACAAATAAGCGAGGAGGATAAGCTTGGTCACTCATCTTTCATAAGAGTTGCAAATATCACAGGTCCAACTGCTCTGTCATAAATGCTACGAGAGTCTCCAAACATCTTTTTCTAGAAATTTATTAGAAATCACATGAAATTAATGGACCATTGAATGAGAAATATTTATTGACAAGGGATTTAATCTTAGAGTTAACTGTCCTGAAGGGATCTAATGGTCTTGTACTTTTACTGGAATAATTACCATACTGGTTCAGTCTGGACCAGACTGGAATCTAAGTTCAGTCTTCCCAGTCTAGGAATCCCAGGTTGTGCAGTTGGGAAGGAATCCATCTGTCAATGCAGGAGATGCAAAAAAGAGCAGGTTCCATCCCTGGGTTGGAAGGATCCCCTGGAGAAGGCAATGGCAGCCCACTCCAGGATTCTTGCCTGGAGAGTCCCATGGACAGAGGAGCCTGGCGGGCTGCCGTCCGTGTGGTCGCGAGAATCGGGCACCACTGGACACGCGCCCACTGTGCTGTCAGCCTAACAAAGAGCCTGAAGAAAAGTAAATGTTCTCGACAGGTGACGAACATTTTCAGAACAGGCTTAATAAAAACGAGATTAAAAAGAAACCAAAATCTTAAGCCCACAAAACAAAAAGGTGAAAGAAAAAAAAAGGAAAAAAATGCTATAACTTGTAAAACTTCTAGATTAGTGCTTTGGTGGGTTTTATTTGCATAGTTTGGTTTTGTGGCTCAATAGAGAAGTTGAAGTAGTTGTTGTACAGGGATGATTCTTAACGTTTTTGAAGATTTTTCTGTTAGTGTGCGTTTAGGCTCTCCATATTAGATTTTTTTTCAATTCTATATTAAAAGTAAGCAGCTTAATTTCTTATTGTAGAATTGAGCTATTACACAGTTATCAGTGTATTCAATTTCTAAACAACACATTGAAAATGAGGGGAGAAAATAAAAATATTTTTTAAACTTTTAAGCCTTAAAAAACTTGAACAGTTAAACCTTACTCCGAAGGTTGGCACTGGGCCTTTAGAATATATTTTTTGCTTTTTACTGTATTCTCAAGTAATTTTTTACATTAAAATATAAAACAGCTTTTATCACGCGGACGTTAAACGTTTTCCTATGAAGCCACCTCAGTGTCTCCCTCGGCTGTGCTTGAGGGGGATTCCGAGTTCCAACAGCGCTACTTGGTTCAGACGAAGACCGCACTGCAGCGAGACAGGATGTTGTTGTATATTTCTTTGTTAAAAACTGAAGCAGTCCAAACCCCACCCATAGCAAATTAAGCAAAGCATAGTTTAAAAATGAATATCTGGTTAATAATGTATTTAAAAATTCCAGCTGCTGTTAATATGACTCAAATGTCCGCAGAAACTTAAATATTTAGAGACAATTTTTATGAAATACATTTTCTCAGAAAGTTCCCTATAATTCAAGCAATGCATTGGGAATTCTGCCTTTTCAAAATATTGTATATGTAGTTGTCTAGTATTTTCTAGTTTAAAAAGCAATTTTATGTGCTACTGTCTGATGATCAACAATGTAAAAACAATATATAATGTATAATCAGAAGAGCTTAAATCTGAGCTGCCATTGGTTTGTAAAAGTGTGTACATTTAATAGGCAAAAGAGTTTGAATGAATGTAATATATGTGAAGTGAATATATTATAGTCTATTTTTTGCCATAAAATAAATATTGTAGCAAGATATTATTTGTGTCTGAATAGTACAATTACAGCTGTTTTGTCTATTTTTTTTTTCATTTTAGTTCTTATTGCAAAGGTATGTAATTAGTCCCATTTCTCCAATGGGTTATTTTAAATTATGTTCCAGACAATAGATGTTTCTTTTAGTCGTTTACAGGCATCACACATTTCCACCATCATCAATCACTTACGAGTTAGAATGCATCTTGTCAAAACAGCCAACTTTGTTAATCAGGACATTTGTGGAACAATTAATGTATTTGAAGAATAAATATTTATGCACTTCCCTGCAGGTTGGCAGAGCTCCTCACACAATCATCCCTGTAGTGCAACTTGTTGTTAGTTGAGTGTCCACTTCACTTATTTTGTTATTCAGTCGCTCAGTCGTGTCTGACTCTTTGCGACCCCATGAATCGCAGCACGCCAGGCTCCCTGCCATCACCAACTCCCGGAGTTCACTCAAACTCGTGTCCATCGAGTCGGTGATGCCATCCAGCCATCTCATCCTCTGTCGTCCCCTTCTCCTCCTGCCTTCGGTCTTTCCCAGCATCAGGGTCTTTTTCAGTGAGTCAGTTCTTCGCAGCAGATGACTAAAGCATTGGAGTTTCAGCTTCAGCATCGGTCCTTCCAATGAATATTCAGGGTTAATTTCCATTAGGATTGACAAGGTAGTGCAATGTATCATTGGTTGAATGTCCACTTCATTTATTAATGGGCTTATTTTTGGATCAGCAACAGCAACATTGGAAATGTGTTGAAATCCAGATTCTTGAAGCATATCCCATGTCTAAAAATTCTGAATCAGAAACAGTATGAAAAAGTCATAAATGTTCAGTATAGACCGCAACTTGGGATTCATGACATAGCCAAGCTACAGTCAATAGGTTGACTGTGTCTTTATTTAGACCATTTTTATCAGGTTAATGATATTTACAATCGTGGCCGACTGACGGGCCCCCAGAGATGTCCCCTGAAGTTATGGATGTTTTACATGGCAAAAGGGGCTCTGCAAATGCCATTAAATCAAGGTTTTTGAGATGAGATTGTCCAGGATTATCCAGGTGGGCCCAGAGGAACCACGGGGTCTTTCTCAGAGGGAGGCGGGGGGGTCACAGTGAGCAGAGGCGTGATGAGAGAAGCAGAGGTGAGAGATTTGAAGATGCCACGCTGCTGGCCTTGACGATGGAGGCACGGGCCACAGGTGAAGAGATGCAGGCAGCCGCTGAAAACTGGAAAAGGCGAAAAACACATTCTCCCCAGAGCCTCCAAGAAGAATGCAGCCCTAGCAACACCTTGGCTTTATGACTTCTGCTTCCAGAACTGTAAGTTGGGAGGTTTTATTTTAAGCCATTGCGTTGGTGGAACTTGTTACAGCAGCAACAGAAAACTTATAAAATAATATTCTTCACAGGAAAAACAGCGGTCAACTCACCTTTTAAAAAATTGTTTTCATTTTTTTTAATTGAGGTATACTTGACTTACAGTATATATGTTTCAGGTGTATAACACAGTGATTCCCAATTTTTAAAGGTTACACTCCAGTTATAGTTACTAGGAAACACTGGCTGTGTTCCCTGTGCTGTATAATAAACGCTTGTTGCTCATCTATTTTACACCCAGCACTTTGTGCCTCTTAGCCCCCTGCACCTGCGTAACCCTCCCCCATCCCTCTCCTGGCTGGTAAGCACTAGCTTTTTATATATGTTTCTTTTTTGTTATATTCCCTAGTGTGTTGTATTTTTTAGATTCCAAATGTAAGTGATACACAGTATGGGATTTCTCTGATTTATTTCACTAAGCATAAAACCCTTCAAGTCTATGTTGATGGAGATGGAAAATTTTCATTCTTTTTTATGACAGAGTAGTATTCCATCCAGAGAAGGCAATGGCACCCCACTCCAGTACTCTTGCCTGGAAAATCCCATGGATGGAGGAGCCTGGTGGGCTGCAGTCCATGGGGTCGCTAAGAGTCGGACACGACTGAGCGACTTCACTTTCACTTTTCACTTGCCTACATTGGAGAAGGAAATGGCAACCCACTCCAGTGTTCTTGCCTGGAGAATCCCAGGGATGGGGGAGCCTGCTGTCTATGGGGTTGCACAGTCGGACACGACTTAGCGACTTAGCAGCAGCAGCAGCAGTATTCCATCACACACACACACACACACACAAATACATATTACATATATATACTCACAACACATCTGCTTTATCCACGCATCTGTTGATGGACTCTTCGTTGCTTCCGCGTCTCAGCTGTTGTAAATAATCCTATGAACGTTGGCGTACATGTATCTTTCACTGCGTGACTCCTTTCTTTGGGTATACCGTCCACACTGGAGCTGCTGTGTCCTGTGCTGGTTCTGTTTTTTGTCCTCGAGAACCTCCGTACTGTTCTCCGCGGTGACTGTGCCAATTCCCACTCCTGCCAGGTGTTCAAGGATCCCTTTTCTCCACATTCTTGCCAGCACGTGTCGTCTGTGGTCTTTGCGAAGATGGCCATTTTGACAGATGTGAGATGCTGGTCTGTTCCGGGGGCTGGGTCCAGAGGCTGGTGTCAGGCCATCCGTGTGTCGGTCCGTGGGGCTCAAAGAGCTCGCACAGTGGCTGTCCTTTGGTGAGCCCGTGAGGCCAGCCCTGAGGCCCGAGCAGAAGCCCGGGGGTGGGGGCGTGGCCCCGGCTGGTGGAGGGGGCTCAGTCCCGTGTCCTCTGGCTGAAGGACTGGGGCTCCGGTCCACTGCTGTGTGCTGGGGCCAGGACTGGGCCCACTGGGGGTGCAGCACTGGGCCCCAGGGCAGCTGTGGGCTCAGGGGGATCTTTAGGCAGCCTGTCTAAGGTCCCCTGAGGAGGGCATGGCTACCCACTCCAGTATTCTTGCCAGAGAATCCCCTGGACAGTGGAGCCTGGTGGGCTACAGTCCATGGGCTCGCAAAGCGTCGGACAGGACTCAGCGACTAGACGACAGTCTGCAGGTCAGTGGGGCTGTGTCCCTGCCCCGCTGGCTGTTTGGCTGAAGTGCCCCAGTATTGGTGCCTACAGGCTTGTGGGCAGGGGCAGAGCTGCGTCCCGAGGCTAATAAGCTAGAGACAGATAGATAAAGTCGCTCAGTCGTTTCTGACTTTTGAGACTTTTGGACTGTAGCCCGCCAGGCTCCTCTGTCCATGGGATTCCCCAGGCACAAACACGAGTGGGTTGCCACGGCCGCCTCCAAATAAGCTAGAGGGTGGATTCCAACATGGTGCTGGCCGACACCAGTGCCCACGTGGTAGAACAAGCTCCCCACGTGCTGCCGCCAATGCCTGAGTCCCCAGGGCAGGCTCCCGCATCCCCCTGCCTCTCCAGGAGACTCTCGGGACTGGCAGGAACGTCCAACCCAGACTTCGTTCAGATTATTGCTTCCACCCTAGGTTCTGGAATATGAGATTTTGTGTGAGCCCTTTAAGAATGGGGCTCTATTTAGGACTGAATTTGAGACTCCTGAGAGCCAGCTATGCTGGCCTTCAAAGCCCAGACATTCTGGAGGTCCATATTCCAGGTGCAGGACCTCTGGGTTGGGGAACCCAGTGTGAGGCTCAGACCCCTTGCTCCTCGGGGAGAGCCTCTGAAATTGTAATTCTCTAATTTGTATGTTGCCCACCTGGGGGGTATGTGATTTGATTATATGCAGCTCCACCCCTCCTACCCGTCTGTGAGTCCTTCTTTATATCTTTAATTGGAGAAGATCTTTTTTTGTAGGCAGTTGTACTTTTCATAGGTGTTCTGTAAATAGTTGTAATTTTGGTATGCCCATGAGAGAAGGTGAGCTCGGGGTCTTTCTACTTTGCCATCTTGGCCCACCTCAACCCACCTGTTCTAAAATCTTGGAAGGTGAGTGTGGAGCCCTAGCATCCAGGACTGCCAGGCATTTTTGCCTCAAAACTTGAATGTTGGTACAGGACGGTTCTCAAGGGAATAAGGGTGGCTTTGGAGCAAAGCTTTCTTTACCCCAATTCAAAGCGTCTTCTCCCTGGCCTTGGAATTCAATACACAGCTTTGTTTTGGTGGGGATGTGCCATTACCGGATGCCCCTGCTGCTTTTAAGAGGTCTGGGCAAGCCATCACGCTTGCGAGCATCTCCTATCACCCGAGTGTGAGTTTAGCAGGCGGCTTTCCAAGACTATACTAGCGCGTGAAGGGTGATGAGGGGTCCCCACTTCTAGGTGTAGATTATTTAATTTGTAATTTCTAAAGAGCCTAAGAATTAAACTAATGTTAACTTTGGCATATTAAAACTAAGAGAAATCTTTGGATCATGTAATCGGAACTCTTTTTAAACAAAGGCCCAGAATAAAGTAATTTGTTGGTGACCACACAGCTAATTCAACCACTGGGGGAATTGTCATCTTGCCCCATAAAAGCTATTCTGATCTTTTCTAATTGTTTTCACTGGGGGAAAAAAATGTGGCTTTTTAAAGCTTCTTAGGAGAATGCTAATTTATATTTTAAACCATTTGAAATGTGAGCAAATGACATTTTCATGTAATTTAGCAATTTGCTACATTGCTCCTTCTAAATGGGGAATTTGCCCTCTGAGTGTAAAGAGAGGAGGAAATATCTGTCCTGTTTCCCTATAACCTTGTCTAGAGCTAAACCTCCCCTCTGGGTCAAACTGTCTCTGTGCATGAACAAATGCATCCGTTCTTTGAGGCTCCAAAGAGAAACAGGTTCTTTCTCTTGAGAAGCCCAGCGCCAGGACGGGAGACCAAGTGCAGTCTAAACAGTATGATAATCGCACGGCAGACGTGGAAGGTCTCACCCAGAGCAGGGGACATCTGTCGGAGCAGCTGCTCAGGCTCCCTGTGTCACCTTCCCTCTGGGCTGTCAGTTCAGCCCCAGGGGCCCCAGAGGGGAGATGGTGTTTGGAGCGGAGGGCAGGTGCAGGGGCAGAGACGGGAGCGACCTATTTGGGAAGAAGCAGTTAAGATGCTGAGGATGCTTGGGCGAGCCTAGCGAGAGATGAATTGGGAGGAAAGCATGACTTTATAAACAAATGCAAAGGCGCCTGTACCTTTTCCGGTTAGCAAGAGGAAACTCAGTTTGGCTTGTGTTTTAGAGAAGGGAGTGACATGGTCTGTTGGTCTGTTTGACAATAACAGTAGCGGCCTGTGAGTCTTTCTCTAAGAACCTGTTTAACTTCTTACAACCCTGCAAGGAAGGCTCTGTAACTACCCGGTTCAACACAGGAAAAGCAGGAGGAAGGTTAGTAACCAGCTTAAAGTCACAGCTCATAAGGATCAAACCTGAGCGACTGGGCTCAAAACACTCATCAACGACTCTGCAAATCAAAGAATGAGCTGTGGGAGAAGCAGAGGGAAAGAGAAATTAATATCCTGATCTGAGACCAAGCCAGTGTTTCCCAGACTTACCATTTACTTCACCTTTACAGAACCTTGGCCATCTGAGAACCACTTTTAATGTTTCTTTAAACCAAAAAAAAAAAAAATCTTTAAACCAGCTCATCTCTATAAATTTTACAGGGAATCCTGAGGATAACAACAACAGAAAACCCTAAAACATATAGTCAGGATGGGTCATGGGCTCAGAGACAAGAGGCTGTACCCAGAGTTGGAAGGCAGAGAAGACTGAGGTGTCTGAGCAGGCAGGGAGTCTGGGGCAGGGCCCCAGGTGGGGAGGTGCAGCAGGAAGGCCGTAAGCTCCAGCAGAGGGGGAAATGGGGTGCCGACAAGCGCAAGTGGGTGCGGGCTTCGTGGTGGTGAGGCTGGGGCTGAAGGCAGGAGCCTTGGGGGCTGGAGGAGCGGGGGAGCCCCAGACGGGACAGAGTGGGGCATGTGTGAGTGATGGGAGACCCAGGTGGGTGCCAAGAAAGGTCACAGAGGGTGAAAGAGGACTGCGGGATGTGGAGCGGAGTGAAAGGCGCTCAGTCGTGTCCCACTCTTTGCGACCCCATGGACTATGCAGTTCTCCAGGCCAGAACACCATGCTGGGCAGCCTATCCCTTCTCCAGGGGATCTTCCCGACCCAGGGATTGAACTGGGGTCTCCCACATTGCGGGTGGATTCTTTACCAGCGGAGCCACTAGGGAAGTCCATATGCCTACTTTGGGTAACATATATTTATAAGTATTTCAAAGAATGGCTTTTACATAATTATTTCAATAGATATTAATAGTTATGCAAATGCAGTCTTTTAGACTTGTAATATTGAAATGTATTCTCTACACAATTTAGAAAATGGCTAATTTCTTGGATAAAACAGTGTATTTAGAAGTCCAAAAGCCAAGTAAATCCCTATTTTGGACTTTTGACAGATCTTGGCGGTTTAGATTTTCCACAGTTGCCTGTTTGCATCTTTTGTTGTTGAGGGTAAGATAACAACTCCACAGGTGAGAGCAGGGGGTCGGCAGGGCCAAGGAAAGAATGCACAGGATGATCTGGGGCCTGACACTGGGCACCCAGCCCGACCGTACTGCAGGCTGTCCCCGAGCCCAGGTTCTGAACAGTTTCCCGTACTTGAGACTGTCATCCACCCACCACCAGAAACCAGTTCTAATACCTCCAGTGATACACACCACCTTTTGGGAAACGCTTGTGTGGGCAAAAGAGTGCTAAAAGCTTGGATTAAAGAATGAGATACTTGGAGGGAATTGCTAAATTTCTAGAAGAACGTTTGGGTTATCACCCATATTCTGATTCATCTTTTTATCCTCCATGGTGCCCAGGCATGAAACCGTTATCTAAGTTACTCACATATTTCCATTACTGTGAGTGGTTGAAAAGACCTCAGGAGAGATGAGTCTTCTGAGACGTATCTGAGTTCAGTTAAGGATCCTGTTCATGAAGTACACCGGCAAGGGGAGGGTATCAGACTGGGCCTGGTAGAAGGTTCATCTGCACAAGAAGGGATGGCGTTTCAGTCAATAGGCCATCCAAGTGCACTGATTACTGAAAGGCCTGGACGCTTTAGATACTGCAGGAAAGAGAGGAAAGAAAGTAAAGAGACTGTTGTTGTTTAGTCGCTAAGTTGTGTCCGACTCTCTTGTGACCCCATGGACTAGCCCGCCAGGCTCCTCTGTCCATGGGATTCTCCAGGCAAGAATCCTGGAGTGGGTTGCCGTTTCCTCCTCCAGGGTATCGTCCTGCCCCAGGGATTGAAGCCAGGTCTCCTGCCTTAGCAGGCAGATTCTTTACTATCTGAGCCACCAGGGAAGCCCCAAGATGACAGCAGACGATGCTTAATGTTTTAGGAGCTACTCCAGGTTATAGGCCCTTCCCCCAGTGCCTGCAAAATCACTATGTCTAGGTAAAATCTGTTCCCCTATCAAGGGACTTCAGAAATTGTGGTCCACAGGCCCTAAGGGGAGCTGGGTGATTCTTACTTTCTCACATTCACACCCTTGTATCCTGCCTCTTAATGTGGGCAAGACCTGTGACTTTTTTTTTTCTTTTTTAGAACATCTTTATTTTATAGCATCAGTAATATCCAATCTAAATTTCTGATTTTACAATGCTCCCATGTCTTAATAATCACAAAATACAGGAAAAGAAGTAGAAAATTTTAAGGAATACTACGGACAGATATCTATGGGGTCGCAAAGAGTCAGACACGACTGAAGTGACTTAGCAGTAGCGTGGACACATATGATTTTGCTTGTCGTACCAGACTCCTCCAGTGGCAGACAGAAAGGTGTAGTTTAATTAAGAAGTGACATGGGGAATAAGCTGATCCCAAGGGTAAAGAATATTTTCTATTTAAAGCACTATTTTTTATGACAAAGAATATATTACAGACTGTGGTTAGCCTCTGTTCCAAATAAATGTAAATTGCCTAATTGCCAAAACAAAAAAGGTCTCGCTTTTTTAACTCTATCTATAAAGGTAAGCACTGCATTTAGCTTCAAGTCAAACAGGTAAGCATGAATCACTTTTTCCAATAGCAAATTTAGCTTTACAGATATCTATGTATATTTAGCATCAGCAGAAAAGGCATTCATTTCAGAAGAATTAAAAATAGATCCTTTCTCCTGTTAATTTAGAAAACCCTGATTCAGATAGTTTTTACTTTTCTGATTCTCATCATTATACTATCACGTGAGAAAACAGAGTACTGTGTAATACACGTGTGCGCTCCGCTGTGACTTGTTTTTAACCAAGAGAATAACGGCAGAGGTGACGGAAGTCACTCCTGTGACGCACGTCAGGCTTGTTTTCTGAGACTCCGTCCGGCTAGAAGAGCCTCCCTCATTCTCCCGTGAGCCTTAGAGAGGCAGGCAGCCATGCTGTGAGTGGTCTATGGAGAGGGCCACACGGCAGGGAATGGGAACAGCCTCCAGTGGGCACGGTCAGCAGGCAACGGAAGCCTTCAAACTGAAAGCTACAAGGAAGACGTCCTGCCAACCACCTGGGAGAGTCTGGAAGCAGAGGCTACCCCCGTGGCCCCAGCCGAGCCCTGGCTGGTATGTGTGTGAGACCAAAGGCAGAGAGGACCCGCCTAAGCTGTGCCTGGACTCTTGATCCACAGAAACTGTGTGATAAATAATACATGTGTGTTGTTTTAGGCTGCTAAATTCATAGTAATTTATTATACAACATAGACAAATACAGAACTCTTAACATATAAAAGTAAGAAAAAAAAGGAATATTGAATGATTGGCCATTCGGGATATTTATTGGTGAAGATCAGACATCCAAGATCAGTTCTCAATTCTCATTTCCATGATTCTCAGCGTCGGTCCTTCCACCTCCTGACTGTCGTTGACTCTGCACAGCTGCATGGCAGGCACGAGCGCCGCGCTGAGGCAGCACAGCTCCGTGGAGGCCTCCGCCCTCTCAGCATCACTGTCGCCCTCAATGACGCTCACGGAGGTCTCCTGGTCTAGCAAACTGTCTGACACGCTTCCATTTTTCTCATCCCAAACTGAAGTCTCAAGATTTGTTTCCTCATTCACCTGCTGAATGATAACCCCTTCTGTATACTTTGATTTATAGATGGGGAGGAAAAATTCATTCGAAGAGACTATCTCATTCTCTTCCTTTGGTATAGTCAATAACATGTTCAAAGCTTTTTGGTATTCCTGACGTTCCTGTTGAATGATTAAATCTTGTTCACTTTTATTTTCATTTTGTTCTAAATTCTCAGCCTTTTCAATATCACATAAATGCAATGTATCCACGTCGTCTAGCCTTACTGAGTTTTCCTTGGACATGCAGCCTAAGTCCACCTTTAAGACATGTAGCAGCTGGCGCATTTTTTCCTGGAATTAAAAAAATACAAGAGTAATTATATTAATTAGGTGAGTCAAGGCTGCTGCAGCGCTGCTCACCTCCATGGGGTTAATACTGCTTCCTCCTCATTCTGCCTGTATCTCCCCTCTCCCCACATACACAGAAAGGGCAAGAGAAAAAAAGTGTCTGCTTTTAATGCATTCTTTGAGAGAAAGGTAAACTTGCAAATTCTTTCTATATTAGGATTTTTCTTATAAAGTTAAAACAAACCTCCTCCAAATGATGTTTATTTTGTTTTATATGTCTCTCAAACAGTCGTTCCAGAAACCTACAAATGATAAATAAAAATGTTAATGGTCTCAAAATCAGAAAACCAACTAAATACAGAGAGTCATGCCATAACTAAAGTACTAAAGGCTGGAAAATCTGTTTTAGATGACCCTTTTTCTTTCCAAAGATACACACTATAATCCTCCTCTGTTCTATCAAGCTCTCCAGTGTGGAAGTCGGTGTGACTTCTACTATGTTTAAGTTATGTTAACAGATGCCAATGTCTCTTCTGAGAGACTGCACGCTGCTTACATTTCTGTGAAATAAACGGTTTGACATGAGGTTGTAACACTCCCCCGTCCACTAAAGAGCTCTGTATCCTTTTTCTCTCTCACAAACACCAAAAGCCTTCCCTCCTCCCTTTCTCTGTCACATACACTCATCCTCCAAAAGCAAACTCTAAAGAAAATTCTCTTATAAAGCATTACTTTACAATGTTTCCTAAATTATACTTGAAAAGATATTCCACTCAGGGTAAACTGACATAGTAAGTTAAAGTTATCACTTATTGTGGACTTCCCTGGTGGCTCAGATGGTAAAGCGTCTGTCTACAATGTGGGAGACCCGGGTTCAATCCATTTGTGCTGGACATGCGATAATCATTATATCTCTAATCATGACCAATAGATGTGTGCTCAGTCGCTTCAGTCGTGTCTGACTCTCTGTGACCCCATGGACTGTAGCCCACCAGGCCCCTCTGTCACGGGATTCTCCAGGCAAGAAGACCGGAGTGGGCTGCCATGCCCTCCTCCAGGGGGTCTTGCCAACCCAGGGACAGAACCCTTGCGTCTTGGGTCTCCCGCATTGGCGGGTGGGTTCGTAACCACTAGTGCCACCTGGGAAGCCAACACCGGCAGAGAACGGTGTTAGAAAGCCCGTTCCAAGATGAGAGAGCAGTACATCTAAGACGAGGACTTCCTCTCCCCCGAGGTCACAGCCACCAAGAGCATTTAACCCAGACGTGTCTGGCTTCAGGCACATTCTTTCAACTACACCAGCCCTGTCTAGCTACCACAGGCGTGTATCAATTGGTTTTTTGAAAACTACTCATTTGTTACTATCAATGAAGTTATGAGACAATCTTAGATTTAATTATTCTGAATTATTTTGAAATTTTTAAAAAGCCCAAGAAATCTGTATTCTTTATTTTACAACTATCATTGATGTTTACTGGGCACTTTTCTATGCATATATATTTCTTTATGAAAACTGGGATTAAATAATACATACTGTTTTGATATCTATACTGTTTTCTAACCAGTTATATTATTTTGAACATCTTTATGTAGCAATAAATTCACTTCTGCAACATCATTTAAAATATCTGAACAGACCTGACTATTATAAACATTCTAAAATTTATTCAACTGAACCTTTACTATTCAGTATGCAGGCTGACTCCATTTTATTGTGCTACTATAAAAACTGTCACAGTAAAAAGCCTTATTAAATGAAAAATGTGAGTTTTAATGCTCTTAAGCATGAATGTGTATTTTTCATGTCAACTTTGTTTTGGCTTCTAATCTTTTGTTTTTTTGATTTATAGTTGGAGGCAGTGTTTTTGTTCTGGTGGTGGTAAAAAAACAAAACTATATAACATAAAATTTACCATCTTAACCAATTTTAAAATTTACAGTTCAGGAGTAGTATGTATATTCACGTTGTTAAATAGAAACAACTTATTAAAAATGCCTCCACTTGACATACTATTATGCAGGGAAAGCATGTAGCATATACACAGTAGGGTCTTCTAATACACATCAGAAAGTTTCATCTAAATGAATTTCAGCTAAATAAAAGTTCAAGCTGGTTCAGGACAACGGGTTCCTTAAGATACATAGTACTAAGATGGTTTCACAAACCTCCCCTTTCACTGGCTGTGTGCAAACCTAGTCTTTAATTTGTCCTCACGTTACTAGTAACAGTCGTAACACAAAAAGCCTGCTTTTGATCTTCATGACAGTTTCAGATAGTAAGAAGAGATGATGGAATTTTGCAAAGAAGCAGCAAAAATTTAGTGTGCTAGCCTACTATAAACTAAAAGATGTAGTAGTTTTGTCTTTTCTCTGTATGGGATGTTTACATGTACGATAATGTCATCTCTGAATAAAGACAGTTTTATGGTTTTCTTTCAAATGTGGATACCGTTTCTTTCTTTTTTTGAAATTGAGGTATGGCTGCCCTGTACCCTGTACTCAGGAACACACATAACGCTTTGCTATTGTATCCACTGCGAGAGCCAGGCAAGTGCAGCTACGGCTGCCACCACCGCATGGCTACAGAGGAAGTCTTTTCTTGTAACGAGAACGTGTAAGATCTATTCTTCCAGCACCTTTCAAATACACAACATGGCGTTGCCAACGGCAGCTGTCACCGCTGCACGTTATGTCCCCAGGATCTGATTAGCTTACAACTGCAGGTCTGTACCTCGGACTCCCTTCCACCGTTCTGCCCCATTCCCCCCATGCCCACCACCCCACCTCTGGCAATTTGCTCTTTGTATTTAAGGGATGTAACAGTATTTAGATGAATAAAATCTCTATTCTTTTCTCTATCTCCCCTAAACTGTGAACCTGCCTTACAGTATGAATTGTGTTTAGTCGCTCAGTCGTGTCCGACTCTTTGCGACCCCGTGGACTGTAGCCCACCAGGCTCCTGTCCATGGGATTCTCCAGGCCAGAAGACTGGAGTGGGTTGCCATGCCCTCCTCCAGGGGATCTTTTCAACTCAGGGATCGAACCCAGGTCTCCCACAGTGCAGGTGGATTCTTTACCATCTGAGCCACCAGGGATTCCCTGGAAGAGTATGAATTAAATGTGCTTTATAATTTATATCAATTATAAGAATACGGTCCCCTAAGAAAGCAATATAATTTTCATTTCCTAATATGTGAAAATAAATAAAATTAACACCAAAGAGTTTTTAATGTACAGTTCAATGACCACAATACAATTTAAAAAATCTAACCTGTTTGAAAATAAACCTAGTTTCAAAATTTCATCTGTTACATCTTCAATGAAACTCAGATACAACAGTTCTTCTTCACTGTGAAGGCAAAGTGATATACAGCATAAAAGTTACTGCTTATTAAAAAAAAATTACTGCTTATTTACGCTGAAAATTAGAGGATGCGTAACTAGCTATACTGAAATATCTGTACTATTACAAACTCACTTCCATCTCACATTATCAAGAGGAACATTATAAAACAAATATATGTTTACCTTCTCAAATTATGCAAGGATATTTACTAAAGATGAGAAAGTATTCCCTGATAGAGTAATATTTCATAGACGTCTGCCACGCTGATCAGGCAGTAAAAAAGCAGCAGGGATTAAGTAAAACAGAAAGCAACCAGGCAAAGGGGCAAGAGGGCAACTTAGGGGTGACTCTGTGGGGGCACGCTGTGTTCCTGACGAGCATTTTAAATGTCCTCGGGCTCCTGGCCAGGTCCGGCCATGGAGGCGTGAGTCCCTCTGTGAGGCAGAAGGGAAAGAGGAAGGTCATCCAGAGAAGCAGGAACCTCAATGACAAAATCCTCTCCTGCTCTGAGGACAGCATCTGGTTTCAAGGTGGAGAAATTTATTGAGCAGAAAAAAAATTTTTTTTTTCTTGACAAGATTGTAGATAAGGAAAAATATTCGAGTAGAAAAAATCTGTGTACATACATATAGTGGTAATTTTTAATTACTTGGGTACATTTCTCTGTTATACTCTCTTATGAGTTATATATTTTAGTAGCTATTACACAAAAAGTAGGGTACTATTACAAGTTTGATCTTAATTAGCTAAAAATCAGTGAATTGACAGAAAATGTAAATAGCAAGTAGCCCACCAGGCTCCTCTGTCCATGGGATTCTCCAGGCAGGAATCCTGGAGTGG
This sequence comes from Bubalus kerabau, assembly GCF_029407905.1. Taxonomy (NCBI): domain Eukaryota; kingdom Metazoa; phylum Chordata; class Mammalia; order Artiodactyla; family Bovidae; genus Bubalus; species Bubalus kerabau. Next base: position 105,280,177 of record NC_073633.1, on the reverse strand, counting down.
GCTGCCATTTCCTTTTCCAGGGGGATCTTCCCATCCCAGGGATGGAACCCACGTCTCCTGCACTGGCAGGTGGGTTCTTTACCGCTGAGCCACCAGGGATGCCTAAAACCACTTCAGTTACGGAATAAGTCAACGTTAAGGGGAAGAGTTAACTAGCGTACCAAGCAGAAGATTACTGCATGAAAATTATGCTTTCAAACCAATTCACAGGCAGCAAATTTGAGAACAAATGAAACGCTATAAAAATAGATTGCTTTCCCTGAAAAAAATGCAGTCCCAATTAAAACAACTTTCAAGCTCAGAAGTATATTATCTATTAAAAAAAAACTGGTGAGGTTAAAAAAGCCCAAGAACAGTATCCTGAGCTACCAAAAGGCTGCACTTCTCTAAATCTCATCTTCATTATTTTTACTTATAAAAATTATGGGTACTGATTATAAAAAATTAGCAAGTATTATTAATCTAGGGGCCAATTTTCATTAGACATAAAAATGAAGTGATTAATAATTATTTCAGATATTTCAGGATAATATTATCAATAATATTAACAAGAATCATTAATAATTCTCTCAAATTTGCTGCTAAGTCGCTTCAGTCATGTCTGACTCTGTGCGACCCCATAGACGGCAGCCCACCAGGCTCCCCCATCCCTGGGATTCTCCAGGCAAGAATACTGGAGTGGGTTGCCATTTCCTTCTCCAATGCATGAAAGTGAAAAGTGAAAGTGAAGTCGCTCAGTCGTGTCCAACCAACCCTTCGCGACCCCATGGATTGCAGCCTACCAGGCTCCTCCGTCCATGGGATTTTCCAGGCAAGAGTACTGGAGCGGGGAGCTATCGCTTTCTCCGTCTCTCAAATTTAGTGTGTACTATATGACCAAACCCCAAAGCTGGTTGTAAAGAAAAATTCATGTTCAATCCTGACTTATTTAATAAAAATTTGTGAGCCTTAATTCTTCATTTCCACTAAGCAAAATGAGGCAGTCAAAGAGCTCTTACTCAGAATATATTTTTCTCCCTGAAGGAGGCTGCAGCGAATATTGACATACTGCCCTGGAAAGAGAAAATCAGAATATCTGAACAAAGCAATGATTGGCATACAGTAATATATTAGTAATAAACAGGTTTCAGAATTTCAAAGCACTTGTCACATTCATTATCTAATCTTTAGGATAACCCTATCAAGTATATTGGGAAGATATTACTGTTCTAAACAAATCACCAAAGGGCAGAAAAGCTAAGTAACCTGCTAAGGTCATGTGTTAGTAAGTAGCAAAGACAGATTTTTTAAACTAGTCTTCTAATTACAAATTCGTAATCCTTTTAAAAATTGTACTACGAAACTTATCATGTAAAAAGGATAATCAATTTGAATAAGGGTAAAATATAAATCATGTTGGAAACATTTGGAAACATATTTTCCTACGGAAAAAACCTGTAAGCTGGCCATTATGATAAATTCTGTTTGTTATTCAGTTATATCATCATTAGTTAATTCCAAGCTTTCTATTCACAGGTATATTCAATTATAATATTTTACTTCTTTTAAAGAAAGCTAAGCGCCAAAGAATTGATGCTTTTGAACTGTGGTGTTGGAGAAGACTCTTGAGAGTCCCTTGGACTGCAAGGAGATCCAACCAGTCCATCCTAAAGGAAATCAGTCCTGAATGTTCATTTGGAAGGACTGATGCTGAAGCTAAAACTTCAATACTTTAGCCACCTGATGCAAACAACTGACTCACTGGGAAAGACCCTGATGCTGGGAAAGACTGAAGGCGGGAGGAGAATGGGACGACAGAGGATGAAATGGCTGGATGGCATCACTGACTCAATGGATGTGAGTTTGAGTAAATTCCAGGAGTTGGTAATGGATAGGGAGGCCTGGTGTGCTGCAGTCCATAGGGTTGCAAAGAGTCGGACACGACTGAGTGACTAAACTGACGGACTAGGAAAGATGACTATCGCTTTCTTGAAGTCATTCTTTATATTCACTGCAGACTGGCTCAACTGATGAGAGCTAAAGCAGCAGAATTTCTAGACAGAGCAGTTAGCAACAACCCCTCTCCTCTCCCCCCAAACCCCCACAAAGCCTTGACAGGCGAGCTCTCCCCAAGGAAACGCCTAAGGAAAGACCCGGGCCCTGAGGGATTGCATGTGCTTGCTTCCAGTTTGCTATAGGATGTCTTTGATTCTTTTTTTCTTAAACCATTTACTTTTTATTTATTTATTATCTTCCTAGTTTCTGGCTTGTCTCTAGTTGCCAAGAGTGAGGGCTACCCCAGCCGCAGTGTGCAGGCCTCTCGCAGTGGTGGCCTCTCCTGCTGCTGAGCGCGGGTCTGGGCCTGCGGGCCTCAGGAGCTGTGGCTCCCGGCTCCAGAGCACAGGCTCAATGGTTGTTCCACGCGGGCCTAGCTGCTCCCTGGCAGTGGGGTCCTCCCGGACCAGGGATGGACCCAAGTCTCCTGCACTGGCAGGCACATTCTTTACCAGTGCTCCACGAGGAAGGAGACCTCCTCTAGGAGGTCATTCTTGATCTTTGAGTCCTTTTTTCCCTTCTACCACCTTCATCTCATATCCAAACTCTGACACTGGAAATGCATTTGACAGTTAAAGCTATCAGAGGCATTTTTTAGGCTCTATACGACCAACCACCTATCATTTTTATTTACAGGCAGTGTTCCGTAATTGTTAAACACGATGAATCATTTGAAAAAACAGTGCCTCCTCTACGAAGCATATGATGAGTGTTCAAATCACACACGGCGAGTCCTCGAGCGGTACGGCCCTCCAGCCCTCTCTACGCCGTGTGAACGGGCGAGCACCAGCGCTGCAGGGTCTGCCTTGGGGAAAATTCTTCCCTGGATGAACAGCGATGGGAAATAGTTCAAGCCAGGGTCCCCTCTCCCTTTAGTGAGGAAATCAGCAAAATGAATCCTTCTAAACTTTTATAGTGACTACCTACTTTGTAATATTTCCTTAGTAAACTGAATTGCGTAATACCAAACTAGACTGGAGTGCACGTAGATGAACCAGGACTCAAGCTGCTCTGCGTCTGTTGCACAGGAAAGTGGTTAGATATAAACAGCTGAAATACCTTGACGAGGAACACTGGAGGGCACCGTCTCTAATCTTCTCCCACAGTAACTCATGCCCTTGTAAAGGCAAATGGGTTATTCTTCCTTTGGTACCATTTGACACACAACCAGATGCCTGGAGATACAACGAGAAGAATAAATCTTTATTTTGCTTCAAACATAAGCTTTTTGCTTATGCTTCATGCTTTATGCTTCAAACATAAGGAAGAAGAGCTAAAGCAAACCATCAAATTTCCAAAAATATTTGATGAAAGAGAGTAGAGATATCCAGCAGAAAAAAGTGACTGATGCCTTTAGGACAAAGGATATTTTAGAATTCATTTTTCATACAATCAAGACTTTTTTCTTAAATTTATTTAAAGATAAATCAATTTCTTATACTTTAATGAGGAATATTTTAAATGGTATTAAAAACCATACATATATATAAAGAGAAAATGAAATACAAGTTTTAAGTTAACTTGAGAGTAAATATCCTATTATTCAGAAACTCAAAATAGCCCGTCTGTTTCAAATGTTATCGACCATGTAAAAGCAGCGGCAGCTCTGGCTCTCGGAACAATATTACCCAACTCCTACTTCTACGGAACCCTGACCGGGGGCACGTACTGCGCTGAGCATATAACGAGCAGATTTAACCTTGATATTGCTAGTTTATGTGTAGTGCTTGACAGTCTTAAAAGTGCTTTTGAATGTTGGTCTATCTACTGCAGCTGATACTCAAGTAGATGCTGGTGGTACTGATTATAGAGCAAGGGACATGCCATCTTCTTGCAGGGTTACAGACAAACCTTCGGAGCACAATGTCACCAGCGTGGACTCCTGCTCGTCCGCTTAGCCACCTGTGGAGCCTGCTTCCTGCATCTCAAGCTGGCACAGCCGTCACGCGCTGAGCCCAGGTCACACTAGGTGTTTTACCTGCAACACTTGTTCCTTCCAATGATCCTGAGCATTAAAAGCACAATTGTCTAGATGTGGTAACTCAGCTCTCAGAGGAACTGATCTGTTCTTGGGCCTTACATGGCAGAACCCGATGTCACACAGCTATTAATGGCCGAGATGCAAACCCACAATCCTCTACCCACTTTCAGAAGGAAGGAGAAAAGCTGAGTGTGCTTATATTTTATTCTTCTATCCCTGAGTCTGTTTGTGATTTTAATAGACAAAGCATTTTCACAAACAATAACTTGAAAATTAGGATACAAGTGTATGATTAACAAGTGCATGATTAATAAAAAGTTTATCTCAAAGTCAGACTAAAAGCTGTAACAGTTTAAAAGAAATGATTGCTAAATATTCAAAATACAAACACTAAAAAAGATTTTTACGATCTAGTAAAAAGAGCAAGCACAGGAGAATATCCATCTATTTTTATATATTATCAGTGGCAACTCTTAAAAAAAAAAAGAAAACAGGCATAGAGACTAAACTTCTGCATAATTTTTTCTGGCTCCTTTAGTGATTTGAGTCTGCATCTTTGAAAAGAATTTAAGGTATTAAAAAAAAAGAATTTAAGATATTTTATTCATCCATCCATCCATTCAGCCAGCCAACCATCTAGAAAACACATTAACAACAAATGACTTAGCAGATTGGGCAGGATCCATCTGGCCACTCATGGAGAGCTATAACCATTTGTAAATAGGCAATACTTCTGTATACTTGGCTATATCACATGCAAAAAATGTCACCAAGAGATTATTCTTCACAGTTCAAAGAGCTACACATATTCAATTAAGGCAGCTATAATTCTAATGTGTAACACAAAGAGGTCTCATTTTTATTACCTGCGTTACGTTCATTTCTGAATCTGTGGCATTCTTGATCTCAACTGTCTCAAAATCAGATTTAAAGCTGTAATATTTTAAAAGAAATTATTGTTAAACCTTCAAGACACAAACACTGTGAAAACAAGCTTTACTATCTAGGGGTAAAAAAAACTTAAGAGATTTCTAATGATACAACTAGAAAATAGATATGGTTTGGATCACATATGCTTCTTGTTCCTTTTTCAAATAGCAGCTAGATTTCAGTAGGATAGAATGGGGCTAGGGAAATGGAAACTATTATGTTGAAAGAGCTGTCAAAAACATAATCAGAAAAGTATGTTATTGGGTTGGCCAAGAAGTTCGTTCAGGTTTGTCTGTAAGATGGTATGGAAAACTTGAATGAACCTTTTGGCCAACCCAATATATTAGCTACCCAATATAGTAGGTTGGTACAAAAGTAATTTCAGTTTTTGCATTGTTGAGATTTGCCATTTGACACTGGAATACATTCTTAAATAAATGTGGCTATGTTACACATCCTTTTAGTGTGCATACCTTGCTTTATGTTTTGCCTATGACTTTTACTTGCTATTTATTTTATATGTACTCTATGGAAATGATGCTGGACAAAAAAGCAAATTTGAGTGATTTTCTTATTCAAGTTCAAAATGGGTTGTAAAGCAGTGGAGATAGCTCACAACATCAACAACGCACTTGGCCCAGGCACTGCTAACGCCTGTAAAGTGCAGCGGTGGTTCAGGAAGTTCTGCAAAGGAGACGGAGCCTTGAGGATGAGGAGCGTAGTGGCGGCCATCGGAAGTTAACAACGACCAACTGGGAGCCATCATCGAAGCTGACCCTCTTACAACTACTTGAGAAGTTGCCGAAGAACTCAATGTTGACCATTCTATGGCTGTTCAGCATTTGAAGCAAATTAGAAAGGTGAAAAAGCTTGATAAGTGGGTGCCTCATGAACTGACTGCAAATCAAAAACATCATTTTGACACGTCGTCTTCTCTTATTCTACACAACATCAGTGAGCCATTTCTCAATCAGACTGTGATGTACAATGAAAAGTGGATTTTATATAACAACCAGCGATGACCGGCTCAGTGGTTGGACAGAGAAGAAACTCCAAAGCATTTCCCAAAGCCAAATTTGCACCAAAAAAACATCATGGTCACCGTTTGGTGGTCTGCTGCCGGTCTGATCCACTATAGCTTTCTGAGTCCTGGCAAAAACATTACATCCAAGAAGTATGCTCAGCAAATCAATGAGCTGCACGAAGACCGCAACGCCTGCCGTCTTCATGACAATGCCCAACTGCACGCTGCGTAACCAACGCTTCAAAAGTTGAACGAATCGGGCCACAAAGTTCTGCCTCAGTTGCCATGTTCACCTGACCTCTCGCCAACTACCACTTCTTTAAGCAACCCGATGACTTTTCGCAAGGAAAAATCTTCCACAGCCAGCAGGAGGCAGAAAATGTGTTCCAAGAGGTCACTGAATCCTGAGGCATGGATTTTTAGGCTATAGGAATAAACAAACTAATTTTCATTGGCAAAAATGTGTTGACTGTAACGGTTTCTATTTTGATCAATAAAGATATGTGTGAGCCGAGTTATAATGATTTAAAATTCCAGGTCTGAAACCTCAATTACTTTGGCAGCAACCTAACATTTGCTTTCATCATCTCCTCTTCACTTGAAGATCCTACCATTAGATTTAATTTCTTAATTCTTTAAATGTATACAGACTGATGTTGTTATACTTCTTATATTTACCCAGAGAAAAAGATACTAGTCATAAACTGTTTTTTACTTTTAAAAATAATTAAAACCTAGTACCAAATAAGTATTCATTTATATAACACTAGGAAAAACAATTACAAATCTGCTGACACTCAATACTTAACAAGATTTGCTTCTTTCTTTAATCATTTGGCAACCTTTAATGAATATTCATTGTGTGCCAGGTACTACTGTATATGAAAATATTATTGAGGCACATTATATTTAATTTCCAGAAATTATCCCAATTGTCTACATTACACCTGAGGACTTGTTGCTGAGTACCGGCAGGCAAGGGAGCACAGGGGTAGTTATTAGACAACTGCTTTTTCTCCCTGCACGTCGTCCACTGTTTTGCCATTTCTAACATAAATCAATGAACATATTTATACAAATGCTGTTTGATGACATATTTTAAGGATTTTCTGGAAGTATATTTAAAACCACACACAAGTTCTAGTACCACGTCTGAAACAATAAATTAAAATATATAACATTCATGTTTATAAAGAGCTTGGCAAGTTTAATAGCTATTTCTCTTTTTTAACAACTGCTCTGATAGTTGTAATAATGACTCGTGCAGAAGGAGAAGTCACACTAGTCTCACCGCAATCGAAGGGCACGAGCAGGCGTGCAGCCTGGCACAGCAGGCACGCGGTGAGACCGAGGGGAGTATCTCATTTCTACCACATCTTAAAGGGTCTACTATAAGTTACCGTGTGATACCTGCTTAATTCAGTCTGAGTTTCAGCTTCTATCCGCTGATTTGTAAAATTCTTTTTTCTTCTGGCAGGTGTATAGTATCGATACTGTGACAGGAAAGATTTGGCTTCTGTTTTTAAAGTGCGTGGGGTGAATGGCAAATGTCTGTTAGAAAAGTGTTCAGAATGTTTGTCCAAAAGGTCCCCACTGGGTGCTTTTGAAATAACTAACTGAAACTTCTGGGACCCGGGGAATGTGCCCCTGGGCCCTCTGCCGTAGGAGGTTCCAGAGGATGGTTTCCTGGACCCAGAGGCAGTGTGATCCATGCTGGACATGGAGCAGCTGGAGTTCTTCTCCGTACAATTCGTGAGGACGTTCTGAGACTTAGGTAGACTTAGTCTCTCAGAAGAAATTACTGGTGACTGTGTAAAAGATGGAAATTCATTCACTTCTTCGATTAATAAACCGTTTTCATCCTGTGGTTCTCCTGAAGGCTAAGAACATTTGGTTTAACAGTGATCAATCATATTTACAAATTCAGATAATTGGGGATCTCCTGATTACATATTAAAAAATGTAGAGCCTCAGGGCTACGTCCTGCAAATATAACATCTATGTTCCTGGAAATTTGTATATGAAGTTATTCTCATTTTTTAATTATTTATATATAAAAATATCATTCTAAACCTAAGTGATAGCAATCATTTTTCTTTCTGAAACTAAAAAAGTGATTAATAACACATACCAATATTTGTGGTCTTGAACTCATGTCCTGAGGTGGTGGTTGTTCAGTTACTAAGTCCTGTCCGACTCTTTGTGACCCCATGGACTGCAGCACGCCTGGCTCCCCTGTCCTTCACTTAAACTCATGTCCATTGGGTCGATCCAACCGTCTCAGCCTCTGCTGCCCTCTCCTCAGTTTCATCTGAGTCTCTAAATCAACTCTGAGCGCTCTCAGCCACAGCTGGTGGCAGCATCTGCCCCTCCCTGCCTTGTTGTCATGGCCATCTTCAGTGCCAGCAGTTCCACTGTGACTTAAACGCTTTGAAGGAATGAAAAGGTACTTCTCAGAATGTATGGAGCTCTAGTTCAAGTGATTGATATTTTAAACACAATTAAGAAAGATTTATGCCAGAAAAAGTTCATATGTGTTTCTTTCTCAACTTCCCATGAGGGGGGAAAGCTTTGAAAGGGAAGGCATTTTGACCTGCTTTCTTTCTTTCTGGTTTAACAAAAAATTTTTTAACTGAAGTAGAGTGGACTCAGTGTTGTGTTAGTCCCGATGTGCAGCAGGGGCTCGGCTCCACACACTCTTTATATTCTTTTCCATGAGAGCTCATCACAGGATAGTGAGTCTAGTTCCCTCCCCCGATACAGCAGGCCCTTTTGTTTATTCATTCCGTATGGAACAGTTCCCATCTGCTCACCCCAAAGTCCAAGTTCATCCCTCCCCCACCTGCCCTCCGCCTCGGGAACCACCTGTCTGCTCTCTGTGTCTGTGAGTCTTGTTTCCGTTTCGTAGATGGGTTCATTTGTGCCATATTTTAGATTCCACGTGTAAGTGATATCATATGGTATTTAAAATCCTAAAAGAGGATGCTGTGAAAGTGCTGCGCTCAATATGCCAGCAAATTTGGACAACTCAGCAGTGGCCACTGGACTGGAAAAGGTCAGATTTCATTCCAATTCCAAACAAAGGCAATGCCAAAGAATGTTCAGACTACCACACAATTGCTCTCATCCCACACGCTAGCAAAGTAATTCAAAATTACTCCAAGCCAGGCTTTAACAGTATGTGAATCGAGAACTTCCAGATGTTCAAGCCGAACTTAGAAAAGGCAGAGGAACCAGAGATCAAATTGCCAACATCTGTTGGATCATCAAAAAAGCAAGGGAGTTCCAGAAAAGCATCTACTTCTGCTTTAGTGATTAGGTCAAAGCCTTTGTGTGGATCACAGCAGACTGTGGGAAATTCTTAAAGAGATGGGAATACCAGACCACCTGACCTGCCTCCTGAGAAATCTGTATGCAGGTGAAGAAGCAACAGTTAGAACTGGACATGGAACAACAGACTGGTTCCAAAAAGGGAAAGGAGTACGTCAAGGCTGATGTACTGTATATTGTCACCCTGCTTATTTAACCTACATGCAGAGTACATCATGAGAAATGCCAGGCTGGGCTGGATGAAGCACAAGGTGGAATCATGACTGCCAGGAGAAATATCAATAACCTCAGATACTCGGATGACACCAACCTTATGGCAGAAAGCGAAGAAGAATTAAAGAGCCTCTTGATGAAAGTGAAAGAGGAGAATGAAGAAGTTGGCTTAAAAACTCAACAACTAAGATCATGACATCTGGTCCCATCACTTCATGGCAAATAGATAGGAAAACAATGTAAACAGTGAGCAACTTTCTTTTCTTGGGCTCCAAAATCATTGCAGATGGTGACTACAGCCATGACATTAAAAAACGCCTGTTCCTTGGAAGAAAAGCTATGACCAACTTAGACAGCACATTAAAAAGCAGAGACATTACTTTGCCAACAAAGGTCTGTCTAGTCAAGGCTACGGTTTTTCCAGTAGTCATGTATGGACGTGAGAGTTGGATTATAAAGAAAGCTGAGAGCCTAAGAATTGATGCTTTTGAACGGTGGTGTTGGAGAAGACTCTTGAGAGTCCCTTGGACTGCAAGGAGATCCAATCAGTCCATCCTAAAGGAGATCAGTCCTGGGTATTCATTGGAAGTACTGATGCTGAAGCTGAGACTCCAGTACTTTGACCACCTGATGTGAAGAACTGACTCATTGGAAAAGACCCTGATGCTGGGAAAGACTGAAGGTGGGAGAAGGGGACGACAGAGGATGAGATGGCTGGATGGCATCACTGATTCGATGGACATGAGTTCGAGCAAGCTCTGGGAGTTGGTGATGGACAGGGAAGCCTGGCGTGCTACAGTCCATGGGGTTGCAAAGAGTTGGACATGACCGAGTGACTGAACTGAACTGAACTGATGGTATTTGTCTTTCTCTTTCTGACTTACTTCTCACTGAATCTTTGTTGCTGCAAATGGCATTATTTCATTTTTTAAGGCTCAGTCGTATTACATTGTATATATGTATGCTTTAACTTTGGAAGAACTAGTTCTACTGTGGATTCATAAGGCTTAAGAGCATTGGTAATATTTTATTCTTTTGCAGACAGGATGCCCAAGAAATCCTGTCTATAATTCCAGACTTTATGGACACCTGTGTACCCTTAACAGAACACTGAGACACTTCATTAAATGGTACAGGGGAAGTTACATGTAAGTTAAACTGAGGTGAAAAAGGCTAGGATTTAGCCAGTTGTATCTGTCCTACAAGCTCATGAGGAGGAAAATAAGAGGAAGATACGCTGAATGAGGAGGAGCTGAGCGCTTTCAATGCACAAAAGACACTGTGACTGCCCGTGAGCAGAAGTGCGAGGAGCGGTGACTTCCGTCACTTCACTACTAGGCATGGAGCACATACACTGTGCAAGGCTCTGTTCCAGTTCATGCACACACACAGCTCATTTAAGCACTGCATCAACTTCTGGGTGGTGGCACAATCATTCCTCTGCTTCTTCCAGATGAAGAAACCAAGGTGCAGGGTCTCACAGCTTTGAACTCGTCCCACTGTGTCATGCTATTTTACAGACTCGTTTGCAAATTATTCATTTTTTATACCTCCAGGGACCTTAAACTGATTTCCACTGCTTTCGCAGTAGTGAACAAGTCAGCTAACTCAAGTACTGATCTGCCTCGAAAGGAAACTGCAGATAAATGGATATTGTGATCACACCTAAAATAGGGCAAATCCACCTATTCCCTTTCCAAGTGCTTTCTAACTCTATCCAAACATAAGGTGAAATGACTCAAAGCAACGAAGTATTCTGGCATTAAATTGTGCGTTACTAGGGTACTATTTAGTTAATGACTTTAATATGTTAGTTGTAAAAAGTGTTACCAAACTAGGTTCACACGGCAGCTTACATATCAGAGGAGTCTGAATCCCTGGAAAGCAATTTCTAGTTCGATCTGAAAAGTCTTCTAGGGCTATTAAATAATAATCACAGGAATTATTATGTACTTGGGGAACAGTACAAACTGAGATCATAGCAGGCAGAGATGCATAAAGCATCAGACAACCCGTAAGAAAATTCTTATCAGTAATGGCTGTTTAATAAACAAAATGAAACACTGAAGTCTTTAAAGATAGAAATATACTCTCATGTGCCTGAAATGGGCTGGGAAAATTGCTCTTGAATCAGCTGAAGGCATGAAACTTTTCTGTATCTTTATATCTTATAATCTCTACCATGTATACTAGCTTGTCTTTTCTTGGAAACCAGTAGAACACAGTGTAAAATCAACTATATCCATCTGCTTTTTTTCAGATTATATAATTTTTAGCTGTGAATATCAGAAAGCTTGGATACAATTTTCACAGAAAATGTGTTAACACACTGGTAAATTCACCAAAATTAAAACAGCAAATCACTGTGAAGTTCTACAATCAGAAAAGGACTCATCAGTTATATGTCAATGGGAAAAAATTCTGGTGATAATCTGACCACTGTCACTTTCTAGTTTAGTGCGATTTGTTAAAAACTGTTTCTGTGATTTAAGAATTTATATAAAGTGATAATCATTGAAAGTTTACAGAAACACGTTTTTATGTCAATTTTATAATCACAGAACAACTGAGTATTAAATCAATCTTTTTCAGGGATAATGTCAGAAAAAACACTATACAGACATTTGCCAACTGTCAGGTTTTAAAACAGTTAAGGAACCAATTCAAGTGTGGAACAAGATGGGTACAATTTAAAAATTTGATTACACTTGTTCTGCAAAAAGCTTCAAATTGTATTTCATAAGACAAACCAACAGCTTCTCATTTTTGTTGTTTTATAGTGCTTTTAAAGTACATTTATTTAATAACATAATCACATTCATATTCAACTAATCTTAATAGCACATAGTATGTGCTACACCAGTGATGTGAATGAATGGTGAATATCTGTGTGTAGAGTAGAGGGTGCAGACTTAAGTATCTGAGGTGACAGCATGTGAGTCAAAATGTGAGAGAAAAAAAGTCACCCATATTAAGAGTGTGCGAAATTAAAGAAAAGGTTTTTGATTACTTGATCTCATGTATATAAATAGCTAGTATGTCCACAGGCTAAGGTTACCACTTTCTTTTTAATTGTAGCAAACTTTTCAGTAAATTCAGATTATAACCACAGGCATCTATTGCCCATAAAACCCATCCAATTATCAAAATATTATGCCTCAAATGATAATTTTAGTTTAAATGTACCTAAATATTCATCAAAATCACTGCAGATTGTGATTGCAGCCATGAAATTAAAAGACACTTACTCCTTGGAAGGAAAGTTATGAGCAACCTAGACAGCATGTTAAAAAGCAGAGACATTACTTTGTCAACAAAGGTCCATCTAGTCAAGGCTATGGTTTTTCCAGTAGTCATGTACGGATGTGAGAGTTGGACTGTGAAGAAGGCTGAGTGCCGAAGAATTGATGCTTTTGAACTGTGGTGTTGGAGAAGACTCTTGAGAGTCCCTTGGACTGCAAGGAGATCCAACCAGTCCATTCTAAAGGAGATCAGCCCTGGCGGTTCTTTGGAAGGAATGATGCTGAAGCTGAAACTCTAGTACTTTGGCCACCTCATGCGAACAGTTGACTCATTGGAAAAGACTCTGATGCTGGGAGGGATTGGGGGCAGGAGGAGAAGGGGACGACAGAGGATGAGATGGCTGGATGGCATCACCGACTCGATGGATGTGGGTTTGGGTGAACTCCGGGAGTTGGTGATCGACAAGGAGGCCTGGCGTGCTGCAATTTATGGGGTCACAAAGAGTTGGACACAACTGAGCAACTGAACTGAACTGAAATATTTATCAAGTTTTATAAAAATGTAAGTGAATTGCAAGTTACTATGAAGTCTAAATAGAGTAAAAAAATATACCTATATAAAAGAATAATGAACTAACTTTTTAGAGAAAAAAAGTTACAGGGTTACAATGACTAAAGGAAAAATTAATGAAAAAGTCCTACATTTATAGACTTAATTATATATTTTGTTTTCAACAAGTCCCACTCTTACCTCAAAATATAATTATTAATTGATATTCAAAATGCTAGATAATAGAAATGGATTTAAAATTTTCAGTTTAAAAATAGTCACTAAATATGAAAATACATACATGAGTCAAATATTGACAAACATATTCCCAGATGGTACAGTGTATAGTAGGTTTACTCTAAAGGAAGCAGCTCTTTTTCTAGTCCTTTTTAATCAGTGTGACAGCCTTGGGGGCTCTTCAACGTAGTTACAGCTCTCCTGATGACTCCCAAATCTATTTTCAGCCCACACCTCTTTCATGACACAGATACTTCTATCCAACTCTCTACTGAATATATTAGATGTTCCAAAGGGATCTCAAATCAAGCAGGTCCAAACAAGTAAACTCATACTTTATATTATCTGCCTCCCCCAACCCGCCCCCCCCCCAAAAAAAACCTGCACTTCGTCCTGTTATTCTTTCAGTGAATGAGCACCATCCTCTTCGTTGCCCCAACCAGAAACCTGGGAACTCTGTAATTCCTGCCTCTTGCTTTTCATGGAGTCAGTCACCAAGTCCTGGGGATTCTACTTTACATTTCTTGTGCTCCTTCTGCTGTCTTATGTACCATGTCTTAATCATTTCTTCCCCACACTGCAGTGAGTGAAAGTCGCAGAGTCATGTCCAACTCTTTGCAGCCCTCCAGACTCCTCTATCCGTGGGATTCTCCAGGCAATCTTCCCAACCCAGGGACTGAACCTGGGTTTCCTGCGTTGCAGGCAGATTCTTTACTATTTGAGCCACTAGGGAAGCCCTCCCCATACTGCAAACTGTCACATAATGAGTCAATATGATGACATAACTTCCCAACTAAGAGGTGGTCTCTGATTCCCCCACACTCCTCACATAAAAAGGACCCAGGTTCACCGCTAACTTACAAATGCTCTTCCTCACGCCCCCTTCCTGCTGACATGTCGCACCCTCACGCACAATGCCTTCAAGAGCTGGAGTTAAATGGTGCCGCTCGGTGCCTAGAGGGCAGCTGTGGCAGCGGCTTTCAGCAACAGGCGATGTCATTGCTCGGGCCAGGAAACGAAGCCCAGGGCCTCATCTGGACAGCCTAGGGGGCTGCGCTCACAAATCTGGGGTCCTCTCCACAGCTACACCCCAGGGAGTGACCTGCAAGGAAACCTGCCTCTCTTAGCACCGGCAGTGAGGGAACACTGGCCTTTGAGAATCTGAAATCATATGCTGCTTCCATACAAGATTGTAGTCTAAATCTACATTACCCAGATGGTCCACAGAAACCCTAAACCAAGACAAATGACTCGGTTTTTCCCAACACCTAAATTGCAGTGGGATAAAAAGACGAGAGGAAGAGAGATTAAAAGAAATTTATCAATTAGTTGAAATTATTTAGATGCCAATTCTAACAAACTAAAAAGAAAGAGACAATGGGGAAATCTGAACAGTAGATATTTGATGATATCAAAGAATTATTAATTTAAAGGCACAATAATGGTATGGTGGTCTTTCAGATACATATAGAAATATTTATAGATAAAAAATATATATCTGGTATTTGCATCAAAATAATCTGGGAAGGAGGCAGTGAATGAGGCTATATGTGAAGTAAGTCTGGCCCTGAACTGATCATGGCTGCACTTGGGGGACAAGAACATGCGGGTTCATTATACCACTGTCTTTACAGATGCTAAAAATCTTCAAAATTAAAAAGTTTAAAGAGACCATCCCATACACACAAAAATTTGCAGTTTCAGCTAAGAAATAGTAAAAACATAGCTCTCAGTTTCAACGAGAAAAAAGCCGGATACCCTGCAAATTAATAATTTTTCTTGAACTAATGAGAGAAATAAGGTCACAGAGCAAACAACTAACCTGAAATCCACAGTGAGACAGGCCTCTGGAGGGGGAAACAGGGCCAGAGCACGTGCGTGTCTGCGATGGAAGCTGCTGAAGGTCACACACGCTGGTGAGAAGACTGCGCTAGGCGGCTTCAGCTAACTGCTAAGACTGAGTGCAGACCAGCGCAGGTGCGTGAAGCCTGAGACCTGGGGAGTCTGTACCTGCTTGCAAGCCTTTTCCTCTAGAAACCACACCAAAAGCTCTCGGGGAGGAGCACAAAGAGCCCCTTCCTCTTGTTTCTTTGACATGGCTAGGAGAGGGGAAATTACAGAAATTACTCCCTGACCTGTTTTCTCTTTCTCTCCATCACAGGGGGGAATTCCCTCCACTTTGCCATTAACAACTATGGAAGTGATATCCCATCACCTCTGCCACATGCCATGGGTTAGAAGCAAGTTACAGGTCCTGCCTACATGCAAGAGGAGGGGATTGTTTAAACGCAGGCGTCACTGTGGGGCTCAGAATTCTGCCTACTACCGTGGGTCAAACAGAAAGTACACAACACAAGAAGGAAGAAATAAAAATATACGAAGAGCTTCACTTTAAAGAATAAAAATTATCAGTGAATAATCTGACCCACCTAAACTACTAGGATGAAAAAATGGAGGAAGATATACCAAAGGAATACCAATGAAATGAAGGCTAATTTAACCACATTACTATCAGAAAACACTTCAATATTAACATTAAAAGCATCAAGGTAAAGAAATTCAAAGCACAGTGACAACAGGTCTGATTCACCAAGAAAATATATCATCTCCAAGTCTCTATGCGGGCTCCCCTGGTGGCTCAGTGGTCCAGAACCTGCCTGCCAGTGCAGAATATGTGGGTTTGATCCCTGGGTTGGGAAGATCCCCTGGATAGGGAAATGGCAACCTGCTCTAGTATTCTTTTTTTTTTTTAATTTAATTTTATTTTTAAACTTTACATAATTGTATTAGTTTTGCCAAATATCAAAATGAATCCGCCACAGGTATACATGTGTTCCCCATCCTGAACCCTCCTCCCTCCTCCCTCCCCATACCCTCCCTCTGGGTCGTCCCAGTGCACCAGCCCCAAGCATCCAGTATCGTGCATCGAACCTGGACTGGCAGCTCGTTTCATACATGATATTTTACATGTTTCATTGCCATTCTCCCAAATCTTCCCACCCTCTCCCTCTTCCACAGAGTCCATAAGACTGTTCTATACATCAGTGTCTCTTTTGCCGTCTCGTACACAGGGTTATTGTTACCATCTTTCTAAATTCCATATATATGCGTTAGTATACTGTATTGGTGTTTTTCTTTCTGGCTTACTTCACTCTGTATAATAGGCTCCAGTTTCATCCACCTCATTAGAACTGATTCAAATGTATTCTTTTTAATGGCTGAGTAATACTCCATTGTGTATATGTACCATAGCTTTCTTATCCATTCATCTGCTGATGGACATCTAGGTTGCTTCCATGTCCTGGCTATTACAAACAGTGCTGTGATGAACATTGGGGTACACGTGTCTCTTTCCCTTCTGGTTTCCTCAGTGTGTATGCCCAGCAGTGGGATTGCTGGATCATAAGGCGGTTCTATTTCCAGTTTTTTAAGGAATCTCCACACTGTTCTCCAAAGTGGCTGAACTAGTTTGCATTCCCACCAACAGTGTAAGGGGGTTCCCTTTTCTCCACACCCCCTCCAGCATTTATTGCTTGTAGACTTTTGGATCGCAGCCATTCTGACTGGTGTGAAATGGTACCTCATAGTGGTTTTGATTTGCATTTCTCTGATAATGAGTGATGTTGAGCATCTTTTCATGTGTTTGTTCTGCTCTAGTATTCTTGCCCGGGAAATCCTAAAGAGAACATGAGCCTGCTGGGCTACAGTCCATGGTGTTGCAAGAGAGTCTGACATGACAGCAACTAAACAAGAACAGGTCTGTCTGTGTGTAATTATACAGACTGAAATATATAAAACAAAAATTGCTAGTGCTAATTTTTTGAGAAATACCTAAATACGTAATCACAACAGACTAATCAGACAAAAAAACAATAGGATTTGAACATCTAAAGTATATAAACCTTAATCAAATGGATACACTATCTATTAAATGCTGCACAGAGCTATAAAACATATTTTCTTTTCAAACACATAATGACAGTGCATTAAAAAAAAATTGTCCACCTGCTGGGACATAAAACAAATCTCAACAGATTTCAAGAAATGAGTATCAAAAAGATGTGCCCTGATCAAAATACAATTAGGCTAGCAATCTGTAGCAAAGAGAAAACCAGGAGAAAAAACAGACATAGAGATTAAGGAACACTTCAAAAAGACAATGAGTTAAAGAAAAAATTATAATGGAAACTATAAAATACTTTGAATTAAACTGCAATAAAAATACCACATATCAAAACTTGAGGAATGCAGCTAAAGTAGTACTTGGAGAAAAATACACAGCCTTAAAATGTTCATACTAAAGAAGTGAGGCTGAAAATAAGCTAAACAAATGCAGAAAAAATACTGCAACATAAACTCAATGAAAGCCAAAAGAGGAGAATAAAGATAAGCATAAACATTACTGGACTAGAAAGCAAATTATCAAAGGATCAACAGAGTAAAAATATGTCCTTAAAAAGGTTAATAATACTGACAAATCTCTGGTGAGAATAATAAAGAAAAGAAGAAAGAAGGCAAAAAAAAGCAATATTAAGATAAGAAGAAATAATACATATTCAAGAGAGATTATGATATGATTTAAGAGATTATGAGCAAGTCTATACCAAGAATTTGAAAATTTAGATGAAATAGACAACTTTCTACATATGTACAAATTATGAAAATAGTTCTATAATGCTTTCAAAAATTGAATCAGTCAAAAATCTCAAAGAAAACTCTAGGCCCAAATAATTTTAATGTTGAAATCCATCAAATTCAAGGAACAAATAATTACAAACTTACATAAACTACTCTAGAGCATGGAAAAAGAGGAAGTAGCACCCAGTTTATTTTAGGAGGCTAGCAAAACCTGACATAGTAGAAAAAGGGAAAATGACAGGTCAATATCAATAATGGACACAGATGCTAAAATCCTAAACAACATGTTAGCAACTGTATTTAGTAATGTGCAAAAAAAAGGTAATATATCATGACAAAGCTATATTTATACTAGGGATGCAAAATTGATTTAACATTAGAAACTCAATTTGAATTCACTATATTTGAAATAGATTAAAAAGAAAAACTGTACCACCATTTCAAAAAATGCAGAAAAAGCAGCTGATAAAATTAACATATATTCATGAGAAAGGAAGAAAATTCTCTAAGCAATGAGGAATTGAAAAGAGCTTGCTTAATCAGATGATAAAGGGTATCACAAAAAACCTAAAGCAGTGGTCAGCAAACTATACCCTCTACAGATCAAATCCGGCCCACCACCTTTTTCTGTTAATAATGGTTTACTGGGACAAAGCAATATCCCTTCATTTAAGTACTGTCTACAGCTGCTTCCCAGTGGCGCGACGGTCGCAACACTGTGTGGCCTGGAAAGCCTGAACTATTTACTATTTGACTGTTTACAGGAAAGGTTACCAATTCTGACCTATAGCAAACATTATCAAAAACAGGCTGCACCATCAATGAAGTACCTTAGAAACATTTACTGTGAAAAGGTAAAAATGCTGTCTTACCTTCTGTAGAGCGTTAAGTAATGACCTGGAATGACTTTTAGGATGCACTGTAGTCTTAGTAAATTTCAGCCCCCTCCCACACCTTGCTAATTCCTTTTTGAGTTTCTCTCTTCGCTGTTGGTCTGCATCTGAGGGGAAAAAATTCTTTTGAAATACAGAGTAAAATAGAAAAAATTAATTTTTTGATGATTGAAGACTAAGAAAGAGTACTTTTTTTCTTGCTAAAAATGTTTACACTACTGATATGTAAGTAAAAATCCATATGGTTTTCTGAAACTTCAAATGGATTAACTATTCAAAGAGCACAAACGAGATATGACAAACTGATTAAGCTTAAGGGCTCAAGGGAACAACCGCTAGCAGACACAGAGATACAAAGGTTAGAAGTGCAGAGTTTGAATTCATTCATATACTCCCCTACAAATGAAATACTATTGTCAGTACCATCATGTTATAAAAATGTAAGTTTTATATGACAAAAAATGACATGAAATTTTAAAATATTATTTTTAATTAGGATAACTGACTTCCATTTTTCTTAACTGCTATTCATTTGCAAATACAAACCAAAAAAGTGGTTTCACATTTTAGTGAGCTTTAAGTCAGGTATTGAGTCATTTTTAAAGACTGAAAAACAGCAAAATGAAAGCTAGTCCAGTTTCAGAGTTTAAAAGAAGGTGAGGGACTTTCTTGGTGGCACCGTGGCTAACGATCGGCCTGCCAGTACAGGGCACATGGGTTCGCACTGGTCTGGGAGGATTCCATCACCGAACAACTAAGCCTGTGCATCACGGCTACTGAGCCTGTGCTCTAGAGCCCGCGAGCTGTACCTACTGAGCCCGTGAGCCACACCCACTGAAGCCCAAGGGCCTAGAGCCTGGGCTCTACAAGAGAAGCCGTCGCAAGGAGAAGCCTGCGCTCAGCAACCAAGAGTAGCCTCTGTTCTCGGCAACTAAAGAAGGTCTGCACAAAGCAATGAGGACCCAGTGCAGCCAAAAATAAAAAATTTAAAGAGGCTAACCATAAATTAAATGACTTGTATTTAATTTATTAATTTGTATTTTCATGTAAAATTTTAAATTTAACATATGTTTTTTAATTGGAATGTATCTCAACTTGATGGACAAGATAATTTCAAGTTTCAAATCACCCTGATTTGGGGGGAAAATGGGACAAAACATTTGAAAAGACCTTTACTAAAGATACATTTAATACAAACGGCCAATAAGCATATAAAAATGTTCTACAAACCTCATTAATCATGAGGAAAATGCAAATTAAAGATACATTTAATACAAATGGCCAATAAGCATATAAAAATGTTCTACAAACCTCATTAATCATGAGGAAAATGCAAATTAAAATCACGAGACACTACTTCACACTCTAAAATGGCTATTAATCAAAAAAGGAGTCAATAATGTGTTAGCAAGGATACGGAGTAACTGAAATCCTAATATGTCGGGGGCAAGAATGTAAAATGGTTATGGTCACTTCAGAAAACAGTTTGGGAGTATCTTAAAAAGTTAAATGTAATTTTATGAGATGACCGAGCAAGTCCATTCTCAGGTGTATACTCAAGGGGAATGAAACTTTACATTCACACACAAGACTTGTACATGAATGTTCACAGAAGCACTATTTATCATGGTCAAAAAACAAACAGCGAAAGTGTCAATTGACTGATAAACAAATGTACAGGGAAAGAAAACAGATTAATGGCTTTCAAGTCTCGGAGTGGGATGAGGAAGCAGCTGCAAAGCTACCATTTTGGGGATCTTCTTAAGATGATGAAAATATTCTAAAACTGGTTTGTAGTGATGACTGCACAGTTTTGTAAACTTGGTAAAAATCCATAAATTCTATGGTATGAAAATTATTTGTCAACAAAACTGCCATAAAAGGTAAAGCCTTTCTTGGAACTTCCCTGGTGGTCCAATGGTTAAGAATCTGCCTGCCAAGACAGACGACACGGGTTCAGTCTCCGGCCCAGGAAGATTCCACATGCAGCGGGGCAACTCAGCCCATGTGCCATGACGACGGAGCCCACCTCCCAAGCCTGTGCTCCACAGCAAAGGGAAGCCCGAGCGCCCCACTGAGAGCAGCCCCTGCTCACCGCACCTGGAGAAAGCCCACACACAGCCAAAAACTAAAAACATAAAAAGGAAAGCCTTTCTAATGCATTAGAATATGGAATTACTTAAACAATTCAACAAAGTATAGAGACATCCTAATTTAGACACCGACTGCAACTATCAATTCAGTTGTCTGCTTTGATAGAAGACTATAAAAACAGACATGACTCAAGACCAGAGACATTTCTTTTTGAAAATATGTCTACTATAAAGCCTATTTCTAAGTAAGTTTGTACTGATTAGAATGCACATCAGCTATGTTACACACAAAGGAATGATTATCACTATACTTCAATGTGGTGATGATAATATTTGCGGTTCTTCTAGACATCACAATTTTTTTCATTTACATGATCATAAAGAAAAACTCCTGTCTCAACTGACTGAAGGCAGAAAGTATCATGGATAAATAAGCACTAACTAGGTCTCAATTCTAAAAACAAAAACTCTGTAAGTATACCATGTCTGCTGCCAACTCCTGAATGTTTATCTCCACCCTGGAACCTCCTCCTGAGCTCCAGGCTTTGCATTCCAACTGCCTCCTCAGCATCTCCACTTGGATTTCTAATAGGTATTTATTTTTAACTATAATGACCAAGATTGAATTATCGAATCAGTTGATTCACTTCCTCCCCTAAATACCTTCCTTTTATATTTCCAACGTCAGTGAATTATAACTCTTGTCTTTTTAGCGTTGGGAGTCATCTTTGACTCACTCCTCTTTTTCTCTCATATTCTATCTACATCCAGTTCATCAGGAAATACTGTTGACAGACATCTGAAAAGTTTCCAGAATCAAGCCATTTCATACTCCCTCTGCTTACAAGCACAATTAGTATTCTATGGACAGAGAAGCCTACTGGGTTACAGACCATGGGGGTCGCAAAAAGTTCAACAGGACTGAGTGACTGAGCATGTGCACACACACACCCTCTACTCACAAGCACTCTGATCCAAGCCACCAATATCTCTCACTTGAATTAGTTTCCCAACTAGTCACTCTGCTTTTACCATTGCCCCTTGTAGACTATTCTCAACTTAGCAGCCACAGAAATACTTTTAAAGTGAAACTGGCTATTCCTCTTCCTCTACTCAAGGCCTTCTAATGTCTTCAGTGTCATTTAGAGTGAAAGCCCCAGTGCCTGCACATGGCCAAACCCCGTGTGGTCTGCATCTCTCTGACCTTTCTCAATGACCTCAGCACCTGTCACTCTTCAGCTGGTTTATTTCACACCAGCTGCAGCTCTTCTTGCTGTTGCCCTGGATACACTGATCCCAACAAACCCGGCAGAGTTTCAGTTCTGCCAAGATGAAAAGAATTCTGGAAATGGACAGTGGTTATGGCTGCACCACAAGAAGAATGCACGTAATGTCACTGAATTGTAGACTTGAAAATGGTTAAGAAGGTACATTTTAAGTTGTGTGTGCAGTTTACCATATTTTCTTTTAAAAAGGCAGTATGTTAAAAATTACTTACATTTGATGCTGGCACTCATGCTTAGTGGAACTGAGCAGTCTACTGCAGCTGAAAGAGAAAAATCACTTGCTTTAATACTATTCTTAATATTTATAAACGACAATAACTATCAAAAGTCAAAATCACAAGAGGTTCCAGAACTTGGAAGTTCCTTGTTTTGATATATATGCTACTTCTAGAGATGAAAAATATCCTTGATAAAAAACACACTGGTTAGAATTAACAGCTCACTGGATACTGCAGAAGGAAACATAGGTGAATCTGAACACAGCAATGCAAACTATTCAAAGTGAAGCAGTGAACACCGGAAAACGAATGTACTGAGTGTCACTGACTTAACCTACCTGTGTCACTCACTCAATATAGTACCTGGAATCCCAGAACAAGTTGAGAAAAAAGAGCAAAATGAGAGCAGCGACATTATCTGATTTCAAGGCTCACTGTAATGCTACAGTGTTTGCGGCAGTGTGGTGTCGTAACAGACACAGATCAACAGAGCTGAAGAGCGAGTTTAGAATCAGACCCTTGCATATGGTCAATTATCTTTTAAAAAGTGCCAAGGCAGTTCCGTGAAGAAAGGACAATCTCTTCAACAAATGGTACTTGGGACATTTTTAGGCAAAAAAATTGATCCTTATATAACACCCGATGCAGAAACTAATTCAAAATGGATTAGAAACAGTGTAGAAGCTAAAACTTAACCAAAATTTTAAAAACTTTAGTTATTCAAATGGTAAAATAAAAAATTTTGTAAAAGACATTGGTGAAAAACTGATGAGATTCAAATAAGGTCTGTAGTTAATAGTATGCTGTCAATATTAATTTTCTGGTTTTAATAATTGTACTATAGCTATATAAAATCTTAATATCAGAGAAAGCTAGATGCAGGGTTTCTGTGACATTCTGTACTATTTTTGCAACTTTTCTGTTAAGTCTAAAGTTATTTCATAATAAAAACTTAAATAAAGAAAATGAATTGACAAATCACAGACTGGGAGAAAATATTTGCAAAACATGTATCTGACATAGGACTGTATTTCTATAAAGAGGACTCTCACAACTTAACACTACGAAGACAAACAACCCATTTTCTAAAATGGGCAAAAGATTTAAATAGATATTTCACCAAAGAAGATACGTAGATGGAAAATAAGAATAAGAAAAGTTACTCAACGAAAAGGCACCCCCTCACGCACTGCTGGTGGGATTCTAAACTGGTACAATCAGTGTGGAAAACAGTATGGAGGCTCCTCAAAGAGTTACAAATAGAACTACCATATGGGTCAGTAATTCCACTTCGGTGAATTTACCTGAAGGAAATTAAACACTAATTTGAAAAGCTATATGCTGTATGGTCACTGTAGCATTGTTTGCAATAGCCAAGATATAGAAGTAATCTAAGTTATCTTTTGATAGATGAATGGAAAAACAAGGCGTGATATATATACACAATGGAACATTACTTGGCTACAAAAAATGAAATCTTGTGTTTTGCTATAATATTAATGGATCTAGATGGTATTATTGGAAGTGAAATAAGTTGGACAAAAAAGACAAATACAGTATGATCTCATTTATATATGGAATCTGAAAAAAAAAAAAACAAAATGAAAAGATTCAGATACAGAGAGTAAATGCTGTTGGCAAAAAAAAGGAAGCTGAGAATGTGGGGCAAAATAAAATGACGGGGATTAAAAGGTACAAGCCTCCTTTTATGAAATAAGTAAGCCTCAAATAAATAATACATGGCATAAGGGAAAGAATCAAAAACACAGTGATTAACTTTTTATGGGGACAGATGGTTAGTAGACTCACCTTGCTGATCATTTCAGAGCATAAGCAAATGTCAAATGACCATGCAGTACATCTGAAACTAACATAATACTGTATGTCAGCTATACTTCAATTTACAAAAAAGGAAAAAAGAGCTTCTTATCATCAGGCATGAGGGAAATACACACTAAAATGCTATGAGATACCATGACATATCCAGAGAGTGGCTAAGAAAGGACTGCCAATGGGAAGAGCTGGTGAGGATGTGGAAGTGACGGAAACAAAAAATGACAGCCACTTCAAAAACAGTTTGGCAGTTTCTTATAAACTTAAACATACACTTACTATATTACCCCACAGTTCCACTCCTAGTAAATAAATTTATCCAAGTGAAATGGAAGCATACGGTCAAATATTCTAAATGAATGTTTACAGCAGGTTTATTCCTAATAGCCAAAAGTGAGTCAAGATAACCCAAATGTCCACCAACTGGTGAACGTCGATAAACTATGGTATATTCACTAAGTGGATATTACTTAGCAAAAAAAAGAAAGAAATATTGACCATGGATTAGTTTCAAGAGTGTTAACTAATTGAAATAAGTTAGATCCAAAATGATACATATTGTATAATTGCACTTATATGAAATTCTAGAAAAGGCAAAACTATAGTGAAGAAAGGAGGTCAGTGGTTGCCAGGAACTGGAGAGAAGAGAGTGACTGCAAAGGACTAGGGAGAAGGTTTTGGTGAAATAATGAAATGGTCTGTACCAGAAGTCGGTGAACATGCTCTGTAAAAGAACAGACAGTACATTTCTCAGGCTTCGCAGGATCATAGAACCTCATCACAACCAGTCAACTCTGCCTTTTAGTATAAAAGCCACCATAGACAATATGTAAAAGAATGAATGTATTAAAAAGAACAGATTATAAATTACTGTCTAATCACAGTATTAAGATCAGCATCTAATCACAAAAATATATTAGGAATAACACAGGTAAAATGAAACAGAGACATTATATTCGAACACAGTTAATAAAATGGCATTCTGAATTTGCTAGGTGCATAGAATCTGTAGGTGGTACTTTACTACACCAAGCACAAACCCACTGGTAAATAATGTATTCATTTTTGCTACAGATTAACACAAATTAGAAGTGAAGCTGAGAAGGGTTTAAACTGGGTACAGAAAGTAACATTTGCACATGTTTACCTTTGGCTGAAAGGATTTTATTATAGTGAACAGCCATGTGATTCTTGACCAGTTGGAGGGTACTTAGTCTGAGAGAGGAGGAGTCAGTGCACAAAGCTAAAAATTAAAACACATTTAATCATTATATATTTAAAATTAATTAAAATCCATCATGAGATAAACAAGTTACTCAGCATTAAGTACATTTTTATAAAATGTTCTGGACTTTAACCATGGAGACACTGGCATTGTATCTGTGATGCTGAGTATGTTCTGGCTGTCATCCTGCAATGACAACTGACGAGCTACTGACTGCTCTGGGTTCCAACCTTCCTAAGTTTTACAAGCCTGAGAGTTTTGGGACAAGATTTTGGAAGATATCTACCATTACATTTACAAAACTATTTCTTATTGACAGCTCTCAATCTCATAACTAAAAATATTTAGCTGCTTGCCTGATGATAAAATAATGTTATCATGCTTAACATTTGAATACACTGGTGTGGGAAATCAAACAAGTCCTACAGGTGAAGATTCTATTCTGAGATGAAAATTTCTAATTTTATACCTGAAAACAAGACCTACAAATCAGTTTACTGCATTCTTTTGGAAGTATTAGGACAACCTTAAGACAAGTACAATCACAAAGAAATTAGATGACATTAAACTTCTTGACCTCATCTAAACTATTAAAAGAAATCTTAGAATTAAGCATGCATATACAAGTATAAACATATAAAATATAAACATAAACACAGGCATAACTTTTTAAAATATTAAACAGTTTTTGAGAATAATACATAATGTAGTTAAAAAAAATTGCAGCTAAAACGGCATATACACTGAAAAGTAGTGAATTTCCTGCCCTGACCCTAAGTGTTCTCTCCCAGAAGTAAACTTTGCTACTTCTTTAATGTATCCTTCTACGGAAATTCTATGTATAATAAAAGTATATGCAATAACGATAACCTTGACACTGATACGACAACTACTACTAAAAACGTTTATTGAGTAGGTACTATGCATATATTGTTCTAAGCTCTTTACATGCAGTAACTCATTTAGTCATTATCATCACCATTTAATAGATGTGAAAACTGAGGCACAGGAATGTGACGTCTTCAAGATCACACAGCTGATAAAGGACATAGTTTGGATGCGAACCAAAGCAATCTCATACTTATAATCACTGTTTCTATACCAGCTCTGCAACATATTCTTAAAATAAAAAAGTTAGTAAATGACATACTGCTCTTCAGTCTGTTTTTCTATGTAAGTATCTTTTAAAACTAGTTCAAAATTTTTATTTAAAAATTATTTTTCAAAGTTTATGATTCTAGTTCCATGTGTATATATGTGCTTTATTACCAAGAAATAAGTGAGTAATTGAAAATGATTCTTTTACATTTGGAGGATCGGCATCAAAGATTTTTCATGTAAATAAGGAAAAAAAGACTTTCAATTATTTTGACCAAAAACCCAGGCTTAAAAATTTTAAGCTACAATTATAAAATATTTAAAGTGTACATTAAAATTTAAAGTCCTTAAAATGTGAAAACATTAAGATGTTTGATCTTACAGAATATAGATTTAGAGAACATCTTAGAGAATGTTGATTTTCCTTTCAGAGGATCTAAAAATTCCAACTGGATAAAGAGCCCCAAATGGACAAGTGTTTGTTCCTGATACAAAATGGACTTTTCAAGTGCTCTTTTTCTCTGCCTGGGTTTTCCTCTTCAGTGCTGTGTCTTTAACCACCTGCTAATCACCATTTTAACAAGGAAGGCAAACCTTCAGCCAGGGCAGTCTGCCAGCAACAGAAGAGCTGGGCTGGAGCTGCCACAGGGGGCAGGAGGTGACCAGGGCCACATCCAGGGCAGGATGGACTCCTACACTCTCTAGTCTCAGGAATTCTTGCAATATTTAATTCTAAGTAGTAGTATGGAGGAGGAGGAGGAAATGGCAGCCCACTCCAGTACTCTTGCCTGGAAAATCCCACGGACAGAGGAGCCTGGCGGGCTACGGTCCATGGGGTCGTACAGAGCAGCACACGACTGGGCACAGCACAGCAGTAGTATGAAGTTCAAATATTGATTAAATGAAGTATTTTTTCATCATGCTATATAATTTAAAAATAAAGGAAACACAACTGGTCAATCTTTTAACCATCTTTTACCGTTTAAGTACCTCACTTACCATTACTTTTGGTGCTCAAGTGTCCTTTAAATAGGCATGATGCATCAAATGTGGGAAGGACAGAGGTTGCTCTGACTTTTAACAAAAAAACATGAATTAGGACAAATGAAACACAACTTTCACAAAGACACTACTGAACACATAAAAAATCATAAGCTTATCTTTACCAAAATTGTTTAAAATTTATTCAATCAATTCAATTACTAACCAGCAATAATATATCACATAAAAATCCGGCTGCCATAGATAAAAGGCTTTCTTTTTTAAGAAAATAAGTTATTTTTTAAAAAGTTCTGCCTTGAGACTTAAGTTTCACTGGATAAAATAATAAACACATCAATTATGTTACTTGAGAATGTACTGACTTTATTCTGTAAATTACTGACATATTGGTTTTTAAATGATTTTGAGATACAATCAATAAGATTTTGAGTTAATATATATATATTAACTATTTTAGTTAATCATAGGCTGGTCTGTCCTTAAAAATAATTTTAAGAAAGTGATCTTCTCACAGAGTAATTTAGTAACTTATAAAATTATATACTATAAAATTATTACATAAAAGTACATAAAAATGTCAGAACTTAATGATTAAAGATGTCTTAAGCTTCATCTAGTCCAATCCACTTACCCTCCTGTGTGGATTCTATCTAAACATCCCATATTTAATTTTTTATATATATTTATATGTTTTATTTATATTTTTAAATTGAAGGATAATTGCTGTACAGAATTATAAATTGTCAAACATTAACATGAATCATACAATTGTTTTATACAATTGTAAACTGCCAAACATTAACATGAATCAGCCACAGGCATACACTTGTGAACCTCCCCATTCCACCCCTCTAGGTTGTTACAGAGGAGAAGGCAATGGCAACCCAGTCCAGACTCTTGCCTGGAAAATCCCATGGATGGAGGAGCCTGGTGGGCTGCAGTCCATGGGGTCTCGAAGAGTCGGACACAACTGAGCAACTTCACTTTCACTTATCACTTTCATGCATTGGAGAAGGAAATGGCAACCCACTCCAGTGTTCTTGCCTGGAGAATCCCAGGG
Source organism: Bubalus kerabau (assembly GCF_029407905.1). Taxonomy (NCBI): domain Eukaryota; kingdom Metazoa; phylum Chordata; class Mammalia; order Artiodactyla; family Bovidae; genus Bubalus; species Bubalus kerabau. The sequence continues at coordinate 105,251,290 of NC_073633.1, read as the reverse complement.
ATGGGGGAGCCTGGTGGGCTGCCGTCTATGGGGTCGCACAGAGTCCGACACGACTGAAGTGACTTAGCAGCAGCAGCAGGTTGTTACAGAGCTCTGGTTGAGCTCCCTGTGTCATACAGCAAACTCCCGTTGGCTATCTATCTCACCTATGGTAATGCATGTCTCCATGTCACTCTCCACACACCCTGCTCTCCCCTCCTTCCCCACCAGCCATGCCAAGCCTGTTCTCTGTGTCTGCGTCTCCACTGCTGCCCTGCCCATAATTTCATCAGTACCATCTTTCTAGATTCCATACATATGCATTAGTACACAAAATTTGTTTCTCTGATTTCCTGCACTCTGTGTAACAAGCTCTAGTTTCATCCACCTCATTAGAACTGACTCAAATGTGTTCCTTTTTATGGCCAAATAATATTCCATTGTATATATATGTACCACAGCTTCTTCATCCATTCATCTGTCAATGGACATCTAGGTGGCTTCCATGTCCTAGCTATTGCAAACAGTGCTGTAATGAACACTGGGGTACAGAAAACTAGTATCTCCCCTAACATCAGTGTCTCACCTTTCAGACAAGATGGGCTATCAGAAAACTAGATATATACTTCATCACAAAACAACTTCTGTCCCCCAAAAGTGATTGTGTTTTGAGGGGTAACCTCCAAGATAGGAAAGCTGAGTCACAGAGTTTAATGGAATTCAACAACCAAATATAGTGTATTCCAAGACATGTTTTAAATGGGTAAATGGTCATTCTGCTTTATAATCTATAAAGATGTGGGGAAGAAACAAAGTCTGAAAGAAATATGGATGTTTGAAAACAGAAAAAGAGGTATCAAGTCAGTAGAACTAAAATCCAGGATGAGAGAACAAATCCTGCTAGAACACAGTGAAACAAACAAAAAAATCACCTGAGATAAGAATATCCAAGAAGCTCCATCTACACTGTAAGTCAGAGAGCAAGAAGGAAAAGCATTAACTTACTTAGGACAAGAGAAGTCAAGGTGGTAACACTTGAGTTGGTAGTAAAGACAGTCATGAAGGAGCATATAGAAATATAAAAGCAGAAAACTAACCACCAAACTCTCAAATCTTATTTCTCCAGAGGGAAAAACTGCTGACTTTTTGCCTACCCAGAATCCAGTGCCCCTTTGAAAACACGACCTCAACCTGCTTGAGGAACCACTCCTCCCTTCGCTTAGCCTAGCTGGTTCAAGAGGATCCCACTGTCGGAGGTGCGCATATCATCCCAAACTGGCCAGTTATGGTGACTAAATCAGCAAAGACTATGTGACGCTAGTCCAGACAATGAGACACAGTCCTGGGACTTTTACTGGAACTACTAGGAAATCCCTAGAACGTAAACAGGCCTCACACTACTGGTGGCCATCTTGCCCCACACAATGGGAACCTGTCTGAGAAGGAAACTTACACAGAGGTAAGTGGAACCAGGACCAAAGAAGATCACTGGTAACACTGCTTGAGCACTGGGATATAACCATGTGTGAAGCTCTACCCTCCCTAGACTCTTCTCCACAGGAGCTCAAAAATTCCCACTTTTGCTTAAACCAATTTGAGTTGGATTTCTTCACTTGTATTCACTTACTGAATACTGCTAAGTGTACTTGGCAACCTTTTAACCACTTTGTAGCTTGAAACTCACTTAATCCTTAAAACAATCCTATGAGATTGGTACTATCATTATTCACACTGTATAGATGAAGCACAAAGAGGTAAGACATGTCATTTGCCCAAGACCTCAGCAGTCTGGCTCCTGAGTCTTAACCATTACACTGTCCTGATCAATATAAATTGCTTAGTACTCACATCATGCTCCATGCTACTATTATATCATATGAAACAGGCTAAGAAGTATGTAGTTTATTCCCTGTATGCAGTTTATTCCTTCCAAATTCCTTCCTAATGAATGTGTTTCCCTACAGTTCACAGAAAAAGAAAAAGCAGGTATATACAGAGAAGTGAGAGAGCACAATGTCAGAGGCCATAAGCGACAAAAGATAAATAACTTTAGATGTCTTAGTACTCTGTGCTCTTAAAATCATCAGAGGTAATGAAATCTAATCAATTTAAAAGGTGCAATTTTTTTGTTCAGTCGCTAAATTATGTCCAACTCTTTGTGACCCCAAGGACTGCAGCACGTCAGGCTTCCCTGTCCTTCACCATCTCCTGGAGCTTGCTCAAACTCATGTCCATGGAGTCGGTGATGCCATCCAATCATCTCATCCTCTATTGCCCCCTTCTCCTTTTGCTTTCCTTCCTTCCCAGCATCAGGGTCTTTTCCACTGAGCCGTCTCTTTCATCAGGTGGCCAAAGTATTGGAACTTCAGCATCAGTCCTTCCAATAATATTCAGGGTTGATTTCCTTTAGGATTGACTGGTTTGATCTCCTTGCAGACCAAGGGACTCTCAAGTCTTCTCCAGCACCACAGTTTGAAAGCATGAATTCTTCAGCACTCAACCATCTTTATGGTCCAATTCTCACATCCATACATGACTACATAGCTTTGACTATATGTACCTTTGTCGACAAAATGATGTCTCTGCTTTTTAAGGTACTGTCTAGGTTTGTCATGACTTTTTTTCCAAGGAGCAAGCATCTTTTAACTTCATGGCTGCAGTCACTGTTCACAGTGATTTTGGAGCCCAAGAAAAGAAAACCTGTCACTGCTTCTACTTTTCCGCCTTTCTATTTGTTATGAAGTGAAGGGACCAGATGCCATATTAGTTTTTTGAATGTTGAGTTTTCACTCTCCTCTTTCACCCTAATCAAGAGGCAAGTCTTCAGTTTCTCTTCACTTTCTGCCATTAGAATGGTATCATCTGCGTACCTGAGGTTGTTGATATTTCTCCCAGCAATCTTGATTCCAGCTTGTGATTCATCCAGCCTGGCATTTCACATAATGTACTCTGTATATATTTCATGGTCAGAGGACCCTGGTGGGCTATAGTCCATGGGGTTCCAAAGAGTCGGACAAGACTGAGTGACTAACACTTTCACTTTCAGCACTACCTGGGAAGCCCCCAAGTGGGATTAGGGCAACTCTAACCACCTCATTTTAACTTAATTAACTCTTTAAGGGTCCTATTCTGAGGTAAGGGGTTTGCACTTCAAAAACTCTGCATATAAGTTAAATAAGCAGGGTGTCAATATACAGCCTTGTCACACTCCTTTTCAATTTTAAACCAGTCCATTGTTCCATGTCTCCTTAGGTATTTTAGCTCTAGCTAAATTTATTTATGGTTTTCTATTAACAATTACCTCAGATCTCTGTTGAGTATTACATTGTTCTTAAAAGCTCAATAAAAAGCAATGTTTGATACTATGCATTATATAATGTCCTAAAAATGGAGCTAGTTAAATTGGGCAAGTTATAAAAACAGAAACCTTTTTACTTTTTTTACATGAACCTGATTTTAAAAACAACCTAACTAACAAATAGACTTACTAAGTCTATGATACTCTAATTTTTACATATATCCTTTCCCATGCTCCCATTTCTACCATGAGATAGTTAAGTTGCTCTAAGGTTTTGCTTTATCATACCTGGATTGAAAGTCTCTTGTGTCACTTACTGGGACCTTGGGAAGTTATTTATGATCTTTTTCGTTTATTCACCATGAAATCAATGTACAAGATGTTTTGTGCATTAAAACTCGAGATAATTTCGGAACAGTTTCCAGTATACAGCAAGAGTCATGTTAGCTTCTGTGGTAAAACTTTTGAAAACCATAAATGTATTTTCGTTTGCTTTTTCTGGAACTTAGATGGTAAACTGTCAGAAAATACAGCTTGCTGATCAAGGAATAATTATCTCCTACATTCCTACTTATTTTGATCGATGATTACATAATAAAGGCACACTTGTATGCAAAGCAAGACATTGCTAGGAACCATCTGGCAGCTTGGTTTAAAGGTATAATTTAAAATAGATGCGAACACTGAAATGGGAGAAGCCTGAAGACTGCCTTATCTGCCCTGCTCACCAAGTGTGAAGATGCAAACTATTTGGGTTGGGCTGACTCCTGGAGTTACAGTTACATGGTTCCAGCTGCTCCACAGTGATGCGCGTTTTAACCCGGAGCATCCAGTCAAGTGCAAGTATACATGGTGAAAACGGATTCGTTCTTTGCTACTGAAACTGTAGCCAGTAACACTACATCATTTGGAAGCTCATTCGAAATGCGTAATCTCAGCCCCTCCGTCAAGACCTGCATTTTTTTTAAATTTTATTTTATTTTTAAACTTTACATAATTGTATTAGTTTTGCCAAATATCAAAATGAATCCGCCACAGGTATACATGTGTTCCCCATCCTGAACCCTCCTCCCTCCTCCCACCCCGTACCATCCCTCTGGGTCGTCCCAGTGCACCAGCCCCAAGCATCCAGTATCGTGCATCGAACCTGGACTGGCAACTCGTTTCATACATGATATTTTACATGTTTCAATGCCAAGACCTGCATTTTTAACACGATTCCTAGGCAATCAATATTCACTGTGAGGGTGGAGAATTCCTGGGTTATCGTGTAGTTTGGGGGCGGGGCTGGGGGCGGGGCTACCGCATGGAGGATTTTGTATTTCCTAAGTACACTCTGTTAACAGTGTGCCAAGAGCTTTGTAGGTATTATCTGCATTTAATCCTCAAGAGCTCCAAGACATGGGTGTTTTTACCACGATCGAGATGAAGAGACCGAAGCTCACCCCTAAGTGCAGGGGGCGAGGGGGGGGACTTGATTCGGGGCTTAGGGAGGTCTGCCTCCGACCCCGACTTCAGGGGAACAGGGCCTCCCGAGGCCGGAGTAACAAACTCTATGAGCCAACGAGCGCATCTGGGGAGCCCGCACGCAAGGCTTCCTCAGCGGCGAGAGGCCTAGACAGCTTGTGGAGGGCTCGGAGGCAACGCTGACGACCAAGCAGGGGCCCGGGAGCGCGCGCGCGCGGCAGCGACGCCGACCCCACACCTGAGGGGGCCGGGAAGCTGGCGGGCGCCCGCGACGGCGGCCCTTTACCTCTCCGGCTGGCGTCCATGCTCGGGCTCTCCTGCGGCCACACCGCGGGGACTTGCGGCGTCCCCTTCGGCCTTTCCAGGGGCCGGGCCGGCTCCCCGCGGCAGAGGTTCGGCGAGAGGCAGCCGGAGGGCGGGGCGGCGCGGCGCAGCGGCAGCGGCGGCCGGAGACTGACGCGCGGCGGGCGGCTGAGGGAGGGCCCCGAGGCGCCGGATTGTGACGTCACCGCGCAGGGACGCGCCCACGCGGCCCCGTACCCCGGGTCTCGAGAGGGGAGCGGAGGAAGTCGGGACGCTGCGGTGAAGCGCCGGCCTGCGGCCCTGCGGCTCTGCTGCCGGTCGGGACTCCGCCCCCAGCACCCGGCAGGCCTTGTCGCTGCGGGACGAGCGGGAAGACATGCCGGCCTCATCGGGCGTCCGTGTCCCCTGGGTCCCGGAAAGAATTGTTGGTTGAGCTAAGGGTAACATTTAACTGGCTCCAGATAATTAGATTTCCAAGCAGTACTTGAACATTTGGATTAGTGAACATCCTGGGTATGAAAAGCATCTACGTATTATCTTAAGTCTTAACCCCAATAATCAGTTTGCATTTCTTCTCGACGCAGGGATCGAACTCGGGTCTCCCGCATTGCAGGTAGACACTTTACCATCTGAGCCACCAAGGAAGCCCAAAATAATTAAATTTACAAGCAGCAGCAGTACTTGAACATTTGGATTAGTGAAAATCCTGGGGATGAAAAGCATCTACATATTATCTTAATTCTTAATCCCAGTAATCACTTTACATTTCCTTTCTGCTTCCTGAGCTTCCCCCCACCCCCTCCTCTTTCACCACCACCTTCCGCCTTTTTGTGTACACCCGTGGCGGATTCATGTCGATGTATGGCAAAACCAATACAATATTGTAAAGTAATTAGCCTCCAATGAAAATAAATAAATTTATATTAAAAATAATAATAAAATCTTAAGTCATCAGTTTTCCTTTATGATGGAAGAGAGTTGTAGCGTGAACAAGGCGTTCAATTATCCGTGGCTTTCCACAATTTGTTTAATTTCGAAGGAGTTACTTTTGAGTTTTTTGAGTTACTTTTGAATCCTTGGACGTGAGGACAGACTGGGGCAGCGTTCTGTAACGTGTCCTCGTCCGCAGCAGGTCTACGGATATTCGGGGCTGGATGCGTGATTGTTGGGCTGTCCTGTGCAGTGCGGGGTGTTCAGCAGCGAGCTTTGACCTCTGCACACTGCATGGCAGTAGCAGCCCACCCATTCCACCCCTGGTTGTGCCAGGAAAGGTCCCCAGCTGTTGCCAAAGGTCCTCTGAGACGCAAAATTGCACCCCCCACCTCCCACCAGCATCTCTTCTGTAATGGCAAAAGTACTGTCTTTGAAGGCAGATGTGTGGAACGTCTAATTGTGAGTTTTCTGCTGCAATGAGTTCCTACATCTCTTGAGTTGCTTTGTAAACCTCTCCAAGCCTGAAGCCCCTTGTCTAAGATGTAAGAGATGCTACTAACTTTGTAGTTGTAAGGATTAACACATGCAGTGCCTGGCAGAACGAGGTGTTCAGTTTGTCTCAGAAGGGGAATTCAGGCACAGAGGAGTAAATTAGGAACATTATGAAAAGGAAAGGCGTATCTATAGCCAGAAATTCACCTGGATTCCTGATTTTCTAAGACTCCAGGGAAAGGAGAAAATTAGATTCAGAGTTGAGAAATGTGGAAGTGTGTGATGGTTCTGTGGCCCCAACGACAAAAAGTCATTTAGAAGGGTACAGAGGCAGGATACCCAGGGGTACAGGACGTGCTGCAGCCCATGGACTTTGCCGCAGTCGCAAAGAGTCGGCACGACTGAGCGACTGAAGTGAGGGGCAGAGAGTCAGGTGTTACCTAGAGAACAATGACACTCTTGCCTACCTACTTATTAATGCTTGAAATCACTAAGAACGGGAAGCTTTTTATTCCATTACTAGCATCTGGAAAATATCTTGCATATACTAGACCTCCAGTAAGCATTTGTTAAATTGGATTAGAACTGAAGCATAAAGGGCAAACACCCCTGGGAGAGGCAACACAGTGACCTGACTCACTCAAGGATGATGCCAGTTTCTCTTGTGAGAGTAGCCTTTGGGTATCAAAAGTAAATTTTGGCTTCCAAAAGGAAAGAGGCTCCACGATTGAGAGACAACAAAATGAGGGTTGTGAAGACTACCTTGCTTGGTAGCCAACTTCAACTGAAACCATCCTCATTTCATGATTTCTAAGTATTTTGTTCCAGTTCTTTCAAGAAGTGCACGAGAGAGTCCTCTTCTTTCCAACCATAGCAGAGAACATATCATGAGTCCCTTTATGATAGTTAATTTAATTATCATTTGTCTTCACTCTGTATAAAAAAGAGAAGACCCTTTCTGGTTGCTATCCCCAGAGATAACCCCGATCATGGGTAAATGTGTGCAGCTGGCCTGGGTTTATTGTCGAGTTCGCTCCCAGGAACACGCTTCCAATGGGGAGTCACCACCAACTGCAATGTCTTTGGAGCACAGACGTTCCTGAGACTTTTTGTTGAATATTAAAACATGAATTTCTCATTGTTAAGGAATCATTCCAATGATACATTTTCGTTACTGCTATCTAGAGGCTTGTCTATCTGTATTTCAGAAGGAAAACACTGTTCTCTTTTAATGCACTGGTATGTTTACTTTTCTTACTGACTTTCTTCTTTTTGTCTTAGCTTGTCAGCTCAAAACTAAGACTTATGCTTTGCTGCAATAACTATTCATAGCCTATTTTTCTATTCATCTCTTTAATTCCCTATATTATGCAGGTGGCTGTTATTCTTCTACTTTTATTTAATGGTTTAATCAAGCCTGTTTTTAACTAGATGAGTTTGAAGCTCTTTGGAAATACACAAATGAAATAAGCTATATATTATTATATACCATAATATATAGCCTAATACATATACTCTATATGGGCTTCCCAGGTGGAGCTAGCAGTTAAAGAACCCACCTGCCAATGCAGGAGACATAAGAGATGCGGGTTCGATCTCTGGGTCAGGAAGATCCCCTGGAGAAGGAAATGGCAACCTCTAGACCTCTTGCCTGGAGAGTCCCCTGGACAGAGGAGCCTGGTGTGCTACAGTCCATAGGGTCACAGAGAGTCAGATATGACTCAAGGCTTTTATTCTTCTCTTATTTAATGGTTTAATCAAGCCTATTTTTAATTAGATGAGTTTGAAGCTCTTTGGAAAAAGAGATACAAATGACATAAGCTATATATTATTACATACCATAATATATTATTACATACCATAATATTTATTACACACCATAGTATATAGCCCAATACATATACTGTATAGTTTATTATATTTTATTACTTATTATTTTAAAACATTGTATTATTACATTTACATTTAATCTCTATCTTTATAGATTACCATTGATTTCATAATTTAGAGAATTTATGTTTCTCTGGCCATGCTCAGCTTTATGAATGAAAATTATGCAGTGAATGTAATGGAGACACCAAGAGCTAAAGGCCAAGATAATCTTTTCCCATTCAGTGGCTCATTATAAACATATTTTCATCTGTAATGTCCTTGAAGGATAAAAATGAAGGACATTTTTTAGGGGATTTTTTTAAGGTGTACCCTTCAGGGCAGAGAAAAGAAATGGAATTAAATGATGTTGGTTTTTATTTCAAAAGAAAATCCCCTAGGTTTTGGTGGGAACCTTGGAAATTCAAGCTATTGACTATATCTTAACCATTCTCCAATCAAAATACTGTAGCTTATTCATTTATCTAATAAATAGATGAGAAAATGGAAATTTAGAGCTTGGTGGTATTAAATATTATGAAGTAATGGATTAATTTGCTGTTTGTCACTAGAGGGGGCTTTAAGAAAGTTTTAAACTGCGTCTCTGTGAGGAAGACAGCCAACCCACAGGAGACAATATTAACCTACAAATCTTACTCAAGGAGTGTAAGGAGTGAAAAGCATTTTGAAACGTGACTCCAAGGTAGAATTTCTCCAATAGTAGTGACATGTATACAGAATTCTTTCCTGAGCACAGAAAGAAATTATTGTATTATCTAAAGGCCCTTCATGAATAAAAAATGTCATCATTGTCAACCTATAACTTGATTTTTCTTAATTTAATTGTTAAAGCTAGAGAGAACAATGATGACCATAATTTCAATAAAGCAACATGATCCTAACAGGAAAAAAAGACAAGAAAGGGTGATAATAGGATAAACTGATCCCAAAAGACCATTTTGAGTTCCCATGGGAAAAAGAACTCTGATATCCGAACACAAATATCATCTTGTCCATAGAAAATTATTCTCAATTGTGTAACACTACACAGAGGTCACTGCACTTTTTATTATGCTCCATTCCACACTTTAGTTTTTTTTTCTTACAGTTTATTTATTTAAAAAAAAATTTTTTTTAAGATGATTTATTTATTTTATTGCTGGGTGTACTAGGTCTTTCTTGCCGCGGGCAGCCTTTCTCTAGTTTGGGGGGGCAGGGGGGCTGCTCTCTGGCTGCGGTGCGCCGACGTCGTGTGGGCTTCAGCAGTTGCAGCTCATGGGCTCGAGAACTTGGACTCAGTAGTTCAGGGCATGGACTTAGTTGCTCTGTGGGATGTGGGATGTGGTGTGTGGGATCTTCCTAAACCAGGGGTTGAACCTGCACTGGCGGGTGGATTCTTAACCACTGGACACCAAGGAAGTCCCTTCCTACAGTGTAAAAGAGCACAGGATTATGACTCTGGGGGGAGCTTAGCTGATTTCTTGCTACTAAGAAAAGACTCACTCGTAGAATTGCATGTATTAAGCCCACTAGCAACTATCATATGTCTCCATGGCTCCCCAGGTGTGTTCCTTAAATCTTTTCATCCAATTAAGAGAGGAAGTCTCCATGAACAGAACTGAGTCATTCTGTGGTTACTAGGTAGCTTGTCCCTATAGCTTAAGAAGAGCATTTTATCTCTTTTTCCACTGCCAATCAGTTGCCACAATACATCAAAGGTGATGCTTGACCTAAAGGTTTGGTTATCTCCACTTAATACATTCTCTAAGTGTCTTCACCATTAAAAAGAAAGCAAACCAAAAAGGATAACTGATGTGTTACTTTACCTTGATATTATTTTTTTCACTTAAAAAATAGAGTCTGAAGTTTCAATGATTAGTGGATTTCTGGGAAGTTGCAATAAAGCTCCTCTAGGTGTACCTAGGAATCCTGAACAGCCACATGCAATCAAATAAAAAACCCTGAGTTTGTAAGCCACCAGTGACAACCATCCCTTTTCAATGCCCTAAGGGATCTAATCTCCACTCTAAACAAAGTTAAGGACAGAAATGAAGGACATTCAGGACTATTTAAATTTAGACGCATTAATTACTTCTTTATACTATTTGAGCAAGTAAGCAAACCTCTGGGAGACAGCGGAGGACAGAGGAACCTGGCATGCTGCGGTCCACGGGGTCGCAGAGTCAGACACGACTTAGCGACTGAACAATGACGAAGCTCAGATGCTGGAGATGAGACTGGGTTACTCACTCCCTCAGACACAGTCAGGCTCTGCCTTTATCGACTAAAATATAGGTTTCTCTAACCTTCTCTGCAGATGGTGACTGCAGCCATGAAATTAAAAGACGCTTACTCCTTGGAAGGAAAGTTATGACCAACCTAGATAGCATATTCAAAAGCAGAGACATACTTTGCCAACAAAGGTTCGTCTAGTCAAGGCTATGGTTTTTCCTGTGGTCATGTCTGGATGTGAGAGTTGGACTGTGAAGAAGGCTGAGCGCCGAAGAATTGATGCTTTTGAACTGTGGTGTTGGAGAAGACTCTTAAGAGTCCCTTGGACTGCAAGGAGATCCAACCAGTCCATTCTGAAGGAGATCAGCCCTGGGATTTCTTTGGAAGGACTGATGCTAAAGCTGAAACTCCAGTACTTTGGCCACCTCATGCGAAGAGTTGACTCATTGGAAAAGACTCTGATGCTGGGAGGGATTAGGGGCAGGAGGAGAAGGGGACGACAGAGGATGAGATGGCTGGATGGCATCACTGACTCGATGGATGTGAGTCTGAGTGAACTCCGGGAGTTGGTGATGGACAGGGAGGCCTGGCATGCTGCGATTCATGGTATCGCAAAGAGTCAGACACGACTGAGCGACTGATCTGATCTGATCTGATGGGTACACATTTCAGTGGACACTTAATATTAGGTAACCAGAGCTGTTTTCATTATGTGTTTTCATACTGTTGGAAATGTTAGATTTAAAAAAAAAAAAAACATGAAACAGTGAACACTGAAAAATTGTTGGAGACAAGGAAATGAAAGGACTCAGAGAAGGTTCAGTTCAGTTCAGTTCAGTTCAGTCGCTCAGTCGTGTCCAACTCTTTGCAACCCCATGAATCACAGCGCGCCAGGCTGACCTGTCCGTCACCAACTCCCAGAGTTCACTCAGACTCACATCCATCGAGTCAGTGATGCCATCCAGCCATCTCATCCTCTGTCGTCCCCTTCTCCTCCTGCCCCTAATCCCTCCCAGCATCAGAGTCTTTTCCAATGAGTCAACTCTTCGCATGAGGTGGCCAAAGTACTGGAGTTTCAGCTTTAGCATCAGTCCTTCCAAAGAAATCCCAGGGCTGATCTCCTTCAGAATGGACTGGTTGGATCTCCTTGCAGTCCAAGGGACTCTTAAGAGTCTTCTCCAACACCACAGTTCAAAAGCATCAATTCTTCGGCGCTCAGCCTTCTTCACAGTCCAACTCTCACATCCAGACATGACCACAGGAAAAACCATAGCCTTGACTAGACGGACCTTTGTTGGCAAAGTATGTCTCTGCTTTTGAATATGCTATCTAGGTTGGTCATAACTTTCCTTCCAAGGAGCAAGCGTCTTTTAATTTCATGGCTGCAGTCACCATCTGTAGTGATTTTGGAGCCCAGAAAAATAAAGTCTGACACTGTTTCCACTGTTTCCCCATCTATTTCCCATGAAGTGATGGGACTGGATGCCATGATCTTCGTTTTCTGAATGTTGAGCCTTAAGCCAACTTTTTCACTCTCCACTTTCACTTTCATCAAGAGGCTTTTGAGTTCCTCTTCACTTTCTGCCCTAAGGGTGGTGTCATCTGCATATCTGAGGTTATTGATATTTCTCCCGGCAATCTTGATTCCAGCTTGTGTTTCTCCCAGTCCAGCATTTCTCATGATGTACTCTGCATATAAGTTAAATAAGCAGGGTGACAATATACAGCCTTGACGTACTCCTTTTCCTATTTGGAACCAGTGTGTTGTTCCATGTCCAGTTCTAACTGTTGCTTCCTGACCTGCATACAAATTTCTCAAGAGGCAGATCAGGTGGTCTGGTATTCCCATCTCTTGAAGAATTTTCCACAGTTTATTGTGATCCACACAGTCAAAGGCTTTGGCATAGTCAATAAAGCAGAAATAGATGTTTTTCTGGAACTCTCTTGCTTTTTCTATGATCCAGCGGATGTTGGCAATTTGATCTCTGGTTCCTCTGCCTTTTCTAAAACCAGCTTGAACATCAGGAAGTTCACGGTTCACATAGGAAACTTCAAATTAAAGAAAAGCGTTGTGAGTTTAAAAATGTGTACAGGAGACACAGCCTACAGTGGAGGCACAGTCTAGAAACTGTGGTCATGGTCTGGGCACAGAATGATTTCCTCTGTGTCATTTATAATATGCAGAATAAATCCTTATATAAGATAACTGGACAAATAAGCTAAAAAACAGTGACGCTCTGAGCCTTATTAATTTTCTTTCTAAACAAGGGAAACAGTAAACAAATACTTTCCCTTGTACATCAGAAAATGTAGGGGCTAGAAGGATGCCAGTAATCACCAAGCCAAAACCTTCATCTTGCAGAAAAGACTGCTGGAGCCCAGAGCACACCCTCAGCCCACACAACTCAGCTTTCTGACTCCTGATTTAGTGCTCGTTCCACTAAGTCAGGAAATAGGCAGTGAGACAATTATCTCAGTGACATTTCATTATGTATGTTTAGTGTCTTATGCATGTACCACCCCCCAAAAACAGAAATTTTATTTTATTGTGCAATCATGGACACATAAAATGGAAAAGGTAAATGAGAATTTGCTTAAGTCCTTTGTCATAGGCAAATCTGCATTTAAGCTCTCTTAGAGAAATGAAATATGTATAAAGTCATACATTTTTCTAAAAGACCAAGTTATATGATTCTTTCAAAATGAGAGCAAGCCCGGTTGAGCCCAGTTTTTCTCCTGCCCTAGAGATGAGCATGAAAAGGCAAAAGAGAATACTGAAAGATGAACTCCCCAGGTCGGTAGGTGCCCAATATGCTATGGGAGATCAGTGGAGAAATAACTCCAGAAAGAATGAAGAGATGGAGCCAAAGCAAAAACAACACCCGGTTGTGGATGTGACTGGTGATAGAAGCAAAGTCCAATGCTGTAAAGAGCAATATTGCATAGGAATCTGGAATGTTAGGTTCGTGAATCAAGGCAAGTTAAAGCGAAGTCACTCAGTCGTGTCCTACTCTTTGCGACCCCATGGACTGCAGCCTCCTAGGCTCCTCCGTCCATGGGATTTTCCAGGCTAGAGTACTGGAGTGAGTTGCCATTTGGACGTGGTCAAATAGGAGATGGCAAGCGTGAACATCAACATTTTAGGAATCAGTGAACTAAAATGGACTGGAATGGGTGAATTTAACTCAGATGACCATTATATCTACTGCTGTGGGCAAGAATCCCTTAGAAGAAATGGAGTAGCCATCATAGTCAACAAAAGAGTCTGAAATGCAGTACTTGGTTGCAATCTCAAAAATAACAGAATGATCTCTGTTTGTTTCCAATGCAAACCATTCAATATCATGGTAATCCGAGTCTGTGCCCCAACCAGTAATGCTGAAGAAGCTGAAGTTGAATGGTTCTATGAAGACTTACAAGACCTCCTAGAACTAGCACACAAAAAAGATATCCTTTTCATTATAGGGGACTGGAATGCAAAAGTAGGAAGTCAAGAGATACCTGGAGTAACAGGCAAATTTGGCCTTGGAGTACCAAATGAAGCAGGGCAAAGGCTAACAGAGTTTTGCCAAGAGAATGCACTGGTCATAGCAAACACCCTCTTCCAACAACACAAGAGAAGACTCTACACATAGACATCACCAGATGGTCAATACCAAAATCAGATTGATTACATTCTTTGCAGCCAAAGATGGAGAAGCTCTATACAGTCAGCAAAAACAAGACCAGGAGCTGGCTGTGGCTCAAATTATGAACTCCTTATTGCCAAATTCAGACTTTAATTGAATAAAGTGGGGAAAATCACGAGACCATTCAGGTATGACCTAAATCAAATCCCTTATGGAAGTGGCAAATATGGAAGTGGCAAATTCAGATATGACCTAAATCAAATCCCTTATGGAAGTGGCAAATAGATTCAAGGGATTAAGATCTGATAGAGTGCCTGAAAAGTTATGGACAGAAGTTCGTGACACTTTACAAGAGGCAGTGATCAAGACCATCCCCAAGAAAAAGGAATGCAAAAAGGCAAAACTGTTGTCTGAGGAGACTTTACAGATAGCTGTGAAAAGAAGAGAAGTGAAAGGCAAAGGAGAAAAGGAAAGATATACCCATTTGAATGCAGAGTTCCAAAGAATAGCAAGGAGAGATAAGAAAACCTTCCTTAGTGATCAATGCAAAGAAATAGAGGAAAATAATAGAATGGGAAAGACTAGCGATCTCTTCAAGAAAATTAGAGATATCAAGGGAACATTTCATGCAAAGATGGGCTCAATAAAGGACAGAAATGGTATGGACCTAACAGAAGCAGAAGATATTAAGAAGAGGTGGCAAGAATACACAGAAGAACTGTACAAAAAAGATCTTCACGACCCAGATAACCATGATGGTGTGATCACTCACCTAGAGCCCAACATCCTGGAATGTGAAGTCAAGTGGGTCTTAGGAAGCATCACTGTGAACAAAGCTAGTGGAAGTGATGGAATTCCAGTTGAGCTATTTCAAATCCTAAAAGATGATACTGTGAAAGTGCTGCACTCAATATGCCAGCAAGTTTGGAAAACTCAGCAGTGACCACAGGACTGGAAAAGGTCAGTTTTCATTCCAATCCCAAAGAAGAGTAATGCAAAAGAATGTTCAAACTACTGCACAATTGCACTCATCTCACACACTAGCAAAGTAATGCTCAAAATTCTCCAAGCCAGGCTTCAGCAATATGTGAACGGTGAACTTCCTGATGTTCAAGCTTGTTTCAGAAAAGGCAGAGGAACCAGAGATCAAACTGCCAACATGTGTTGGATTATCGAAAAAGCAAAAGAGTTCCAGGAAAGCATCTATTTCTGCTTGATTGACTACACCAAAGCCTTTGACTATGTGAATCACAACACACTGTAGGAATTCTGAAAGAGTTGGGAATACCAGGCCACCTGACCTGCCTCTTGAGAAATCTGTATGCAGTCAAGAAGCAACAGTTAGAACTGGACATGGAACAACAGACTTGTTCCAAATCCGGAAAGGAGTATGTCAAGGCTGTATATTGTCACCCTGCTTATTTAACTTCTATGCAGAGTACATCATGAGAAATGCTGGGCTGGATGAAGCACAAGCTGGAATTAAGATTGTTGGGAGAAATACCAATAACCCCAGATACTCAGATGACACCACCCTTATGGCAGAAAGCGAAGAAGAACTAAAGATCTTTTTGATGAAAATGAAAGAGAGTGAAAAAGGTGGCTTAAAACTCAACATTCAGAAAACTAAGATCATGGCATCTGGTCCCATCACTTCATGGCAAATAGATGGGGAAAAAAATGGAAACAGTAATAGGCTTTATTTTCTTGGGCTCCCAAATCACTGCAGATGGTGACTGAAGCCATGAAATTCAAAGATTTTTGCTCCTTGGAAGAAAAGCTATGACCAACCTAAACAACATATTAAAAAGCAGAGACATTACTTTGCCAACAAAGGTCCATCTAGTCAAAGCTATCGTTTTTCCAGTAGTCATGCATGGATGTGAGAGTTGGAATATAAGGAAAGCTGAGCTCCAAAGAATGGATGCTTTTGAACTGTGGTGTTGGAGAAGACTCTTGCAACTCTGTTGGACAGCAAGGAGACCCAACCAGTCAATCCTAAAGGAAATGAGTCCTGAATATTCATTGGAAAGACTGATGCTGAAGCTGAAACTCCAATACTTTGGCCACCTGATGCGAAGAACCGACTCATTTAAAAAGACCCAGATGCTGGGAAAGATTGAAGGCAGGGGGAGAAGGGGACAAGAGAGGATGAGATGGTTGGATGGCATCACCGACTCGATGGACATGAGTTTGAGTAAGCTCGGGGATTTGGTGATGGACAGGGAGGCCTGGCATGCTGCAGTCCATGGGGTTGCAAGGTTCGGACACGACTGAGCTGCTAAACTGAATTGAACTGAGAGATGATCACTATACCATAATCCAGAGATAATCTGTCATTCACATTGAATTTTGGAGCATTTTTCATTGGAGAATTAACCCCTCAGAAGGAGCAGCTTCTCTGGACTTCCCTGGGTGATCCAGTGGTTAGGAATTCATCTTGCAATGCAGGGGACGTGGGTTCAATCTCTGGTCTTGGAAGGTCACACATGCTGGGAGGTAACAAAGCCCATGCGCCACAACCCCTGAAGCCTGATGGTCTGCAACAAGAATATGTGTGTGTGTGTGTGTGTGTGTGTATGTGTTCAGCCATGTCTGACTCTTTGTGACCCCTTGGACTGTAGCCCACCAGGCTCCTCTGTCCATGGAATGTTCTAGCAAGAATACTGGAGTGGGTTTCCATTTCCTCTCCCAGGGGATTTTCCCCACCCAGGGATCTAACCCATGTCTCCTGTGTCTCCTGCATTGTCAAGTGGATTCTTTACTGCTGAGCCACCTGGGAAGTCCAATGCATATGACAAAATTTTGGTTAAAGTGTAAAAGAGAAGAGAGGTATGCAACACTAGGGATGTGTCCTTAAAGCTAGAAGTATGTCTTTCTTTTTCTCTTTCCTCTTCCTCTGGGCTGGAAAGTGGATGTGATGGCAGGACGTGGAGCAGCCTTCTCAGACCATGAAGTAGCCCTGGGGATGAAGGCAGTGCTCAGCATAGTAACAGTTAGAAGGAGCCTGAGACCTTGACACCGTGGAGCTTCATATCAAACCTGGAGTAGAGTCCAACCCTAGTAGAGTCCAACCCTGGGGTCAGACTTTCATAAAAGTAACAACTAAACTTTTGCAAATTTTTTTTTTTTTGGCTATGCTGTGTAGCATGTGGGGTCTTAGTTCCCTGACCAGGGATTCAACTTGTGGTCCTTGCAGTGGAAGCATGCAGTTGGCTGCCAGGGAAGTGCCTGCATTTTCTATTCCTCACTATTATACATAATCCTAACCCAACATAGTTAGAATTTTTGTAGACTTCAAACTACACTATGGAAATGGATTCTTCTAGAAAGTAAGTTTTTTGGCCACTTGGAATAGACAATCCAAAATGTCTCCCCAAATTAGAAATTACAATAGATTTTATTTTTACTGTTCTATATGGGTATTTTCATTATTTATAATAAAAGCAACTTGAGAACTAACTTGAAATAAATCAAACTCATATTCAAATTTTATGTAAAGTTTGCCTTTCCCCACTGTATTGTCTGTTCTTGGCATTATGCCGAATAACTGTTCTAACAATTCTAAAAATTTTGCTTACGATAGCATGAAAACATTATAGGTTGAAGATTTATGAGATGGAAATCCTTGGGGTGCACGGTGCTGACTGGTTGTGTGAACTTGAATGTGATACTTCCCTGAGCTTCTCTGAGCCTCAGTTTCTTGACCTTTAAAATAAAAGAGTTACAATGCGATACATGTTACTTTCAGTCTCTATTTGGTGAAAAACACCATGTATTTTCAAAAAGTAGCCTTTTCCTCGTGTTCTGATAAAGACCAAATTGCTAAAACTTTGGAGTTATTTTAGAACCCACGCTATCAAGCTGCTTATGGAATATGGCAGATTTAGTGTTAGTGATTTCACTGGTATTTTGATCTTAGAAAATTATTCATGGTCTTAAATTATGTTTAAGCACCCAGATTGTTGACACTAGCATCTTAAAAAAAATTGAACAGTTCCAGGGTGAGGGAGTACATTATTCTGCCTGGTATCTTCCTGACTGACTGGAGTGGGGTATCTTACATTAAACTGAAAAGAAATGGATTTCTTTTACCTTCTTCTCTGTTAAATATGTTTTTACATATTCCCTATACCATACTTCGGTATCCTCTAGTGGTTACAGTCTAAATCAGAAGTCAGGAAAGCCTGCGGTCAGTGGACAGCTGACATAATGTGTGAAGACGATAGGCGCTGGCCACAGGTACTGCTTCCTTTTCAACAACAGACATGATCAAATACATCTCCCAGTTGCACAGCACACATTAGCACCAACTGGCATTTTGTTGTTCAGTTTCGAAGTCGTGTCTGACTTTGCGATCCCATGTACTGCAGCACGCCAGACTCTTCTGTCCTTCACAGTCTCCCAGAGTTTGCTCAAATTCATGTCCATTGAGTCGGTGATAGTATCTAATCATCTCAACCTCTGCCACCCTCTTCTTTTGCCTTCGGTCTTTCTCAGCATCAGGGTCTTTTCCAGTGAGTCAGTTCTTCACATCTGGCAGCCAAAGTATTGGAGCTTCAACGTCAGTCCTTCCAATGAATATTCAGCGTTGATTTCCTTTAGGATTACTTGGTTTGATCTCCTTGCAGCCCAGGGGACTCTCAAGTCTTCTCCAGCACCACAATTTGAAAGTACCAATTGAAAAAAAAAAAAGAAAGAAAGTAGCAGTCAGTAAGTCATGAACTTTAGGTGTTGGAGGCCAAACCTGGCTGCTCATTAACAATCTCCTGGGGAGCTTTTGAAAAATACTAATACCTAGGCCTTCCTCATAGCAATTCTAATTTAAATCAATTAGGGTTGGGCTTGGATGTTGAGAAAAAGCTCCAAAATTTTAGACACTTGTCTTTGTTAAAACGCTAGGAAAAAGCTAGTTTTAAAAAATACATGGTGGGGACTGGATGAGTTGGGAGATTGGAATTGACATATATACACTACTAAGTATAAAATAGTTAACTAATGAGAACCTACTGTGTCTAATACTCAACACTCTGTAGTGACCTAAATGGGAAGGGAATCCGAAAAAGAGGGAACATGTATAAACATATAGCTGATTCACTTTCCTGTACAGCAGAAATTAACACAACATTGTAAAGCAACTCTACTCCAATTAAAAAAAATTAAGGGGTTTCACTGGTGGTTAGGACTCTAAGCTTCCACTGCAGGGGCCTGGGTTCAGTTGATCCCTGGTCAGGAAACGAACATCCTGCAGGCTATGCAGTGTGGCCAAAAAAAAAAAGAAAGAAAAACCTTAACCATGTTTCTCAGGTATCTTCTGAGTTTAAAGATGAAGATCTGAGGCACAGATTATTCATTTTCTAATAAATCATATAATGGGCATCTCTGGCATGGCAAATCAGTTCTGCTTGACTCAAATGCATTCTTCTCTCATTAGGCAATTTATCTTTGAAGTTGTGTTTTCCCAAATAATTTGTGAGCCTATTGAGGGACAGGACTGTACCTTTTACATTTGTCTTAATTCCAAGGTAGAGACGAGGTTTGATGACGTTGTATTCCCAGCACCTAGCAGAATGACTCCTTTAGGGAACGTGTCCAACATTCATTTGTTGGTTAGGATAGCATTTCTTTCCTCGACAATGCGTGTTCTTCTCCATCTTCATAATGTCCTTTCCAATGTTTCTCCCCATCATGCTCAGGGTCAGTTATTAGAGAGCAAACAGACAGGGAGGTCAAAGAAAAGGTGACCAGAAAGGAGGTCAGGACAGGCCATCCAGAGTGAGCATGACTTACTCTTTCTCTGGGCTCCTCCATGCCGCAGCACTCAGGGTAGGATAACTACTATAAAAAACCATCTTCCCCTTCCCACCGCATTTCAGGAGCCCTGGCAAATAGATGGGGAAACAGTGGAAACAGTGGCAGACTTTATTTTTTTGGGCTCCCAAATCACTGCAGATGGTGACTGCAGCCATGAAATTCAAAGATGCTTGCTTCTTGGAAGGAAAGTTATGACCAACCTAGACAGCATGTTAAAAAGCAGAGACATTACTTTGTCAACAAAGGTCCGTCTAGTCAAGGCTATGGTTTTTCCAGTGGTCATGTATGGATGTGAGAGTTGGACTGTGAAGAAGGCTGAGCGCCGAAGAATTGATGCTTTTGAACGGTGGTGTTGGAGAAGACTCTTGAGAGTCCCTTGGACTGCAAGGAGATCCAACCAGTCCATCCTAAAGGAAATCAGTCCTGAATATTTATTGGAAGGACTGATGTTGAAGCTGAAACTCGAATACTTTGGCCACCTGATGTGAAGAACCAACTCATTTGAAAAGACCCTGATGATTGAAACCTGAAAGATTGAAAGTGGGAGACGGGGACGACAGAGGATGAGATGGTTGGATGGCATCACTGATTCAATGGACATGAGTTTGGGTAAACTCCAGGATTTGGTGATGGACAGGGAGGCCTGGCATGCTTCAGTCCATGGGGTCACAGAGTCGGACATGACTGAGTGACTGAACTGAACTGATATTATAAATGTTTATATTTCCTTTTCGTAAATTCCAGTTGACAGGGGTCTTGGTGTTAGCCAGCTGATCTTCAAACAATCATTCAAGGTTCTGGCTTCTGGAGGGGGGGGTGTCACCATTTTTCCCACATGACTTCATGGTCACTTGGGCATGGCTCTCCAGCTGGCAGATGAGAGAAGAGAGAGGAAGATTATCCATGGAACATTTTATGGGCCAGGACCGGAAGTGGCCCTCATCGCTTCTGTTCACATTCCATCCGGTTCTCAAGGGAGGCTAAGAAGCTGAGTCTACCTCTGTGTACAGGAGGAAGAGGTTATGGGTTTGGTTGTACACTTGGATATATATATTTTAATATTTACTTCTTTTGGTTGCCCTGGGTCTTTGCTGCTGCACCTGGGCTTTCTCTAATTGCGGAGAGCGAGCTTCCGGTTAAGGTGGCTTCTCTTGTTGCTGAACATGGGCTTCAGGGCGTGTGGGCTTCAGTAGTTGTGGCGTTCGGGCTCAGTTGCCCCGAGGCATGTGGAATCTTCCTGAACTGGGGATCAAACCTGTATCCCCTGCATTAGCAGACGGATTCTTAACTTTTGGACCACCAGGGAAGACCTACACTTGTATATCAGTACCCAAACAGGAAGTCATTTGTAGGGACAGGTTGGACTGGCTGAAATGATCATAGCAGCAACTACTAAAAACAGAACGTTGGGCAGCCAGTCCGCCCTCCTCCGCACTAGCCAGAGAGAAGGTCTCACCTCAGCTGCTGCTCTCTTGTGTCATCTTTTGCTTTGCCCTCCCCCGAGCGGTGACTGACAACAAACACGTGGGCATAAACAGATGCAAAAGAGAACAAAGCCACCCATGTTCCGACAACCCCCAGCTGTCAGGACACATCTCGAATACCCCAAGGACTGATCCCAAGTGTGTCTTAGAAGTGATCTCTTTAAAATAAATCAAGCCAGAATGCACTTAACATTCATCATCTCTGGCTTTTATGTCGCTCTGCAGTATGAGTTCTGTGGCATCTTGTCAGACCCTTTGTTGTTGAATAATAACACTTTTGTTTGGGGCAAAAAGATGGCAAATTAGAAGGGAGAGCATGTGTCTATTGCAGCAAATATTATAGGCCCACTTTTATTCCTGGGATGGGCTATCACTGTGTGTCCTTACGCCGTGGTGCTCTCGCTCACATAGAAAGGCTAATCTTAGAGGGGGGTAGACCATTCACCAATGAAACTTGTCATATCCAAGAACCTAGAAAAACCATAGGAATTGATTAAAATCAACATGTCTGCAGCTTATCCAAGGCACATGGAACACTTAGTCACTGTCTGGAAATATAGCCCAGCTTTATACACTAGGTGAGGTTTCTGTGAACTTTGCAAGGAAATGTGTATCTCTTTCCAGCTGTTGCTTGAGGATATTTAATCTGCAGAAACAGTTGAATTGCAGCTTGTCCTATATTTAGACAAATTAAAAAGCTATTTCGCACTATGTGAAATATTATTTCTTTGCAAGAATGGTTATGAAGAGTCAAGATCCCAGACCATCGTGAGTGCATCAGTCACTGATTTTTGGACCTGTTGACCACAAGTGAACGTAAGCAGTCAGAATTCAGTAACTTTTTGGTCCTCAGCTGTTGTTCATATTCTTTGTTAGCTCTCAGAACTAGTAACTAAGCTAGAGTAATGGTGGCTGAAATGTGCCATTCTAAATTAACATTGAGCTGTAGAAAATGTGATATAAAATGTGAGTTACCCATGGTTAGTGGTAATTATTGGAGAAGGTGATGGCATCCCACTCCAGTGCTCTTGCCTGGAGAATCCCATGGATGGAGGAGCCTGGTGCGCTGCAGTCCATGGGGTTGCTAGGAGCTGGGCACGACTGAGCGACTTCACTTTCACTTTTCACTTTCATGCATTGGAGAAGGAAATGGCAACCCACTCCAGTGTTCTTGCCTGGAGAATCCCAGGGACAGGGGAGCCTGGTGGGCTGCCATCTATGGGGTTGCACAGAGTCGGACACGACTGAAGCTGCCAGGCAACTGTCATATGGTAGAACCTCCCTGTCTATGGTGAGAACGCTTTAACCCTCCTGGACAAATAGGCAGGCAGATGGGGAGGGGCAGGGACTTTATTTGTTGAGCATCTGTGATCCATAAAGCACCACTTCGAGTCCTAAGGGAATGAGGCAAGGTGGTGATCGGGGTGGGTGGAGGAGGAAAAGGGCTTGACCTGAGTTATCAGGAGATGTGACTTAAAATTCTTTTTATGTGGAAAATGGTCTCTCCTACACTTCCCACCCCTGCCTCAGCATAGACTGTATATTCCTGAAGGACAGGAACCCCAATAATACACAGCATGATAAAACCCTTAGCTTTCTAGTCAGATTACTCACTCTGATTCTACGTTATTTAACTTTTTCTGAACCTCCATGTTTTTACTCTATAAAATGAGCACTAAAACAAGCATCTCAAAGGGTTGTTTTCATAGACATTAGGCCCTCACAGTTAGCTTCTCTTCCCCTGGGTTCTTGCTTACAATCGATTCTTAATAGAGAAATCAATTGAAGACATTCTGTAGAATTATAGGATGTTTAAACTGGAAGAACCTTTCAAAATCATCTAGGCATCTAGATTTTAATTATATTTTTCCTTTTCTTCAATTTATGAATTGACGAGAGAAGAGCTGTTATCATCAAAATGTAATAACATCTCGCCTACTAGATAGGAAAAGATAAAGAATGAGATATCCAATATTGGTGAGGGTGTAGAGAAGCTTTACATACATGCTTTGTTTATGTATATAATTTCCAGGGTGCAGTCCCCATGATATGGACCAAATATTTAAACATGTACATGTACCCTTTGACTTAGCAATTTCACATCTAGAAATCTATCCTGTGGAGATAATTGATCAGTAGCACAAAGATTTATGTAAAAAGTTTTCATTGTAGTGTTGCTCATAATAGAGAAATGCTGGACACACTAAATACTCCTAACTAGGGTATTAGTTAAATTAATCTGGGTATATCTATGTGGTAGAATATGTAACAAATCTATACTAATCGGAATGGAGAGATCTTCACGATGTATTGAGTGGGAAAGCAGGTCACAAAACACCATCCAGCATGCTCTTTATTTATATGCATTTCTTAAGGCGTGCACGTATCCGTGCACAGAGGGATGTTGGGGGACGGTCACCACAGTTTTAAACAGTTACCTCTGGGAGATTTGGGCTGCTTTTTACTTTCTTCCTTTCTAAAATGCGTGGATTGTCTACTTGAGCATGTCTTTTGACTTTGCAATCAGAAAAAAATCATAAAGCTATTTTCAGTTTGAAACGAAAGTCAGAAAAATAAACAAACATACCTTCATGTTCCACAAGTTAATCATGCTGCTTGGTGGTGCCACTGGGCAGAACTGAATTTTGTTTTTATTATTTAGCTAACTGCCAGACCACTTGTTTACATGGCCAAAACTGTAGAAAGCCCACACTCCAATCTTTCTTCTCAGTTTCTCCATGTCCCATTTTGGAAGTTCTGGGACTTCCCATAGATCCTTTTTTTGAAATAAGGCAGTGAGTAAATAAATGAGTAAATAAAAACCACTCTGTCTCTCCCTAATTTTAAAGCTTATCCTATCATAAATCCCTTTTCCCCCCTAAATAAAAGCAGATGGTTGACCCTCCTATAGTGTAAATCTGTCAAGTGACAACCAAACAAAACAGATTTCCTGTCTTGTGATTAAAGAATTTTCAGGACTACCGGGTAAGATGCGGGATGTGTGCTGTGTACTGGTTGCCATGGTTTCAACTGAGGGTAGGCTATTTAAGCTTATCCTTAATTTGGGTAGACAGGAATCTTAGCGTTGTAGGGTTAAAAATGGTGCAAAAGCATGGCTATATTTAGATTGAATGGGAGCCCGACTATAGTAACCGCTAAAAAAGTGGTCCCCATCTTTAACCCTTTGGCTACCAAACTGGAAAAAAGAAGTAAATTGAATTTTCTTCAGAAAATAAAGCTGGCATGACAGAGAGAAGGCTAATGTTTAAATATGTAGTATTTTTGAACTAACACCCTGATATAAAAAAAAAAACCTTTACTTAAAAGGCCTGTTTTAAGCTTAAAAATGAGCTAATCGGTTCCCATGACACTTTTACTCTTGAAGGATTCTAGACTGTAACCAATTAAACATTTTTAGCAACTAATTTCTTTTTCTGTTTGCAAATAGCACTTGGGAGCAAACAGGCAGTGGAGCCTTAATAGTTTATCCTTGGTTCTGTTACCCATATAATTTCATGTAGCATTCTATGTGTTATTAAAAAATGTATCAAGGGTTTTAACACTGAAATTAAAGCGATCTATAAAGGCATGCACTAATTTCAACTCAAGAGTTCCAATCCCTCTTTTTGGAAACCGCAGAGGCTCTTTATGGGCACCTGGTAGTTTGGAAAGTCCATCCAGATCAGAATCTGAAAACAGAAGTTCCGGTTCCAGTCCTGCCCCTGGCTGGCTCTGGGATTTGGGGCAAATCAATCATTTAATCTGCCTGGGCCTCAGTTTCCTTAACTGTCAACTCTTCCCTTTTGAGGATACTTCAGTCAGATGAGTTGTCTACTTAAAATTTTTTTTCTTTTTAAATAATAACTTTATGGTTTCTTTAAATAAAATCCATGTGGAAGCTGATTGTGAAAACCAGAGAAGTGGGGTTAGTTGTTACTTGTTAATGCTGGTCCTGCCCTTCACATATTAAGTAGCAGCCCCAGGCCCCTAGGGCTTCCTAGAGCACCATTTGAGAACCACTGATCTGCATATCAAAGATATATTAAAGATAAACTTTCATATCTTATTCAGTTTTAAAAGTCAGGCTATGGTTCTGAGAAATCTCAAAAAATAATGTCATAAATTTTTAGAAGGTTAGACTCCATCCTACACCAACAAAAACAAAGCCTAGCAACTTCCAAAAGACAGGAATTATGATTTTTAGTATTATGGGTTATAAGCACTGTGGTCTTGATTTTCCTGATACTTGACCTTCAGGGACACTGATGTGAGTCCTCTCCCCAAGGTTTATTTATTATTTTGTTGTTGTTCAGTCTCCAAGTCATGTCCAGCTCTGCGACCCAGTGGACTGCAGCGTGCCAGACTCCCCAGTCCTTCACTGTTTCCCAGAGTTTGCTCAGATTCATGGCCATTGAGTTGGTGACGCCATCCAACCATCTCATCCTCTGCTACTCCCTTCTCCTTTTGCCTTCAATCTTTCCCAGCGTGAGGGCCTTTTCCAGTGAGTCAGCTCTTTGCATCAGGTGGCCAAAGTGTTGGAGTTTCAGCTTCAGCATCAGCCCTTTCAATGAATATTCACGGTTGATTTCCTTTAGGATGGACTGACTTGAACTCCTTGCAATCCAAGGGGCTCTCAAGAGTCTTCTCCAGCACCACAGTTTGAAAGCATCAATTTTTTGATGCTCAGCCTTCTTTATGAACCAACTCTCACATCTGTATATGACTACTGGAAAAGCCATACTTTTGATTATATGGACTTTTATCAGTAAAGTGATGTCTATGCTTTTTAATACGTTTCTAGGTTTGTCATAGCTTTCCTTCCAAGGAGCTGGTGCTGCCGCTGCTAAGTCGCTTCAGTCGTGTCCGACTCTGTGCGACCCCAGAGACGGCAGCCCACCAGGCTCCCCCGTCCCTGGGATTCTCCAGGCAAGAACACTGGAGTGGGTTGCCATTTCCTTCTCCAATGCATGAAAGTGAAAAGTGAAATTGAAGTCGCTCAGTCGTGTCTGACTCCCAGCAACTCCAAGGACTGCAGCCCACCAGGCTCCTCTGTCTATGGGATTCTCCAGGCAAGAGTACAAGGAGCTAGTGTCTTACCAATTCCATGACTGCACTCACCATCTGCAGTGATTTTGGAAACCCAAGGAAAGAAAATCTGTCACTGCTTCCATTTCCCCCATATCTATTTGCCATGAAGTGATGGGACTGGATGCCATGATCTTTGTTTTTTAATGTTGTTTCAGGCCAGCTTTTTCACTCTCCTCTTTTCCCCTCGTCAAGAGGCTCTTTAGTTTTTCTTCACTTTCTGCCATTAGAATGGTATCATCTGCATACTTGAGGTTGTTGAATATTTCTCCCAGCAATCTTGATTCTAGTTTGTGATTCATTGCTTCATCTAGTCCAGCATTTCCCATGATATACTCTGTATATAAGTTAAATAAGCAGGATGACAATATGCATCCTTGTCATACTCTTTTCCCAATTTTCAACCATCAGTTGTTTCGTGTCTGGTTCTAACTGTTGCTTCTTGTCCTGCATACAGGTTTCTCAGGAGACAGGTAAGGTGGTCTGATATTGCCATCTCTAAGAATTTTCTACAGTTAGTTGTGATCCACACAGTCAAAGGCTTTAGCATAGTCAATGAAGCAGAAGTAGATGTTCTGGAATTCTCTTGCTTTTTCTGTGATCCAACTGGATGTTGGTGATTTGATCTCTGGGTCCTCTGCCTTTTCTACATCCAGCTTGAACATTGGAAAGTTCGTGGTTCACGTACTGCTGAATCCTGGCTTGGAGAATTTTGAACATTACTAGCTTGAGAAATGAGTGCAATTTTGTGGTAGTTCGAGCATTGTTTGGTGTTGCCTTTCTTTGGGATTGGAATGAAAACTGACCTTTTCCAGTCCTGTGGCCACTGCTGAGTTTTCCAAATTTGCTGGCATATTGAGTGCAGTACTTTAACAGCATCATTTTTTAGGATATGAAATAGCTCAGCTGGAATTCCATCACCTCCAACAGCTTTTTTCACAGTGATTCTTCCTAAGACCTGACTTTGCACTCCAGGATGTCTGGCTCACAGTAGATGTTTTTGTGGAATTCCCTTGCTTTCTCTATGATCCAGTGAATGTTGGCAATTTGACCTCTGGTTCCTCTGCCTTTTCTAAACCCGGCTGTACATCTGGAAGTTCTCTGTTCACATACTGCTGAAGCCTAACCTGAAGGATTTTGAGCATAACCTTACTGAATGGGAAACGAGTGCAATTCTTAACTTACAATAAAGCGATCAGCTGCTTGATGCATTCCCTTTGCTATGTGTGTGTTTATTTTGATGGGTAAATATCTAGCCATTAACTCATCGTTTCATAACTTAAAAGTTTTTATATTCTTTTAGATTTTTTTATGGCTTTGCATACCCACCAACTCCATTATTCTGAACAACAGAATGCAGCTTTTAGGGGTAATGTGATTATTCTCAGTGTTAATCCAACCTCTGTCTGTATTTATGCAGAACTCTTTTGCTTTTATTTAAAGAGGAAGTTGCAATGCTGAGAAAAGCTCTGGTCGGAGGAAAGACTTGAGGGCTCCTGTGGAGGAAGTTGGAGTTTGGACTCCAGAATGATTTGTATTAAAACCTGATAAAAATGATTTTTATTCCATTTTTACTAAACATAGACCACTACTGGGAAATAGTATGAAAAAGGACAGCAGATCTCAGAATTTCAGTATTTCAGACAAGATTTCAGGATCAACAATGAAGACTTTATCTGATTCTTGCCCTAATGTCTCTTAATAGCTGTAATCTGCCTAGGAATCAACTGTGGCACAATCTGCAGCTGAAAGTGTGGGTGCTTCCAGGTGCTCGGCTACACAGACAAAATAAAGCTGAGTAAAAGTACTGTGATTTATAGTGTGATCTCTACGAGAAAAATACATTGTGCTTAAAACTAACATTTGCAGTGTATTTCCAAAACCACTCTACAAACTATTTATAGAGAAATCACATCAACCACCCACCACTTGGTAAAACAGAGCAAGTATTTTAACACTGAAAGTCAACTTATAAAACATCAAGGGAATTGGTAATCGAAGGAAATAGGCTGGAAATGACAGGCTGGAGACTTAGCTGACTTTCACTTTTTAATTTTTAACCTTTAAGGTGTAATATGTATCCAGAGAAATGCACATAAATGTCACCTAGCTGCAT
Organism: Bubalus kerabau; assembly: GCF_029407905.1. Classification (NCBI taxonomy): domain Eukaryota; kingdom Metazoa; phylum Chordata; class Mammalia; order Artiodactyla; family Bovidae; genus Bubalus; species Bubalus kerabau. Next base: position 105,222,589 of record NC_073633.1, on the reverse strand, counting down.
GTTCACAAACGGAACATGCTTGTGTAACTACTACTCAGAAGGAAACAGAATAGTCCTGAAAACCCCCAAGTCTTCAAGTCACTGCCTTTCTTCCAGGTCACTTTAACAGCCTCATTTTTTAGGATTTGAAAAAGCTGTTATCTTGTCTTCTAATGTAGATTAGTTTAGGGTGGTCTTGACTTGTCTGTAAATGAAATGATACAATATGCGCTCTTTTGTGGCTGGGGTCTTTCATTTAACTTTATGTTTCTGACACTCAGTCTGTGTTCACTCCGCTCTAGAGTACTAAATAGTGAAGCTGTACAATGTATTGATCCATCCCATTGTTGGTGGACATTTTGATAGTTTTTGGGTTTTGACTACTATCGACTCTGCTTCTAATGAACGTTCCTTTCATATAGATATGTAATTTTATGTATTTATTTTTGACTATGCCAGATCTTCTGGAGAAGGAAATGGCAACCCAATCCAGTGTTCTTGCCTGGAGAATCCCATGGACGGAGAAGCCTGGTAGGCTGCAGTCCATGGGGTCACACAGAGTCGGACATGACTGAAGTGACTTAGCAGCAGCAGCAGAATGCTGGACCTTCACTGCTGCGAGAGCTTTTTCTCTAGTTGTGGCAAGCAAGGGCTCTTCTCTAGGTACAGTGCGAAGGCTTCTCATTGTGGTGGCTTCTCTTGTTGTGGAACACAGGCCCTAGGGCGCCTGGGTTTCAAGAGTTGTGGCTCCCATGTGGTGCACAGGCTTACTTGCTCCAATGCCTGTGGGATCTCCCAGATCAAACCCATGTTTCCTAGATTTTCAGGTGAATTATTTACCACTGAGCCACCAGGGAGGCCCTTAATAAACATTCTTGATCACATCTTTTGAGTATACATTTAAGAGTGAAATTGCTATGTCATAGGAAAGGAGTACATCAAGGCTGTATATTGTCACCCTGCTTATTTAACTTCTATGCAGAGTACATCATGAGAAACGCTGGGCTGGAAGAAGCACAAGCTGGAATCAAGATTGCTGGGAGAAATATCAACAACCTCAGATATGCAGATGACACCACCCTTATGGCAGAAAGTGAAGAGGAACTAAAAGGTCTCTTGATGAAAGTGAAAGAGGAGAGTGAAAAAGTTGGCTTAAAGCTCAACATTCAGAAAACGAAGATCATGGCATCTGGTCCCACCACTTCATGGAAAATAGATGGGGAAACAGTGTCAGACTTTATTTTTTGGGCTCCAAAATCACTGCAGATGGTGACTGCAGCCGTGAAATTAAAAGACACTTACTCCTTGGAAGGAACGTTATGACCAACCTAGATAGCATATTCAATGGCAGAGACATTACTTTGCCAACAAAGGTCTGTCTAGTCAAGGCTATGGTTTTTCCAGTGGTCAAGTATCGATGTGAGAGTTGGACTGTGAACAAAGCTGAGTGCCAAAGAATTGACGCTTTTAAACTGTGGCGTTGGAGAAGACTCTTAAGAGTCCCTTGGACAGCAAGGAGATCCAACCAGTCCATTCTGAAGGAGATCAACCCTGGGATTTCTTTGGAAGGAATGATGCTAAAGCTGAAACTCCAGTACTTTGGCCACCTCATGCGAAGAGTTGACTCATTGGAAAAGACTCTGATGCGGGGAGGGATTGGGGGCAGAAGGAGAAGGGGATGACAGAGGATGAGATGGCTGGATGGCATCACTGACTCGATGGACGTGAGTACGAGTGAACTCCGGGACTTGGTGATGGATAGGTCGGCCTGGCGTGCTGCGATTCATGGGGTCGCAAAGAGTTGGACACGACTGAGCAACTGAACTGAACTGAACTGAACTGAGGACAAGCACATAATAGGTACTGCTAACTAGTTTTCCAAATGGTTGTACCAGTTTACACTCTCAGTTGTGTGTGTGTATGTGTTAAGCCATTTCAGTCTTGTCTGACTCTTTGTGACCCCACTGACAGCAGCCTGCCAGGCTCCCCTGTCCATGGGATTCTCCAGGCAAGAATACTGGAGTGGGCTGCCATGCCCTTCTCGGGGGATCTTCCGAACAGTAACTGATGAGAATCCTGGTGGCTGTCTTGCTACTTTTGTTATTTGTTACTTCCGGTGGGCGAGTGGCGGTATCACATTATGCTTTTAATCTGCGTTTGCTTGCTGACTGCAGTGATGAGCACTCTCTCACGTGTGTGGGTCATTTTGATGGCTGCTTTCGTGAAATGTCAGTCCAGGGCTTTTGCCCAATTTCCAGTTGGATGTCTATCTTTTCTTATTGATTGGTAGGAGTTCCTTACATCTACTGGATGATTTCTTGATTTTCTTTAGTACAACCTGATTTTTTAGTGTTCATATTTATGCTAGGGATTTCTTTGTTTTCAGGTATTCTATTTACTATGAATCTTAGACTGATGTTTATTAAGACCTGAAAATCTTCTAATGACACTTGGCTAGAAGAAGCAACCTTATTCCAGGGGTGGAGTCCCAAAATGTGCATTTGTAGCATGGACTTGGAATCTCACCTGGAGCCTGCTACTAGCCAAGTGAGTTATTCTGGCAAATGCCGGGTCGCTCTGGCCCTCTGTCTCCTCCCTTATTATAAAGGGTGCTGAAATCAGTGATGAATCTATAGATTTAGGAGTGAATGGGTCTAGGATTCACTCATAGACACTGGCTCCCAGTTGACATAGACAAGGAAACAGTACACTTGTATCTTCGGCTAGCCTCTTCCCACCCCTCCCCCACACACAAAATAAATAAAACAATAACTAAAACAAAATTCATCACTTTTAATGACAGAAGACAAAACAAAACAAACTTCATTAGTTATCTTTGGAGTATGATAGGGAGCAATTCCTTATTCTGAAAACTGGTTCATAAAGAGAAAATACTGAACATTTTTTTCGGGGGAGGTCCTCTCCTGCTTGGACCATCTGAAGGTCTGAAAGTGTTAGTCACTCCAACTCTTTGTGACCCCATTGAGCCCACCAACCTCCTCTGTCCATGGAATTGTCCATACCTGAAGGTAATTAAATACTTTATGAGGAAATTATCTTTTTTATATAATAGTTTCACCTGCTGCTGCTGCTGCTAAGTCACTTCAGTCGTGGCCGACTCTGCGACCCCATAGAAGGCAGGCCATCAGGCTCCCCTGTCCCTGGGATTCTCCAGGCAAGAACACTGGAGTGGGTTGCCATTTCCTTCTCCAATGCATGAAAGTGAAAAGTGAAAGTGAAGTTGCTCAGTCGTGTCCAACTCTTAGAGACCCCATGGACTGCAGCCTACGAGGCTCCTCCATCCATGGGACTTTCAAGGCAAAATACTGGAGTGGGGTGCCATCGCCTTCTCTGATAGTTTCAGCTAACAAATGCAAAAAGAGCAAAAGAATTAGAACATTATCATTTTGCAACCCCAAATGATCACTCTAGGCAATAATCACAAATGAACAGAAAACAGGAAAGCTATTGGGGAACTTTATAAGGGGAAGATGAGGTTGATGACACCCGAAACCATTGATCAGTCTCACCATCACCCAAAAAGACACGGGGGCATTAATGTGATGCAATGCAAATCCGAAACCTCATTTATGAAGTGTCCCTGCTGACACTATCGAAGCTGACTCTGCTGGAGATCTAATTTCTCGTTTACAGGAAACAGGGGAGATAGGGAACTATTGACAACACTCAAGGAATGGACTAAAATCCAAGGAACTCGACTGTGCAAAAGACCTGACAAGGTTCCTTCAACAAATAAATTAGGAGGAAAAAGAAAAGATGGAAGAGCACTCATAGATCAAGAGGCAAGGGATCTATGAACCACAGACCGAATGCAGATCGTGCTTGGATCCCGTTTCAAACAGGCCAACTGAAAAAAGAAACTGTATATGAGACAATTGGGGCAAATTTGAATATTGACTCAGTTCAGTTCAGTTCAGTCACTAAGTCGTGTCCGACTCTTTGCGACCCAGTGAATCACAGCACCCCAGGCCTCCCAGTCCATCACCAACTCCCAGGGTTCTCTCAAACTCACATCCATCGAGTTGGTGATGCTATCCAGCCATCTTATCCTCTGTCATCCCCTTCTCCTCCTGTCCCCAATCCCTCCCCACATCAGAGTCTTTTCCAATGAGTCAACTCTTCGCATGAGGTGGCCAAAGTACTAGAGTTTCAGCTTTAGCATCATTCCTTCCAAAGAAATCCCAGGGCTGATCTCCTTCAGAATGGACTGGTTGGATCTCCTTGCAGTCCAGGGGACTCTCAAGAGTCTTCTCCAATACTAGATATCCGATATTTTTAGGAATATTGTGTTAGTTTTTAGGTGACATATGGCATTTTGCTTATGTTAAAAAGGAGTCATCTTTTAGAGGTTTATTGCTGCTGCTAAGTCTGCTAAGTCACTTCAGTCACGCCCGACTCTGTGTGACCCCAAAGATGGCAGCCCACCAGGCTCCCCCATCCCTGGGATTCTCCAGGCAAGAACACTGGAGTGGGCTGCCATTTCCTTCTCCAATGCATGAAAGTGAAAAGTGAAAGTAAAGTTGCTCTGTTGTGCCCAACTCTTAGCAACCCCATGGACTGCAGCCTTCCAGGCTCCTCCGTCCATGGGATTTTCCAGGCAAGAGTACTGGAGTGGGATGCCATTGCCTTCTCCGAGAGGTTTATTAGGAAGTATGTTTATTTTAATTTTAAAAATAATTTTGTTTAATTAGTTAACTATTTCTGGGTGTGCTGAGTCTATGTTGCTTTGTGCGGGTTTTCTCGAGTTGAGGCCGACAGGCGTCTCACTGCGTGGCTTTTCTAGTTGACCACATGCTCTATGGGAGAGCAGGCTTTATTTGCTGCATGTGGGCTCAGTGGTCGAGTGGCTTGTGTGCTCCGGGGCGCATGTTCAGTGGTTACGCGTGCAGGCCTAGCTACTCCTCCGCACGTGGGATCTTCCCAGATCAGGGACTGAAACCCTGACCCCTGAATTGCAGCGCAGACTCTTCTTAACCACTGGTTCACCAGGGAAGCCCCAGGAAGTATTTTTAGTTGGAATAATAGAACGACTGGGATTTGCTTCCGAACAGTTCCGCTGCAGAGGGGTGTGTGCAAGTACATGTGAAGCTGGATTGGCCGTGTGTTGACGAGTATTGAAATGGGTTTGGGGAATGTGAAGATGCATTGTATTACTAGCCCTGCTTTTGTGTTATCTTTGAACATTTCCATGATTAAACGTTTTTTCTAAATGGGGAAGAGTAATCCGTTGGATCATGGAAAAAGCAAGAGAGTTCCAGAAAAACATCTATTTCTGCTTTATTGACTATGCCAAAGCCTTTGACTGTGTGGATCACAATAAATTGTGGAAAATTCTTCAAGAGATGGGAATACCAGACCACCTGACCTGCCTCTTGAGAAATCTGTATGCAGGTCAGGAAGCAACAGTTAGAACTGGACATGGAACAATACACTGGTTCCAAATAGGAAAAGGAGTATGTCAAGGCTGTATATTGTCACCCTGCTTATTTAACTTCTATGCAGAGTACATCATGAGAAACGCTGGGCTGGAAGAAGCACAAGCTGGAATCAAGATTGCCAGGAGAAATATCAATAACCTCAGATATGCAGATGACACCACCCTTAGGGCAGAAAGTGAAGAGGAACTAAAAAGCCTCTTGGTGAAAGTGGAGAGTGTAAAAATTGGCTTAAAGCTCAACATTCAGAAAACGAAGATCATGGCATCTGGTCCCACCACTTCATGGGAAATAGATGGGGAAACAGTGGAAATAGTGTCAGACTTTATTTTTCTGGGCTCCAAAATCACTGCAGATGGTGACTGCAGCCGTGAAATTAAAAGACGCTTACTCCTTGGAAGGAAAGTTATGACCAACCTAGATAGCATATTCAAAAGCAGAGACATTACTTTGCCAACAAAGGTCCGTCTAGTCAAGGCTATGGTTTTTCCTGTGGTCATGTATGGATGTGAGAGTTGGACTGTGAAGAAAGCTGAGCGCCGAAGAATTGATGCTTTTGAACTGTGGTGTTGGAGAAGACTCTTGAGAGTCCCTTGGACTGCAAGGAGATCCAACCAGTCCATTCTAAAGGAGACCAGCCCTGGTATATTTTTGGAAGGAATGATGCTAAAGCTGAAACTCCAGTACTTTGGCCACTTCATGTGAAGAGTTGACTCATTGGAGAAGACCCTGATCTGGGAGGGATTGGGGGCAGGAGGAGAAGAGGATGACAGAGGATGAGATGGCTGGATGGCATCACTGACTCGATGGACGTGAGTCTGAGTGAACTCCGGGAGTTGGTGATGGGCAGGGAGGCCTGGCATGCTGCAATTCATGGGGTCTCAAAGAGTTGGACACGACTGAGCGACTGAACTGAACTGAATTGAATGAACAGTTTGACCTAATTGATGAAACTGTATGCTTATGATTTCTATCTGTGTTTTTAAGATTAGTTTCTTATTGCTCTCCTAACGAATTACCACAAGATGGGTTGCAGCAACAGAAACGTCTTCTCACAGTTCTGGAGTCCAGAAGTCTGAAATCCCACAGGGCTGAGCTCTCTCCAGCAACGCTAGTGGAGAATCTATCCTTTGTCCAGCTTCTGGCGGCTGGTAGCCTTGCTTCCCTAGTGGTTCATATGGCAGAGAATCCACCTGCAATGCAGGAGACCTGGGTTCAATCCCTGGGTCAGGAAGATCCTCTGGAGAAGGAAATGGCAACCCACTCCAGGAATCCCATGGACAGAGAAGCCTGGTGGGGGCTACAGTCCATGCGGTCGCAAAGAGCTGGACCTGACTGGGGGACTGACATGCACAGCCGTGCTCACTCGGTGGCTGCATCACTCAGGTGGTTGCAGGCACTGTCACGCTGTCTTCCCTTCCGTCTGTCATCTCCCTCTTTGTGTGATTCGCTCATTTGCATCCGACTCTCTGTGACTCCAGAGACTACAGCCCGTCAGGCTCCTCTGTCCATGGAATTCTCTCTGCCTCACTCTTAAAAGGACAATTGTCTGGATTTAGGGCCCTCCCGGATAACCCTGGATGATGACATCTCAAGACCCTTACGAGTTTGAGCAAGCTCTGGGAAGTAGTGAAGGACAAGTCTGGCGTGCTGCTGTCCGTGGGGTTACAAAGAGTCAGACACAACTGAGCGACTGAACAACATTCAGTTCAGTTCAGTCGTTCAGTCGTGTCCGACTCTTTGCGACCCCATGAATCGCAGCATGCCAGGCCTCCCTGTCCATCACCAACACCCGGAGTTCATTCAGACTCACATCCATTGAGTCAGTGATGCCATCCAGCCATCTCATCCTCTGTCATCCTCTTCTCCTCCTGCCCCCAATCCCTCCCAGCATCAGAGTCTTTTCCAATGAGTCAACTCTTCACATGAGGTGGCCAAAGTACTGGAGTTTCAGCTTTAGCATCATTCCTTCCAAAAAAATCCCAGGGCTGATCTTCAGAATGGACTGGTTGGATCTCCTTGCTGTCCAAGGGACTCTCAAGAGTCTTCTCCAACACCACAGTTCAAAAGCATCAGTTCTTCGGTGCTCAGCTTTCTTCACAGTCCAACTCTTACATCCATACTTGACCATAGGAAAAACCATAGCCTTGACTAGACGGACCTTTGTTGGCAAAGTAATGTCTCTGCTTTTGAATATGCTATCTAGGTTGGTCATAACTTTCCTTCCAAGGAGTAAGCGTCTTTTAATTTCACGGCTGCAGTCACCATCTGCAGTGATTTTGGAGCCCAAAAAAATAAAGTCTGACACTATTTCCACTGTTTCCCCATCTATTTCCCATGAAGTGTTGGGACCGGATGCCATGATCTTCGTTTTCTGAATGTTGAGCTTTAAGCCAAATTTTTCACTCTCCTCTTTCACTTTCAAACTCTCTCCCTATCTTCCCAACTACCTTATTGTATAGAATTATGACATGTTGGTTGTGTCCTTTTAGAAAAAGGAGAGGACACAAGCCAGCATGTCATTATTCAATATGTGCTTCTGTTGTTCAGTTGCTCAGTCATGTCTGGCTCTTTATGACCTGTGGACTGCAGCACGCCAGGCTGCCCTGTCCTTCACCATCTCCCAGAGCTTGCTCAGACTCATGTCCATCAAGTCAGTGATGCCATCCAACCACCTCATCCTCTGTCATCCCCTCCTCCTCCTGCACTCAATCTTTCCCAGCATCAGGGTCTTTTCCAGTGAGTTGTCTCTTCACATCGGGTGGCCAAAGTATTGGAGCTTCAGCTTCAGCATCAGTCTTTCCAAAGAATATTCAGAATTGATTTCCTTTAGGATGGACTGGTTTGATCTCCTAGCATCCAAGAGACTCTCAGGAGTCTTCTCCAACACCACATTTCAAAATTATAACTTCTTTGGTGCTCAGCCTTCTTTGTGGTCCAACTCTTACATCGATACATGACCACTGGAAAAACCATAGCTTTAACTACATGGACCTTTGTTGGCAAGATAATGTCTCGGCTTTTTAATATGCTGCCTAGGATGGTCATAGCTTTTCTTCCAAGGAGCATGCGTCTTTTAATTTCATGACTGCATTCACCATCTGCAGTGATTTTGCAGCCGCCCAAAATAAAGGCTTTCACTGTTTCCATTGTTTTCCCATCTATTTGACACAAAGTGATGGGACTGGATGCCATGCTTATATATAATATATGCTTATATAACTTGGTAACCTGCTTTTCCTAGATAAAAATGAATTGAGAATCAGTTTTAATATTATTAAATATATAGCTTCGTCATTATTTTTTAGGCTTTTGATCCATATTTCCAAATCACCCTATCAAGACTTGTACCAATTTACCAATACATGAATGTGCTCTTGAGAGTCCCTTGGACTGCAAGGAGATCCAACCAGTCCATCCTAAAGGAAATCAGTCCTGGGTATTCATTGGAAGGACTGATGTTGAAGATGAAACTCCAATAGTTTGGCCACCTGATGTGAAGAGCTGACTCATTTGAAAAGACCCTGATGCTGGGAAAGATTGAGGGCGGGAGGAGAAGGGGATGACAGAGGATGAGATAGTTGGGTGGTATCACTGACTCAATGGACATGAGTTTGGGTAAACTCCAGGAGTTGGTGATGGACAGGGAGGCCTGGTGTGCTGCAGTTCATGGGGTCGAAAAGAGTCAGACATGACTGACTGACTGAACTGAACTGAAATGAATGTGCTCATTTCCCCACATCCTTCGAAATCTTTTTAATCTCTGCCAACCTGAGGGATGGAAAACAGCATACCATTGTTTCAATTTACATTTCTTGGATGAAAGTGAAGTTGAGCTTTTTTGCTTCTGATACTCCTTACCTATAGTTCTTTATAATTGTGCAGTTCTAAGTGTTTGCTTATATTTTAAACAGAAAAGGCAAATTTCCTAAGGAAGAGTTGTGTCAGTCTTTCAGCATGCACTGTAACAGCTCTATTATCATGCCGTGGTTAGAGTTCTATCAATGTCTTGATAAGAATGTTCACTCTTTTGTATTATCTGAGAATAGAGCCTAGACTTTATAGCTCTCATCAGAGGAGTCTTTATTTTCTTTTTGTAAGATATGAGTCATAGAAAATCACCCATGATCAGTTTTAAAGCTTGTTGCTTGTATTTTCTGAAATACATATGGGGAAATAAAGAGGAAAGTTCAAATTTAGTATCTAAGTTTCAGACTGTGGTCCAGTAATTTACACTTGTCAGTGTCTGGGGTTTTGATCACCCTTAGGTTTCAGATTGGAGTTCAAATAACTTTATGCATCAGAATATCCAGTAATTATTTTCCCTGTTATGTTAATTTTAGAGAAAAAGTCAGAGGAAAGCATAGGGAAACAGTATCTGACATTGCCACCCATTCTCTGCATTATTTTTGTACAGGCTCTGTTGCATCTCTGAAAAAAGGACGAGCACAGTATTTCAAGGCACCTTGTCTGATATGGCCCTCTAAATTTTCAAATGTACCACAAGCTTGTTTATGGGGCGATACCAGGCGTTACAGCTTCCCCAGTGGCTCAGTGGTAAAGAATCCACCTGCAGTGCAGGAGACACAGGAGACGCGGGCTTGATCCCTGGGTTGGGAAGATCCCTGGAGGAGGGCATGGCAACCCACTCCAGTATTTTTGCCTGGGGAATCCCATGGACAGAGGAGCCTGGCGGGCTACAGTCCATAGGGGTGCACAGAGTTGGACACGACTGAAGCGACTTCGCACACACACCAGGCATTACAGCAATAGTACTTTTGACTGTCCAAGGTCCTGAAATCTTACACGTTTTTATTCTACAGTCTTGTTTGTTATTTTGAACTCCAAGTGACCAGACATCGTTTCCTTATTGTTATGCTCTCTTTGAGCAAGCTCCAGGAGATGGTGAAGGACAGGGAAGCCTGGCATGGTGCAGTGCATGGGATCACAAAGAGTCAGACACAACTTAGCGACTGAAAAGCAACACCGTATCCTCTCTCATGTATGTTTAAAGTTAGTGCATTTGAATGTGGGTCAATGGACTGAACAGAGCATTTTTATATGTGATATAGTGCCATATGTTTTCAAAGCTGCTCTTCTAAAAATAAATAGACAAATCATCAGAGCAAACCAACATGCTTACGGTTGTGACTGTGAGACCAAGTAACTTCTAGACAAACCCGAAAGCATAAATGAGGGACTTCCCTGGCAGTCCAGTTGCTAAGACTCTGTGTTTCCACTTCAGGGGGCATAGGTTCGATTCCTGGTCAGGGAACCAAGATCCTGCCTGCTGCGTGGCTTGGCTAAAAATAAATAAAGTCCAGAAAACCTGCCTCCAAAACCATCAACCAATATGATCCAAACCACAGTGACTCTTGGTGACCATTTGGACTGTAGCATACCAGGTCCTTAGTCCATGGGATTCTGCAGGCAAGGATACTGGAGTGGGCGGCCATGTCCTCCTCCAGGGTATCTTCCCAACCTAGGGATTGAACCTGTGTCTCCTTCATTGGCAGGTAGGTTCTTTACCTGCTGAACCATCAGTCAATCCCTTAGAGACCTAATTGCAAATGCAAATTCTAAAGAAAGAGGTGATCAGATCAGACCATCAGGATTATGAATATAATATGTATATATAATAATATATATAATATAGTATAATTATATTATATAGTATATAATATACATAGTATGACAAAATGCATTAAAAAATCAGAAATGCTATACTTATCTCAAAAATCTGTAAGATACAAGAGATACATGGAAATAATATTCTCATGGCAAATATGAAGGGCCAATCTACAGGATGAGCCATTTCATGGGAAGGAATGGTGATACTGGAAAGACACTCAGTTTGCACTTTTTAAAAAAAATCTAATCTTTACCCTAAATAAGGTCAGCCGTGGTCAGATATATGGCTCATGTACATCTGTGATGGGAGGGGGAAAGTCAAGCCAGACCAAGAAGGGAAGCATCAGTATCTATTGAATGACTGAGTACTCTAGGTAGCTTCATGAAATAGGCTCCGTGTAGGTAGAAAAATAAAATGAGAAAAGATGGTTCCCTCCTTTGTTAAAGAGAGGGCGCGTACATATAGAAAGAAAGCTCAGAGTTCAATCCTTTCACTGAACAACAGAAGCCCAGGGCCATGCAATTCACTAGTGATGGAGCTGGGAGGAGACATCAGGGGTTCTGTTCTCTGTCACAATGGCCTTTCCACTCTGCGACTGCTGTCTCATACAGAAAACAGTGTTTATGTAAAGGAGCATGTGCTAGAGTTAGACACGGAAAACTAGAGAAATTGGGCAGTAAATAAATGAAAGGATGATAAAGTGAATGGTCTGGGGAGGAACTGTGAGTGAAGAGACACACGCCTGGTTTGATAAAAGTTTTAAGGAGAAAAGACGACTGACCAAAGGCACGAAGAAGGCAGAGGTAAAGATAGCTGCAAAGTTAGCTGTAGGAAGGAAGCTGGGCGGGCAGACCACATGTCAGCATCTGGGGCCAGTCGGAGGGAAGGTCTGCTGACGGTGTTCAGCAGGTCTCACGAGTGCTGGATCAACCAGAACGCTTCTGAAATGAGGAGCTTCGGATAACGGACATTTCTGACATGTGACCGTGTGTTTGTTTTCCCAGTGTCCAGCCTCCCCGGGGTTGAAGTGTTTTTCAGATCTGTTAGTCCGTTTCATGGGCCCCTTGAGGCCTGCTCAGGATGTTTCTGATCCTGTCCTGACTCTGTCATGGACAGAGTCATCTGGAGATTCACCTCACCTCTCGGGGCCTGATCACCGTGTCTGTAAAACAAAGGGTTCCAGGACACCAAAGACTCCCAGACTTTTCATGAAAGAATCACCAGGGGCTCTTAGTAAAGAAAGAAATCCTGCGGCCTTAGGCCTACTGAAACAGGGTCTCAAGCAGCAGCAGTTTGTCTTTGGAATCTGCTTCATGTCATCTGGAAAGTTGGGAGGCTTTCACCATCTGATCTCTGTAAAATCCTTCTACTACTGATTACATTCTACAATTCAGCTTTCTCATGGGAACAAGCTCAAAATTTCTAAAGCAACTGCATCTCTGTTTGATGGACTGGGATCACTGCAAGTATCATTTACAAGACAAGGATCTGTAGCTTTCCATGGAAAAAGAGCTGGAGAATGGACAAATGCACTAACTCCAGGTTACTCTCTTAAATGTAAAATTTAATAGATGAGCTCTCTGATGTCAGCTTTTAAAATTCTATTTGCCAGAAAAATAGTCAATGTGTCTGTATTACAAATAAAAGTCCTGGCACCAAAGAGGAAAATAATAGATGATGCTATCTTCTAAGGAGAGAGTAGAGTAGAGGAAAACAAAACATCCCTGCAAACGTATGAGCTTCATATCATCCCTGGAGCTTTCCCAATAAAAGAATAAGTCACCCAGCTGGTCACAGGTGGAGCATGGATTTTTCTCCCTAATATTTTAGAATTAAATTTATTATTTCCGTCACTCATGGCTCACAAGCAGCGGAGGCATCACTGTAATATTAAGTTCAAACTTAATTTTATCGATTTCAAGAAAGAACATGGTTGTGATGTTGCAAAGCCATGATGTTTTGGTCTTTCTCTGAGAAAAACAAGGGAAACGAGAGAAGTGGGAAACGTTCAATGACAAACATAATAATACGTTTCATCCTACAAAACAAATCTAAAACTAATTTTAATTCATAAATGACAAAACACTTAAAAAATTTCCCCCAAACTGATCTGGAATCAGTGGAACCCATCACCTACTCCTGCTCATTTATCCGTCTATGTATCTTCTGTAAAGAGCAGGAGCATGCGGTTGCATGGTATGGGCACCACACATGGGCACCCGGCTGATGGGTGAGTGGGGACGGAAACCATTCCAAGTTCTGGACGTACTGGGCATCCTGGTGCCCGTGTGTCCTCCCCAGCCTCCACCCTCCACCCCTAAGGAGTGCCTTCTGGTTGAACAAAGGCACTGTCTGCAAATTAAGCCTGTGACATGGTGCTTTTTCCACTGGAGGGAGTAACTTTCCATTAGTTGCCATATCACTGCAGATGGTGATTGCAGCCATGAAATTCAAAGAGGCTTGCTCCTTGGAAGAAGAGCCATGACCGACCTAGACAGCATATTGAAAAGCAGAGACATTACTTTGTTGACAAAGGTCCATCTAGTCAAGGCTATGGTTTTTCCAATGTCAAGTATGGACGGGAGAGCTGGACCATAAAGAAAGCTGAGTGCCAAAGAATTAATGCTTTTGAACTGTGGTGTTGGAGAAGACTCTTGAGAGTCCGTTGGACTGCAAGGAGATCCAACCTGTCCATCCTAAAGGAAATCAATCCTGAATATTCATTGGAAGCACTGATGTTGAAGCCGAAACTCCAGTACTTTGGCCACCTGATGTGAAGAGTCAACTCACTAGAAAAGACCCGATGCTGGGAAAGACTGAGGGCAGGAGGAGAAGGGGAAAACAGAAGATGAGATGCTTGGTTGGCATCACCAACTCATGAGTTTGGGCAAACTCCAGGAGATGGTGAAGGACAGGGAAGCCTGGTTAGTGGTGCTCAGTCCTCAGTCACTCAGTCATGTTCAACTTTTTGCAATCGCATGAACTGTAGCCCGCCAGGCTCCTCTGTTCATGGAATTTTCCAGGCAAGAATACTGGAGCAGGTTGCTATTTCCTACTCCAGGGGATCTTCCTGATTCAGAGATTGAACCCACATCTCTTGTGTCTCCTGCATTGGCTGGTGGATTCTTTACCACTGAGCTACCTGGGAAGCCTGTTATGATGAATAATCGGGTAATAATTGATGGAGGTTTTCTAAAAATGCTGAATTCTAACTAAAGGTTATGATCAGCATTTTGAAACCTGGTAATACAGCTGTCTGGACTCCCTTACTGAAAAAATAATACCCCATATTTGGAAAGAAATGAAAAAGAATCATCTTCCATAAAAGATACAATAAGACTCCTAGAAATAGTTGTCAGCTTAACTTTCACTCCTGATGAAGAGAGTGGTGTAGATCATTAATTATTTCACAGATCCAAGTGGGTCCATATTTCAACGTGTGTCAGTAACATTAGAGGGCTCTTTTAAATAGCATATTATCAGAATCTAAATATACGAGTACTGCATGAACTGGAAAGAGATCCTCTTTCTATAATCAGCATTATTAATCGACCACTGGAAGAGAAGAATGGCCCAGCAATAGCATGTGGTCATGGAGAACTGGGTAAGACCTAGCAAAGTCCAAGTAATACCAACAAGACTGCTTATCTGACTGAATTCTTCAAGATGGACATGTACCTGCTGTGATTGGGTGTGGTTTCAGAGTCAAAATAAACACTTTCCCATCTCCTTCTGGAGAAGGCAATGGCATCCCACTCCAGTACTCTTGCCTGGAAAATCCCATGGACGGAGGAGCCTGGTAGGCTGTAGTCCATACGGTCGCTAAGAGTTGGACACGACTGAGTGACTTCACTTTCACTTTTCACTTTCATGCATTGGAGAAGGAAATGGCAACCCACTCCAGTGTTCTTGCCTGGAGCATCCCAGGGATGGGGGAGCCTGGTGGGCTGCCGTCTATGGGGTCGCACAAGTCGGACACGACTGAAGCGACTTAGCGGCAGCAGCAGCAGCCACCTCCTTCCCTGCTCACTGGCTTCCCTGGTGGCTCAGACAGTGCAGGAGACCCAGGTTTGATCCTGGGTTGGGAAGATCCCCTGGAGAAGGAAATGGCAACCCACTCCAGGATTCTTTCCTGGAGAATCCCATGGACAGAGGAGCCTGGTGGGCTACAGTCACGGGGTCGCAGAGTCGGACACGACTGAGCAACTGCTACTTTCACTTTCCTTGTTCACCTCTTCCCCAACAGTTCATTTATTTTATGATGCTAATGGTCTAATAGTATGAAAAGGCAAAATGATAGGATACTGAAAGAGGAACTCCCCAGGTCGGTAGGTGCCCAATATGCTACTGGAGATCAGTGGAGAAATAACTCCAGAAAGAATGAAGGGATGGATCCAAAGCAAAAACAATACCCAGCTGTGGATGTGACTGGTGATAGAAGCAAGGTCCGATGCTGTAAAGAGCAATATTGCATAGGAACCTGGAATGTCAGGTCCATGAATCAAGGCAAATTGGAAGTGGTCAAACAAGAGATGGCAAGAGTGAATGTAGACAGTCTAGGAATCAGTGAACTGAAATGGACTGGAATGGGTGAATTTAACTCAGATGACCATTATATCTACTACTGCAGGCAGGAATCCCTTAGAAGAAATGGAGTAGCCATCATGGTCAACAAAAGAGTCCGAAATGCAGTACTTGGATGCAATCTCAAAAATGACAGAATGATCTCTGTTCATTTCCAAGGCAAACCATTCAATATCACAGTAATCCATGTCTATGCCCCAACCAGTAACGCTGAAGAAGCTGAAGTTGAATGGTTCTATGAAGACCTACAAGACCTTTTAGCACTAACACCCCCAAAAGATGTCCTTTTCATTATAGGGGACTGGAATGCAAAAATAGGAAATCAAGAAACACCTGGGGTAACAGGCAAATTTGGCCTTGGAATATGGAATGAAGCAGAGCAAATGCTAATAGAGTTTTGCCAAGAGAGTTCAGTTCAGTTCAGTTGCTCAGTCGTGTCCGACTCTTTGCGACCCCATGAATCGCAGCACGCCAGGCCTTCCTAACCATCACCAACTCCCAGAGTTCACTCAGACTCACATCCATCCAGTCAGTGATGCCATCCAGCCATCTCATCCTCTGTCGTCCCCTTCTCCTCCTGCCCCCAATCCCTCCCCGCATCAGAGTCTTTTCCAATGAGTCAACTCTTCGCATGAGGTGGCCAAAGTACTGGAGTTTCAGCTTTAGCATCATTCCTTCCAAAGAAAACCCAGGACTGATCTCCTTTAGGATGGACTGGTTGGATCTCCTTGCAGACCAAGGGACTCTCAAGAGTCTTCTCCAACACCACAGTTCAAAAGCATCAATTCTTTGGCGCTCAGCTTTCTTCACAGTCCAACTCTCACATCCATACATGACCACTGGAAAAACCATAGCCTTGACTAGATGAACCTTAGTTGGCAAAGTAATGTCTCTGCTTTTGAATATGCTATCTAGGTTGGTCATAACTTTGCCAAGAGAACACACTGGTAATAGCAAATACCCTCTTCCAACAACACAAGAGAAGACTCTACTCATGGACATCACCAGATGGTCAACACTGAAATCAGATTGATTATATTTTTTGCAGCCAAAGATGGAGAAGCTCTATATAGCCAGCAAAAACAAGACCGGGAGCTGACTGTGGCTCAGATCATGAACTCTTTATTGCCAAATTCAGACTTAAATTGAAGAAAGTGGGGAAAACCACTAGACCATTCAGGTATGACCTAAATCAAATCCCTTATGATTAAATTACAGTGGAAGTGAGAAATATATTTAAGGGCCTAGATCCAATAGATAGAGTGCCTGATGAACTATGGAATGAGGTTTGTGACATTGTACAGGAGACAGGGATCAAGACCATCCCCATGGAAAAGAAATGCAAAAAAGCAAAATGGCTGTCTGAGGAGGGCTTACAAATTTAGCTGTGAAAAGAAGAGAAGCGAAAAGCAAAGGAGAAAAGGAAAGATATAAGTGTCTGAATGCAGAGTTCCAAAGAATATCAAGGAGAGATAAGAAAGCCTTCCTCAGTGATCAATGCAAAGAAATAGAGGAAAACAACTGAATGGGAAAGACTAGAGATCTCTTCAAGAAAATTAGAGATACCAAGGGAACATTTCATGCAAAGATGGGCTCAATAAAGGACAGAAATGGTATGGACCTAACAGAAGCAGAAGATATTAAGAAGAGGTGGCAAGAATACACAGAAGAACTGTACAAAAAAATCTTCACGACCCAGATAATCACGATGATGTGATCACTGACCTAGAGCCAGACATCCTGGAATGTGAAGTCAAGTGGGCCTTAGAAAGCATCACTATGAACAAAGCGAGTGGAGGTGATGGAATTCCAGTGGAGCTATTCCAAATCCTGGAAGATGATGCTGTGAAAGTGCTGCCCTCAACATGCCAGCAAATTTGGAAAACTGAGCAGTGGCCACAGGACTGGAAAAGGTCAGTTTTCATTCCAATCCCAAAGAAAGGCAATGCCAAAGAATGCTCAAACTACCGCACAATTGTACTCATCTCACATGCTAGTAAAATAATGCTCAAAATTCTCCAAGCCAGGCTTCAGCAATATGTGAACTGTGAACTTCCAGATGTTCAAGCTGGTTTTAGAAAAGGCAGAGGACCAGAGATCAAATTGCCAATATCCGCTGGATCATGGGGAAAAAAAAAAGCAAGAGAGTTCCAGAAAAGCATCTATTTCTGCTTTATTGACTATGCCAAAGCCTTTGACTGTGTGGATCACAATAAACTGTGGAAAATTCTGAAAGAAATGGGAATATCAGACCACCTGACCTGCCTCTTGAGAAACCTATATGCAGGTCAGGAAGCAACAGTTAGAACTGGACATGGAACAACAGACTGGTTCCAAATAGGAAAAGGAATACGTCAAGGCTGTATAGTGTCACCCTGCTTATTTAACTTCTATGCAGAGTACATGAGAAATGCCGGGCTGGAAGAAGCACAAACTGCAATCAAGATTGCTGGGAGAAATATCAATAACCTCAGATATGCAGATGACACCACCCTTATGGCAGAAAGTGAAGAGGAACTAAAAAGCCTCTTGAGGAAAGTCAAAGAGGAGAGTGAAAAAGTTGGCTTAAAGCTCAACATTCAGAAAACGAAGATCATGGCATCTGGTCCCATCACTTCATGGCAAATAGGTGGGGAAACAGTGGAAACAGTGTCAGACTTTATTTTTTTGGGCTCCAGAATGGTGACTGCAGCCATGAAATTAAAAGGTGCTTACTCCTTGGAAGGAAAGTAATGACCAACCTAGATAGCATATTCAAAAGCAGAGACATTACTTTGCCAACAAAGGTCTGTCTAATCAAGGCTATGGTTTTTCCAGTGGTCGTGTATGGGTGTGAGAGTTGGACTGTGAAGAAAGCTGAGTGCCAAAGAATTGATGCTTTTGAACTGTGGTGTTGGAGAAGACTCTTGAGAGTCCCTTGGACTGCAAGGAGATCCAACCAGTCCATCCTAAAGAAGATCATTCCTGGGATTTCTTTGGAAGGACTGATGCTAAAGCTGAAACTCCAGTACTTTGGCCACCTCATGCAAAGCGTTGACTCATTGGAAAAGACCCTGATGCTGGGAGAGATTGGGGGCAGGAGGAGAAGGGGATGACAGAGGATGAGATGGTTGGATGGCATCACTGACTCGATGGACAGGAGTTTGGGTAAACTCCAGGAGTTGGTGATGGACAGGGAGGCCTGGTGTGCTGTGATTCATGGGGTTGCAAAAAGTTGGACACGACTGGTGACTGAACTGAACTGAATGGTCTAAGATTCATATTCACTATTTTTGCTTGAAGGTTCACCTACTGTTGAAATGCAAACACTTCTGGGGTGGGAAGAACATCCATCAGTTCTTTCAGAGAGGAAAGAGAGCACGCTTTGGTAGGGCAAAGAATAAGAGACCCAGAAGGTGGTAGATGCCAAGGAGACAGGAACATGTAGAGACAGTTTCAGCTGCGATTTCAAGTAGAATCGACTTGACTCCGGAGATCAAAGTAACTTTATGTAATTAGTTCCACATAAGGAATGGTACTTTGACTTAGAGATGGGTGGAGGCCTAGTTCAATTTCTACATACTCTAACAAGGCACGTTTACTTGGACAAGCCACTAGCCTTTCCAAGCTCCAACTTCCTCCTTGACAACTATTTAAGCACCTAATGCATGTCAGGCATTGTTTTAAATGAAATCATGATGATAATAGGATTTTCTAGGATTGTTATGAGAAATAAATGGAGTGATCTTTAAAAGTGTTTGCTAACCCTGGCATAGAGTTAGAAAAACTTTGTGGATCCAGTAATTGTAATAATGATCCCTTACATCTGTGATTTCTTGCACATTTTACAAAGCAATGTTATCTATTTTCCCCTTTAGCCACCCTGTATGTGGAGAAGGCAATGGCACCCCACTCCAGGACTCCTGCCTGGAAAATCCCATGGATGGAGGAGCCTGGTGGGCTGCAGTCCATGGGGTCGCTAAGAGTCGGACACGACTGAGCAACTTCACTTTCACTTTTCACTTTCATGCACTGGAGAAGGAAATGGCAACCCACTCCAGTGTTCTTGCCTGGAGAATCCCAGGGACGGGGGAGCCTGGTGGGCTGCCGTCTATGGGGTCACACAGAGTCGGACATGGCTGAAGTGACTTAGCAGCAGCAGCGGGTGGAACTACATTTAGTGTCCCATTTTACAGATGAAGAGACTGAATGAAACTTGGCACAGTTCACTTGCTTGGTTGTGCTTCCTACTGAAGAAGATTGGTGTCGGTTGGCCAAATAGTTTGTATTAATACTTATTACTTATCCCTATTCTGTAGATGGAGATACTCAGTAAGGCCTAGAGAGATTTTGATTTTCTTTTCTGACACTTGTGGGAAAAAAGATGTTTTTAAGAAAAGTATGAGCTGGCCTAATGCTTGAACATCTTGGTAAAGGGGTAAAGAGAATCACTTGACATGAAGACAAGGTTGTTGCACAATTTAATCTCTAATAGATAAAAGTTATTGTGAGGGTCTTGCTGATCTTCACTTAAGTACTGGAAAACTTAGGAAGGAAGAGATTTAGATTGGAAGCGAGAAAAGATTTGATTTCCCCCAAGTTGGCAAATTTGGGGGAGGCCTATCAATACAGAATTTGGAATCTCTATCACTAGCTAAATTTGGAAATCCTGCTGTTGCTGCTTAGTCACTCAGTTGGGTCCGATTCTTTGCAGGTCTCCGGACTGCAGCGTGCCAGCTCCCCTTCCTTTATGCTCTCCTTGAGTTTGCTCAGGTTCACTTTCACTGAGTCAATGCTGCTGTGGAACCATCTCATCTTCTGCCCCGCCTTCTCCTTTTGCTTTCAATCTTTCCCAGCATCAGGGTCTTCACCAATGAGTGGCCAAAGTGTTGGAGCTTTGGCTTCAGCATCAGTTCTTCCAGTGAATATTCAGGGTCGATTTCCTTTAGGACTGACTGTTTTCATCTCCTTGCAGTCCAAGGGACTCTCAGGAGTCTTCTCCAACACCACAATTTGAAAGCATCAATTCTTAGGCACTCAGCCTTCTTTACGGTCCATTTTTCACATCGGTACATTGACTACTGGAAAAACCATAGCTTTGACTATGTGGACCTGGTCTATAGAAATCTTGGATGGTCATATAAATTGGAATCCTATTCAGAGGTGGAAAGGTGAACTAGGCAGAATCTTGCAATGACCTCTTCCAAATCTGGTTCTATGATTCAGCAAACATTTAGATGACCTAGTGGTAGGAGAGGAAAATTCTAACATTACATTTGCTCCAATCGTTTTCAACCAAACAGATACTTGTTTTAAAAGCAACAAAAATGCAATGAACATATATCAAACATTCCCAGTGGACCCTGAGTCGATGTCCCATTCTCTACTGAGTAAAACTTTTTCTGTCGGTCAGACTATCCCAAGTCTTTCACTGGCTGCTTGGTAGAAGCCCCTGTCACAATTCGGAGACAATAGATCCTCCTGAAGGATTTTCAACTTTTTGTCAAGGTTAAAGTCTCTGGGAAAGACCTGCCCATAAATAAATAGGTTATTGAGAGTATGCATGCCTTCAAATTTCGGTTCACATTAAAACCTTCCTAGAATGACATGAAAATTATTCATTATGGTGTGTAACCTTGCTGAGTTCTTGTTTTGAAATTCAGAAAAGTACCATATGTGCTTGTCAACTGGTGTGGATGCGTGAAAATGCTCGTTTATCCCTGAAACATGGCCAATTTGGAGATAAGAAACAAAAATAACTTCTTTGACTAGGCTAGGGCTAAGTCTAGGAGAGAGACTTGAGTGATCAAGGATGCAACTGCCTTCTGTTCCATAGATATTGGTGGAGACACTGAATTCAACTAGAAGGTGTTGAGCTATTTTAATGACCTGCTGTGGTCAGGAAATTGTTTGTCCTCCCCTTGACTCAACTTATCTTTAGCTGCATCATGACATTAAACATTGCCAGAAAGCAAATGAATTTGTTCTCTTAAAAAAAAAAATCAATGCCATAAAATAAGATGGAGGGAATTTTCTAGACTAAAGTATAATAAATAGCAATAATAACCAAATGAAATCTTTGATTGGATTCTGGTTTTTATTGAACAACTATAACTTTTCTATGTGTCTGAAAAATTTCAAAATAAGAATTTGAGGGGAAAACAAAACAAAAAATCCAGCTTCATCTCTTTAAAAAAATTACCTTGGATTATGTTTTAGTGGTAACTCAGAGACGGGGAATCTCGTTAAAACTTGTTTTATAATAAGCAGGATTCTGGCTCTGTACTTTTTTTGGTAAAATGTTTGGTACAATGCCTTACATGATCTTAAATAATATTCTCTAAAAATTTAAAAGAGTCCTGGGTGTGTAATATACAGCATGGTGACTATAGTTAATAATACTATATTGTATATTTAAAGGTTGTTAAGAGAGATGATTTTAAAAATTCTCATTGTAAGAAAAACAGTTTTGTAACTGTGTCTGGTGATGGGTGTTAGTTAACTAGACTTACTGTGTGATCATTTCACAATGCATACCAATATCGAATCATTATGTTGTAAACCTGAGTGATATAATGTTACATGTCAATTATATCTCAATAAAAAAAGGTTTTAAAGTAGAGAAGCTGAAAAGGGAAGCCGATGTAGTTCCTGGTTATGAAACCTGTTCCTCAGGCTGGATGCTTTAATTACAGCTTCCCCCGAGGTTCGCAGTATGCTGTCTTCTTTAGCCCCCAGTCAGAGGTTTGAGTCACCTAAATAGTCTCCAGGATTTACCCACAGAGTTTACTGTTGAGCAGGATGATACAGGAAGCCCTCTTGCCCTTTAGTTGCTGGTGTGTCTCCAACTTTTTCAAGCCAAAAGCACAGCCTCAGATTAGAGCAACATATATTTAAGTGTGTGTTTTTGCAGATGCTGGTTGGGACATGAAGACAAATGTAGGAATGATTACATGCTGAGAACAAAGTGGAAACTTTGCTGGGGAAAGAAAACAGTGGAGCAGTTTAAGTTAACTTCAGTGCATAATCCTATCAGTTTGACCACTGAGTGGGTCTCCGCAGGGATTGTGTGTGTGTGTGTGTGTGTGTGTGTGTGTGTGTGTGAAGGGGCCGGGGTGGGGGTGGGGGAACTATTTTCACAAAATGACCTGGAAATCTCTCTGCAGTTCTTTTGAGAAGAGGACTTGGACGTGTTTGGGGGTGGGGGAGATCACGGAAGATGGGGACCTCTTCAGGACCTCAAGGAGGAATGGGGAAACCAAAGGGAGATAATCCAAGGCAGAATAAAGAATGCGCTCTATTATCCGTGAATTCGAAGTAAATTCTAACCACATCCGTCCTCCTCCCCTTCCGCTGGCCGAACCCGCAGCGAGCGGCATCCCGCAAGCTGCGATTCGCTGTCCGGGACTGTCCCTGCGACTCCCCGCATCCCGGGTCCAGCTCCTCGCTGGCGGAGCTGTCCTGTGCCCGGCGCTGGAGAGGCGGACTCCCCGCGGCAGGCAGCGCCCCTCCTCCCTCAACCCGCCCGGGGCTGCGGCGGGGAGGGGGAAAGGAGCCACCAACTCGCGGGAAACTTTCTCGCGGGAAATGACCTGGCTTTTCCAGCTTCCCTTCCACGCCGGGCCACACGGCATCCAATAAACCGCTGCCGCAACTATCGCAGGTTCTGAGCTGCAGCGATCCGGTGGCCCGGGGAAACGCGTCCCCGGGCAGGGACCAGCGCCCTTGACCCCCGAACGCGCCCAGGGCGCGGGGGCCGCTGGCTGGGCTCGGTGGGTGCGGGGAGACCCGGCGCCACGATGCTTTGTTTTCCCAGCCCAGGGACCGCAGGCGGCCCCTTCCCACCAGACTTTACCCGCCCGCAGCAATAGCCATGAAAGTTGCCGCGGAACCGAAGGCGAGGGAACCGCTTGGCACGGCACCTCTTTCGGATGTTTTTCCTCTGCACCGACCACTTCTTTCCTCCTTCTTGGGGTGAGTGTAATCGAGTCTGTAGTGACGAGCGGGGAGAACTG
This sequence comes from Bubalus kerabau, assembly GCF_029407905.1. Classification (NCBI taxonomy): domain Eukaryota; kingdom Metazoa; phylum Chordata; class Mammalia; order Artiodactyla; family Bovidae; genus Bubalus; species Bubalus kerabau. The sequence continues at coordinate 105,198,944 of NC_073633.1, read as the reverse complement.
GAGGCGAAGGAAGGGAACTGCAGGAGCACAAACGGTTAATGCGCCAAGTTGCTTTTCTTGGGAGGGGGGCTCCCTTCCTGGCGCCTCTCCGTTTCGGAACTCACCCCCCCCACCCCCGCCCCCCCGGCTCCTCTCCGCAGCCCCCGCCCGGTAGTCCATTCCAAGTGCTCACTTTAGGGGTCGGGCTTGATTTCAGGCACCTTAGGGGAGGGGGTGCTGGGATTAATTCATGAATTCATTGATTTTGGTAGATATTTCCCCCCCCTCATAAACTTGTCTTTGTGTACATTCTGAGAAGAGAGAATGAAAGTGGAGGTGAGAGAAGCCCCAGAGGTTGGGAAAAGGGAGATGGGGTTGAGGGGAGTGATTTAGCTGAGAGGTGATCCTAAGAGCCAAAGTCTTTATTGACATCAGGAACTCCAGATCCCTGATTCTGCAACCTCACCCCAATATGTCCACGCCAAACTGCTATAGTTCTGCTGATGCTTTTCTGGGGAAGATTCTCCAGGGGCCAAAATAACTTCAGATAAAAACCTGCCAACTGTATTGTACACAGGGGATGATCAATGAATGTTTGTTGATTGACTGAACGAGGTACCCTAAGGCTGCATTTCGAGCCATGCGAATTTGCCTTGGGCAGTGAACTAATTCCCTGAAGTATGGATAGATCCCAAGGCACCAAGTTTGTCCAAGTCATTTTGCAAAGGTGGAGGGGCTGGAGTCTTAGAAACTTATTGTATTCAGGTCTTCATTATCCCAAAGTACCTGAATGACAGCTTCAGGGTCAGATTCACTGGTCCAAGGACCAGAAGAGTTACCTCGGGTCTGAATCTGTGTTGTGACCTTGGGTGGGTTCCTGTATTTCTGGGGGTTTGCTCTTTTCATCTGCAAGGTAAGGCCAGTTGGAGGTGATGTAGGGAAGATGGAGAGAAGTGTGCCTCCCCCTCCCACCCCCCGGCTTCAGGAGACAGACTGTGTTTCTCCATGGAGACCTCTCTGACTCGGATGCAGGTGATGCACTGCAGTGACTGGCTGGCACCCTTTGGCCCATGAGCAGCGGAGGAGGCGAGGACAGAGGAGGCCCTGGAGGCTGGCACAGAAGCTTAGAAGCAGCTCCCTTCGGGTTTCGGAGCAGAAGTTACATATATACTGGTGTCTCTGGAGGCACGGGGTCGCAAAGAATCAGAAGTGATTGAGCAGGGCACACGCTGGAGGCATAGCTGGGGAAGGGGCAATTTTTCATTTGTCTTATTTCCCAATCTCATGGATCCTCTCAGCCTCCTAGCAGAGGGAAGCAAAGTGTGGAAAGGGAGTTCTAGAGAAGGCGGCTCTGAAGCACCTAGGAAACTGCGCCTGCCTGAAGGTCTCAGTCAGAGCAGCGCCATCAGATTGGTACCCGTTTTACTGAACTGGCTCTGCAGAGAGCTCCCCTGCGCCTGTCAGGTCAGTGACAAAGCACTTACCCACTCTTCCCATGGATGTCAGTGAGCTCTGTGGATCTTGGCCTGGAACTCAGAAACCTGGAGGTTGACAGCACGAGATAGATGATGAGCAAGAGGCTGCTGACACAGGAATCCCCAGGAGCCTCAAGGTGCCCCAAAGAGGCATGTACTCCCAGAGCAAACGCTCAAACAGGCAGTTAGTGCCACAGAAGGCAGGCTGGGGAATACGTCCGTTTCTTAAGTAAAAGCCACAATGATCTAACCCGACTTCGTGGCACTGGGCAGTAAGCCCTGTAAAGGCAGGGTCCATGTCAAGCTGGTTCTTTGTCATATCGCCAGCATCTAGTATAGTGACGGCCCCTAGAAGGGCTCAAGACGTAGGTAGAATGGACGGTGAAGGGACAGGAACTTGAACTCCGTCCTGTTGTGGCACTACTTCCTGCAGTTCAGGCCTTCATTTAGTATTTATTGAGCATCTACTGCGTGCAAGTCTCTGTCGCTAGGCATCCAAAGTAATTTGTAAGCATTATACATATTGGTACTTGGAGTAGCTCTTTCAAGAGCATCCCAGCACCACCAGGTTCTTCTGGAGACTTGAGGTCCCACCGCGAGCCCAGGGGCGGCTTCAAGCGGGGGGGGGGGGTGTTTGGGGGCAGGGGGAGGGCGCCAGTTCAGCTTCTTTCCGGGAACAGTCCTGGGGTTCCCTTGCCCCGGCCCTCGGGCTCCCGGGGCCGCCAGGTCTTGGCACTTCGGTTCTCCGCAGGGGCCCCGGCGCCTCCCTCCGGGCCCAACCCCCGCCCCTCCCGGGGCTCCAAGCCGCGGCCGCGGCCGGGCGGCATGTAGCTGGGGCCGGGCCCGGCTGCGCCTGGGGAGCGAGCTTCCCCGGGCGGGGAGAGAGCGCGGCGGACGCCGGGCGGCCCCACAACAAAAGGCTCGGGGCTGGCACCGGCCTCCGCGGAGCGCGCCGGGGACGCGGGCTCGGGGTGCGGGCGAGGGGCCGGAGGGAACACCCGAAGTGAGGAACGCAGCTGGGGGCGCGCCCGGGCTGGACGCGGCGACAGGCGGTCCCCGCCGAGCCCTCGGTCTGCGGAGCGGCCGCTGCGGCCCTGCCTCCGCCGCCTACAGCGCCTGCCGGGCGGCCGAGCGTGGCTCCCGCGGCGACTCTGCGGAGCGCGCCGCCCCGGCCAGTAAGTAGCCGCTTGCCCGCCGCCCGCTCCCCGTAGCCTCCGGGCGCCTCCCGCCGCCGGCCGCTGCCCCTGCCCGGGCGCCGGGCGCCTCCACCCGCGGCGCGCCCTCCCGCGTGGCGCGGCCTCCGCGGCGCGCGGCGGGGAGGCTCCCGGGCGCCGCGCCCGCCCTCTGCCCAATGGCTTTCGCCGGCCGGGGAGTGGGGGGCGTCGCCCGGGGGGCGCGGAGCCGCGGCCGGGGTGGGGCTTGTGCGCCCCGCGCGGCCGAGCGAGGCGGCCGTGCCCGCCCGAGCGCGCGGCCGGCCGAGTGTGTGCGAGTGTGCGTGTGCGCGCGCGTGCGGGAGTGTGTGAGCACACGCCTTCGGGGGGCCGGAGTGACACTGCAGTGGGCTTCTCCCTGCTCCCGCCCTCCGGCGGCTCTGCCCCACGCCTGTCGGCCCCGCGATTGCGAAGCCGCGTGGCTCCCTCATCTGCCCGAGCCTCCCTGCCGGTCCACCCCTCCCCGGTCTTACTTTTCCTTTTACCCGGGGCTGGGGGCTGCCGGCCGCCCCGCCACTGGCGCAAACACCCAAGCAGCCTCCCGTTCGCGCCTCAGCCAAGTGTGCTCCCCTAGTCTTTCTCGGGGGTTCCTCCACGAGCCAGCCCGAGGCTCCCCCATCCTGGGAAATTGTTTTGTTGGACTGCCGTACCGAGGCTGGTAAAGCTCCAGGACTTTATTATTTCGATTCTTTTCCTTTCCCTCCCCTCCCGGGCAACGGAGCAATGAAATTTCCAATCGAGACTCCAAGAAAACAGGTGAACTGGGATCCTAAAGGTTGGTATTTCCTACTTCTGGCCGCCCTGGCCCTGCCTCCATCCCCGGCGTGTGCGCGCGCATCCCGGAGTGCAAGCGCCCAGGCTCCCGGCGATGTGTGTCCGGAGGCTGGAAACCGCGCCTGGGGGCTGCAGCGGGGTGGGAGGCGGGCGGAGGCCGCGTGGGTGCCGGGCCCGGATCGCGCCTGCCCTTAGCCCCTAACGTTGTCCCTCCTGGACTGTTTCAACATCTATCTAAAGACACACCAAGCGGGCTGTTTGGCTTGAGATTGCACAAGTGTCGGTGTTTGCTTCTGACTTGGTGTGTGTTAGTGTGTGTGTGTCTCCTTTGTTTCTGGTGATCTTTGTCTCTGGCAAAGATGGGTGGGGTGCCTTCCCCTGGACCTGGAGCTCCCCAGCCAGCCCGGGGTGTCCCCAGCGGGAAAGGTTTCCTGGCAGCAAGTGAGGCTGCGCCTCGCAGCAGCAGCCCCTGGAGGTGGCCCTTCTCTGGGGCGCGCGGAATAATGAAGCCCCTGGGGGCCTTCCCGATCTTTGCTCAGTCTTATCACCAACCCAGGCGGCGAGTTTGGCTCCGGTGGAAGTAGAAGCGGGAGGGAGGGGGTGGTTTTCCAGAAGGGTGGGGCTGCTGAGGACTCGGGGAGGGGCGCGTTGTGTGCCCCCAGCCCGAGTAGCGTACAGGCTCTCATAAATGCTGGGCAGTGTTCCCTGGACTCAAAAGGGAGCGGTTTAGACAGATTTGTGTGTGCCCAGGGTCGGCCGCTGCGTCTCTAATTAGCGTACAGATGTTAAGGCTGCTCCTGAGCGATCACTCTGCCAGCCGAGCAAGTTGAAACCTTCTGTCCAGTTTTGACAAGAATGCTCTTGCTTTTGCCATGCCTTTGACGAACCTTTCTCTTAGCTCATCCGAAGGCTGAGTTGGGCAAGACAACGCAATGCCTCTGTGCAAGTTGGGGTTGAAATTTGCCTGATGTGTGTGTATATGTGTGTGTGTGTTTATTACGAGTGCGTTTCTTCTTTTCTGTTTGGAAGAGAGGAATCCCAGTCATTGTTGAGGACACGTCTTAGGAATTGACCAGCTTCTTGAAGACAGAGTGAGGAGATAATTGCCTATTCTCAACACCAGGGCTGTTCTATCTTGAATACAACCCAGACCTTCTATTTTCTCTCTCCATCTCTGGAAACACGGAATTGTGCCTTTTTCGGTCTGTTTGCTTTTTTAGGGGGGAGGAATCCTTTCAAAACATATTCGTTGAATATCTACTACAAACCAAATGCTGTCGCAGATGCAGGAAATACAGTCAGAATGGTACAGACAAAAAGCTCTGTCTTTTTGGAGTCTATGCTGCTAAGGCGCTTCAGTTGTGTCCGACTCTGTGCGACCCCATAGACGGCAGCCCACCAGGCTCCCCTGTCCTTGGGATTCTCCAGGCAAGAACACTGGAGTGGGTTGCCATTTCCTTCTCCAATGCATGAAAGTGAAAAGTGAAAGTGAAGTCGCTCAGTCGTGTCCAACTCTTAGCGACCCCATGGACTGCAGCCTACCAGGCTCCTCCGTCCATGGGATTTTCCAGGCAAGAGTACTGGAGTGGGGTGCCATTTGGAGTCTATAGCGAGACTTAAATCAATCATTGCACAGGGAAGTGCATAATTACAACTTTATAACCTGTTCCATGTGTTCCAGTATGTTTCATGAAAAAGAGCACCAAGGGTTTGAGAGAGTGTCTGATGGAAGAGACTGACAAGAACCAGGGGAGATGGGTGGTCAGGGGAGATAGTCAGACGTGTGTATTGAGACCTGCAGGATATGTAGGGATGAACTGGCTAATGAATAGGGCAACTTGCAGAAGGAGAAACAGCAAGTGCAAGGGCCCTGAGGCAGAGGCAGTGTGTGTATTTGCAGAACTGAAAGCAGGTTTCCATGGCTGGAGCAGAGACCACGAGAGCATGTGTTTTGAGGCGTGGCTGGTGAAACCATGGACTCAGATCCTAAAGTCTGGTGTTGTTGCAGGTGGGGAGAATTGGGGATTGTGGGGCTGGATAGTACTTTTTATCTTAAGCCACTGAAGTGTTTCAAGCTGAGAAGTGACGTGATCTGCACTAAGTTTTGAAGCAAGTGCTATGTGGCTCTGTGGGTGTGAGGGACCAGACACAGTAGTGGAGTGGGCCGGAGTGGTGGCCATGGGGATGGAGCCATGCATGGACTGGGGAACTTGGGAGGGCACAGGCTTTGTGTGAAGCAAGTGTGGAGTGGGGTGGCTGGAATGACTGGGAAGAGCGAGGGCAGGACCAGTCTTGGGGGAAAACGCCTGAGTTCAGCCCAGGTCTTGCTGAGTGGGAGACATGCCTGAGTCATTCAGGAGGTGGGTCAAGTGGGCCGTTGTCTAAAATATCAGATCAGGATTTTCAAGGAGCTCTGATAGGGAGGGCTGATTTTGTGAAGCTTGTCATGGCTTTTAAAATGCATTTCTATGTAATCATCCTTCTACCTATTTATGTCACAGTGATAAACACAGATGAATCCCATATTTTACAGCCTGAAACAGTGAAGAAGCAAGCAAGTAGCACCTATGGTCACAACCAATGGTGCTAAAAATGAAAAGACTGCAATAAAAGTCACAGCATTCAGTGAGCAATCATTGCATGCCAGGTGTCTGATGTACGGAATTTCATAGTTAAGCTCACAATAGTTATCTGATGGCACAGTGTTACTGTCCCTACTTGACAATTGATTGCCATCGGGACACCACTGAGCTGCCTTCCAATAATATATTCTGACCTCAGGCACAGTTGTTCCTGAAGGTGTGGGTGACAGTCTTTCCTAGCCAGGGGGTAAAGGCAGGGGGAGAGTCGGGTGTGACGACGCCATATCTCACAGCAGTAGAGAACTGGTGCACATTTATTAATGGTTAATTAAATTGTTAATTAAATTATTTATTGTTATTTAACCAGAATATTCATTTATTCAGTCTTCTTTTTTAATCATAAAAGAAAGTTGTTGTCTACTT